>NC_136902.1:13488000-13993000 GCF_949606895.1 Notothenia rossii
GCATTGGCTACAGACAAACAGTGCCATTTCTCCCACTAGTTCAAGCCATCATACTGTATGTATGTATTGAATGTGTGTGTGTATACAGGGGTGCCGTTTACCAACAGGCAAGGCAGGCAAGTGCTTGGACCAGAAGGGGGCCCCCAAATAAGGTAGATCAATCCAATTCAATCCAACTTTATTCATATAGCACTTTAAAACCTCCAGACCAAAGTGCTGTACAGAGAGATACATTCAATATAAAATCACACAGCTCAGCTCACAAAACATAAAATTAATTAATTAATTTAAAATAAAAGATACAAACACAAAACAAACCAGAATAAATGTAGCAATTTAAAAATATATGTTTTTTTTTTTTTAAAACATCAAAAAAGATTAAGAAGGTCCACAGCAACGACAACATGAAACACCCTTTAATTTACTGCAACGACATGTCGGGAAACCCCCTCAAGGGGGCCCCATGCATAGCGCGCCGAAACTGCTTCTTAATTTCAGTTTCGTTGCTCCGCTCCCCGGGGGGGGGGGGGGACTTTACTAGATCAGTACCATTGACCTTGTATACAATTCACAAGTGGACCTTTAAAAAAAAGTTTGAGTAGCCCTGGCCTAGCCCATCCAGTCAGGCCAAGATTAGAAGAAAAAAATCAATCACACCAGCCAATCTTAGTGACAGCATTATTATATATTCATAAATGTACACTAAAAATAATGTGTTACAGCTCGAGGACTCCCTCTTCTCACTCAGCTCTTGGCACGTTTGTTGTTTGGTTCCATGGCAGTCATGTTTACAGGGTACGGGGAATGGCAGATGTTCCTATGTGCTGTATATTAAATAAAGGGACTTTGATGAATCTTCTGCCAAATAGAACTATGTCTAATCAGTAGAGATGTGTTAGGGAACCATGACCTTCAAACACGAAAGAAGTCATTTAAAAATGCAAAAGCGTTTTTGATTTCCTGTTCACTCTATTTGGTAGATTGCTTCTCAATTGCCTTTATCACTTCTAAACTCGTTCTTGTCTTCGCTGTTGTGTAAGTAGGAAACGAGTTATTTATTATTGTTGACAATCTTAATATTACATAAGAAAAGCACTTTAATGGAAATGCGTACAGTGGTTTATTTATGTGCTTCGGTTATTTAAAACAAAAGTGAAACAACAGCTCACATGTCCCCTTGAAAAAGTTTGTAAAACTACTATAAGACAGTTTTTTTAAATGAAGTTGGTTGTTTCCCATTTATAGTGATGTTTTTTTCAGTTTGTTGTTTTAATTTATATCTTCACTGTCACTTCTTCCCCCTTGCAGTTATACATCGAGTTACAGCTAATGAGCCTCAGAGGTAGATTTCAAAGTGCAGATAGTTATGACACTTGAATTTAAATGTTAAATATAATACACTTATATAAAGCTTTTCAGGCTGCCGTCCATTAAACTGCCAACCATGCAATTAATAACGCAATCCACCCATTTCACAGTCTACATTTAGTGGATAACTACGTTTCTAGATTCAGTTCATTTGTTGACATTTGCATGTTGGAGCTTCAGGTTCAGGTTCAGGTTATTTTTTTGTACCAGTAGGCCTATAGATTCTGAAAAAAAAAGCCAAGGGTTCCATCCTGACACTAAAAACAAACACAAACAACAGAAACATCTCTAATAAAGGAATAGTAAAAGTACAAGTGTACCCTGCTCAACCAAATCTCAAAATATTTAAAAAACATTTTAAGAAGGAAAACACTAGTACAAACATGGACATTCAAAATGCACAATTAAATAAATAAATAAAAATAGGCATCTGTGTGACGCTCCTATGATGTGTTAATTTGTGCAATAGCTGCTGGGATAAAACTGTTTTGATACCGCTTCATTCTACTCCTTGAAACAAGTAACCTCCGGCCCGAAGGAAGAAGCTTAAATTCTGAGTGCAGAGGGTGGGAGTCATCGTCTAATATGGAGCTGGATAACCGCTTTAACCGCCTGAGGTACAAGTTTAGCTGTGGCTCACCAATCAGCCTGCTGGACCACTTTATGATCTGAGTCAGAGAGTTTCTGCTCTTTAAAGTCAGGTTACCAAACCATGACATTAGTGAAAAAGAAAGAATTGACTCGATAAAAGCACGATAAAACCTGATCATCATGGTTTTGTCAATGTTAAAATAGGACAGTTTCCTAAGACAGTACAAACGCTGGTGCCCCCTTTTGCACACAGCTTCACAGTTTGGATCAGAGCTCAATTTTGAGTCAATAATTGTCCCGACATATTTGTATGATTGCACAAATTCTACTTTCTGATTCTGGATTGTTAAGACTTCATGTATGTGGGGATGTCTTCTAAAATCAATGATCATGTGATTGGTTTTGCTTATGTTCAGTTGTAGATAGGACTCCTCACACCACCTGACAAAGTCGTCAATGACAGGGCCGTGGCTGGTCTCATTGTCCTGGAGCCTACTAACAATTACAGAGTCATCTGCACACTTTAAAATTGTCCTATTTTCCCACCTACTTTGACACATATTAGTGTAAAGTATAAATAATAATGGCGAAAGGACACATCCTTGTGGGGAGCCAGTGGAGGAGCTGACTTGATCAGATAGGGTCCCATTCACCCTCACTCTTTAGCCGCGTTCACACCAGAGTACTTTTCCCACAATAGTTCACCAGAACTATGATATATTTGCGTTCACACCAAAAAGCCCCAGGAACTAAATTAGTTCATGAGAACCTTTTTACCCCCTTTTCAGTCCCTGCTAGAGAGCAGGTACTTTCGTGGGAGAATAAGGTTCCTATGTCTGATTGGCTGGGCGGATTGCAAACCACGCCCCGTAAAACTCCCCAAAAGTTTTGTGAAGCCGCCATTTTATTATCCTCGCATTGCATTATTAGCATTAGCATTTAGCCCAGCGCAGAAACGCAGAGAGACTAACTTATTGCAACACAAAATAAAACATGGGAGCGGTGGAGATGAGGATGTGTCGGCGTTCTGGCGATTTACTCGGAAGGCTTCAGTAGAAGCTGCTGGGAGTCCCAGCAGCTTCTACTGAAATTGAATAAGGTGACGGTGGCATCCTCCACTTCTCTGTGTGGCCTGTAAGCAAACTGCATGGGATCGAGTGCATGCTCAGTCTTCCTTAAGATTTCTGCTCTGACTAGTTTTTCCAATGTCTTCATTAGAATTTATGTAAGTGCAAATGGTCTAAAATCATTAAGAGTTTTGGGGCCTCTGGATTTGGGAACAGGGACTGCCACAGCATCCTTCCAAACCTTTGGCACATGCTGTGACATATTCAAAATGTAGTGGAACACAGGGCTAAGTTATTTTGCGCAAAGTTTAAGTAGACGAATGCAGCTGTTGTCAGGTCCATGACTCTTATTTATTTTTACTAAACGGAAAGCCTTTTCCACTTCCCTCTGATCTATGTTAAAATGCTTATTGTCTTCAAGTTTAAGCTTCAGTTCAGATATATTATTACTCAAATGAAATGTGTCAAATCGAGAAAAAAATGTGTTAGTGCATTTGCAAACTCAACATCTGAATTAAAGCCATCCAGAGTCACATGGCAGCTATTCTTTGTTTCCCGGAGGCCTGTTATGGTTTTCATGCTACTTCAGACTGAGCCAAGGTTGTTTGCAGCGATATTGTTTTGTAGTTCAGATTTAAAATGCTGTTTAGCTTTCAGAATTTCTATTTGAAGTTCCCTATTAGCATTATGCAGATCAGAGGCACTTCCCTGTTTAAAAGCTTGTTTCTTTTTCTGAATGCTGGACTTAACCGCCTTGGTCACCCATGGTTTGTTATTAGGGTATATTTTGACTTGCTTACACGGAATAATCATGTCTTTACAAAAGGCTGTATATGAGCATGTTGCAGCAGTGTCACTGACACCGAACATCCCCAGGCCAAGACCTGGTTTACAAGATGTGCTTTTGAAAGCTTTGGATGTAATATGTACAAACCGGTCTACACCAGTTATTTTATGGATATTCAATTGTACCTTTTCACACACACACATGCACACACACACATGCACACACGCTCTAAACGCAGAGCATCACAGTAGCCAGCAGCCTTTTCTGTGTTGTTACTGTTTGCATAAATCTTAGCATCTCTGGGAAGAGAGAAATCAACCAGGCTAGATAATATTTATTTTCCATTCTTGCAGGGATCGCCTGTTCCATTTCATTTTCAACCTTTTGTCACAACGGGAGCTCATTTTTCATGCTTATCCTTTGCAAAAACAAAACAAAAAATATTGCATCTGAATTAAATATTTGATGTGCCCTGGCACTCATTGGTTCTCCCCCTTTCTGAAGGCAACTCCACACTGCTCCTACACAGCTCTGTATTCTATTTGTTAGGCTGTGGCATTCATTCATTTGGGCACTGGCAACTGTGATTAATTATCTCATTACAAATTGAATTATTACTTGCGTTAAACATGCAAATTATCCCCGCTAAAGGTTGAAATGTCGTGAGATTTTAACTAAATCACATTTGTGATTAATGGATCAGTGCATAAACAATGATGCACTTATTTACTGCTAAATTTGAATAAAGTTGTAAAATTGCGGTTCTTGCTCCAGTCTGACTGATTATACTGAATTAGCCTAAGCATTAAAAAACAGGAAACAAGTTGAATGTGTGAAAAAAAGCACTGAAACTTTTCAGAAATGGACAATTGCATTACCAAATCTCAAGTGACAGTTTTATTAAGTATCACAGAGCTATGAAGAGAATCACAACAGATTAGGAAACTTGAAATATAATTGAATGTCTGATTGTGTTTGAAGTCAACACAATGGATATCTTCACTGGTGCCCTCCTCTTCCTCCGCTCCCCAGGCAACACACATTTTATGCTGCATTGATTCAAGAGACATGAATGAAGGGAAAAAGGGAAATTCTCCACATAGCCTTGGGATATGAAAGGATTTAATATTTCTGGGATTCGGAACAAGTCCTGCACGCTTTGTCAGATTCATACTTTATTCATCCATCTAGTCTAATCTTAAAAGTGTCTTAAAAATCATGAGGGCAGCGGTCCCCAACGCATCTACAGTGTATTTGGACGGCCGTTGTTCCTGCAGACAAACCATAAATTCTTGAAGAATTTTGGATGAAATGTATTACAATGCTTCACACCAATGAGCACTGCCAGTTGTGCTTGATGGAGCCACACCAGGCGCTACCATGGGTCGTACCAATGACGCTGCAGAAGTGATTTTTTTCCCCCCACCCCTCTAGGAATATTCACCAATTCTTTGTATAAATGCATGCCTGATTCATTCCACTGTGTCACTGATTTATGACCTAAAAGAAATCCAGACCATGCCACGTTATTAAAGTTTTTGTATGTGTGGCTGCAGTTGGCTGGCAGTAGCCGTTCAGCAGCGGGAACAAAAACATGTTGACAGGCTGCAGAGTTAACGGTGAAACTGGTGATAACACAGAGAGAAGATTGAGCTAATTAAAAATAATGAGCTTGCATCACATCACATTTTCCTCAGCATACACCCATAATATGATAGGAAATATCATAAATAGAAATAAATAAATGTGTCTTCAATTTATTGTAGTTCAAATGTGGCTTACTTAACCAGTTCCATTACCTCCTGCATAATAAGCGTGAAATGTATTCTGGGTTATTGTATTTCTGTGATGGAAATGTTGCAAGAGATATGTTTTGTAATGGACTGCATAAAAAAAAGTATAATTGTTATCAGTAAGTTGTTGCCCTGAGAGCCAGTTTTCCAATTTTGTGGACGATTCATTGAAGAAGAAGTTTTTACTGACACAAAATACAAAAACACTATTTGTTTATTCAGTTTTTGGTTAGAGGCAAGCATTAGGCTGGCAGTTTTGTATTTCAAAATAATATTTTCGTCTCAAGCTGGAGGCGTTGGTTAGTTTTGGGGTAGCAGTTGTATTGCGTATTATATTATTAGTATGTGGCCGAGTCCTCACACTGACGGAAAAATACTGAGGCAATAGCAACGGATCATCAGTCAATAAACTAAAATAGAAACATAAAAAAATATCCTGCTGGAAGAGCATTGAACTGCATGTCTCATGATGGTCAATCAAAAGGTTCAGGCTCCGTTGGACTTTGGTCCAGCCTGAAATATCTGTACAACTAATGGATGGATCTTGTACAGATATTAATAAAGTTCCATCACCAGCAGGTTGACTTGTGTGGCTTCCAGTGAAAAGTCCTCACAACTGTTGGCTGAGCTATTCACTTCAGGTATTGATAGTGTCAAGTGTTATTGATGCCTTACATTATCACTTTACAGTACATGTGGCCCAGATGGATTGACACAGAATGCTGCTTGTAGTTTGAGGTGATGAATCCTTGATGTTTGAATGAAATATAACAACAAATAATGGTTGGATTGCTATGAAATGATGAGGTGAATTCAGTGTGAGAAAAAGTTTTTAGAGAGTACTTGTCCATGGACAAGTGAGTTTGGCAATTTACTTGTCCGAATACATTTTTCACTTGTCCAGAATGGACAAAAATTGGGGCCACTGGAATCTTCTTCTTCGCCATCGTATTTTACATTTTCACACATAGGGTTGGGTATCGTTTGGATTCGAACGATTCCGGTTCTGCTTTTCGATTCTGGTTATTTTCGGTTCTTTGAGAGGGTAAAAATAAGTCCCATGATAAAGTGGGAGAAAAATATATTTATGAAAACATTAAGTCAAATCTGTATTCCTATTTACAAATCACTTCATACTGTTTAATTTCTTATGGTTATTGAATACAATTATATAAAAATAATCTCTTCATTATTTAGTTAGTTCTAAGTGGTGCAGTTTGAGAATGTACAATTGGCCCAGTCTCCTCTGATGTTACACTGCAACCTGCCTGATACCTGCCTATGTAGAAAAGCGCTAGGCCTTAAATATAATGATAATAGGCTAATAATAATAGCTTATAATAATAAGTAATAATTAATTATTAGGCTACTTATTAGTAGCCTAATAATAAGGCCTAGCGCTTTTCTACAACTCAAAGACGCTTGCACGCTTACACATGTCCTTACGCATGTGTATTACATGCTGCAGCTGCCCAGCTGCTCACTGTTTGTAAAAGTAAATAAATAGTATTTTCATTTCAATAATGTACTTTCTATACCCTGCTTCATAAACAATACTGACATCCCTGTGCTCCTCCGAGTCTGGGGGTCCGGGGATGTGAGGACAGCGCGAGGACACAGGGAGGCTGCTTCACTTCATAAAGGAAATGGCGGTCAATATTAACAACACAGGAGCTAAAACGCTTAATAACCTTCATTACGTATTAGAGAAAGAACATAAGAAAGTTTGAAAAAGATGAGGCTGTTAAACGGGCAGCGGATCCGCTGTGTGTAGAAAGAGAGAGAGACGCTGAGCTGCACCATGCAGCGAACAGCTGATCCGGAGAATAGAGAGAGAGAGAGCTGTGGTCCGCGGGGCTCGGCCTCGCCTCCTGTCCCCACAACTCTTATTAATCCCGGTACCGGACAATTGTTATTTGTTCCTACTCGGAACAGAGTTTTGCTTCCCAACCCTGCCACTGTGCTACACTTCCAGCGCTGCCCCGCCCCGCCCTAACTGTACAGAAAGCGGCGAGATGCATTCCCTTAGGAATCGACAAGCAGAACCGAAACTAACATTTCTAAACAAACAATGGCGGACACTGACAATTTGCGAATGAGTTCTGCCTTCTGTAAACTGAATTTATCAATAAATCAGGGCGAAAAACGTCACTTGTCCGCCGGACAAGTCAATTGAAATATCTACTTGTCCGATATTGTAAATAACACGTCCCGGACGGTGGGACGTGTACTTTTTCGCACACTGGAATTATAATGACTTTGGTGATCCTCTTTCATCTAGTGCTCATGTGTTATAGTTTATCATGTTCTACATTTTATATATTCTACAATGTCTTATTTATTTTAATATTAAAGTCCATGAAATGTCCAAAATAAACGTTATTCTGTGTTAATAAATCGCTTCATCACTTTCCACTGTTTCATTTGACATATCAACATCAATGATTCTTTCCATAAATACCCCCCAAATAACATGAAATGTGTGCCACTTTCCCGTGTTATTCCGCTCCGGTAGCAAAAAGCTTGCCAGCCATTAACCCAGCTGTGTGACGTCACACGTGGCAAACACCAGCCTCGTCTGGATTGGTTGTTTTGTATCCTTCCGCTATTTTCGCTCAACATATGTGTAACCGGACCTCGCTAAACTTTTTTTATCTAACAATTCATGATGGTGAAGCGATGTGTAGTTCAGTTTTGTGGTAATTCAAGCCTGTCAGGTCACATTGTACACGAATTTCCGAAAAATAATATTGTAAATGACGTACTTTGTAAATTATTTACATCATGTGAAACCATTTTAACCAGTTCAGCTGCAGGATTTATGTCAAATTACAGATTTGGCCATTGAAATCCCCGATAGCGGCCTCCCGGTTCAGGGTAAGTCTTCCGTATCTCGGTTACAGCACATGCAGGCAGCGGGACTCTGATTTTTGGGCTGAGTACACCCCAGCACCAACGTACAAACTGTCGATAAGCTGTATATCGATACTTCCTAATGAAAAAAGAGTACAGATTATAAATATATTTGGAGAAAAATAAAATGTTCTGTAGTACTATTATGTAGCAATGGTTACAAATTGGCTTATAACATGATATTTTTATTTTACTTGTAAAAAATAAATATGAGGTTGTACATGACTGCTTGACAGAATCATAGACTTCTTATATATTTCCTCACATGTGTAGTTGTTTCTTTTCCCAAGCATACATTGAACTTGCATACACAGAAAAAATAAAAGCCAAGCTGTTTATGACTGCTTGAAAGAGTTTAATGGTATCTTTAAAAGTGTACCATATCTGTAGCGACTAAAAGTATTATATGAAAGCAAAGCTGCAATAGGCAGTTGGGTCAATCAATATTTACTTACTGGTGTAGTGGGCCATCAACTGCTCTGTGTTGTTGTTTGTATTGAAGATACGCTATTTTCAGTGTCCAAACACTGAGACAGCCTTCTCTAAAGCCTGGGTGGCTAATAATGCACCTTGGTTTCTCGTCGGTGTCTTCTATCTGGTCAGTAGGGTGCAAACTGTCTATTTGTTCCATCACCTGCCAGATCTCTCTGCAGCATACACATTCATCTGCAGTGGGCATGCTTTCACAGCATTGACATGTAACCCTGAATATTGTACATAACATAAAAAAAAATATATATATCTGCCGGACGTGTGAGGAACAGATGACAAATTAAGATCGACATTTAGTGCAGGTCAAATTAAATAAAACAGAATTTACCATTCAGTATTGCCGACTCGAGTCTCGCCGGCTGCGGAATCCGCTTCTCTTTCACAAGTTTCTGCCTCGTTGTTCGATTGCCGGGCAGGAGGCTCGTACTGATAAGGCAAGATGCCTTGAAGTGAAAGGCTAGCTGGTTCCCTCTCTACTTCTGTAACTGAATCCAGATAACCCACCGAATCTGAGCTTGAATGATCGCTATCGCTGTCTGAAGTTGTCGCGTTGCTTGCCATTTTGACTGATTTGATCAAATGGCAATATTTGCCACGTGTGACGTCACCGGTCGTTCGGGAGTGATCGGGGGCGTACTCGGCAAACTTCGGAACCAACATCGTTTTTTAACGTATATGTCATTTAATTATGACCAAACTTTAAAAAAAAAAAAATGTATTCTGGTGATATCTAAACTACATCTTAAAAAACACCTGTGTTAGATGCATTACATGGCCTTTAACCTATCTTACGATTCCATGAAATATATTCTGCATAGGTCCACTTCTTATTAAAGCAACAGATAGAGCAAACTCCTTTTTTAAATAGGGAGTAATGTAGTGGGAGCACTGGAGTGACGGTCTAATGGTCAGCTCTCAGGTCATGGAGGGCACCTTAGCAGAATTTTGCTCAGGACCCCGGAATAGTCAGGACCGGCCCAACATCTTTTCCCTATTGCTTCCTCCTATCTCTCACCTCTAGATATTCTGCATACAAAATGAAGTGGGGCAGAGAAAAAGGCAGATAAGAGTGCAAAAGTCTGTGTTAACTTTGCACGAACGATGAAGTGTCAATTAATCATAAGTATGCCTCTAAGGAGCCTCTAAAAATACTTTTTATTTAATATATGTTAAAGGTCCCATGTCATGCTTTTCTGGTTATTACCCGTCCCCTTGTGTGTTATGTAGCTTTTTATGCATGTCAACGGTCTGCAGAGTCACAAACCCTCTAGCGAGTAAAACTCTAACACAGAAAAGACCTGTCTATGCTGCCCCAGAATGCCTCGTTGGAGATTTGTCTTTTTCTTCCTGGGTACAGTGACATATTGGGTATAGTGACGTTACGTGCGCGGAGCCGTTACGTTTGGACCAATCCGCGGACTTCCTCACACACACACACACTCAATCTTTTCTCAGCTGCAGCTCCGCGGATTTCTCAGCCTGAGACGGCGGGACAAGGGGAGGCTGCGGGTGTGTGTGTTCGCTCGGGCTTGGTTCGGGCTGGGTCTCGCTGTCTCGCAGACCCCAAGCAGCAGCCAGGAAACAACACCAGTAATCCAGCTCACACTTTCCGCTCCTCGCGGCAGAGAGCCCCTCAACGTCCCGCCAACACGGCACCCAGACCCCAAGCAGCATTCTCATCTGTTTGTCATTGCTGGTGTCATTTTCTGCTTGCTAACAAATGCCATTGTAACACATAAACACACATCAGAGAACAGTGGGCTCATAGGGAGGGGGGGGCAGGAGCTACAACAAGACGTTTAGGACAGAGTGAATACACATACTATACAGAGATGCTGTTTGAGAAACCAATGTGAGTCTGGAAAATTGAACAATGTAAATATATTTTAGTAGACCTCAACAATGGAATTATGATCAGTTGAAATGGCCATGACATGGGACCTTTAAGGTAAGTTGCCATTAACCCAGCGGGCTGTGGTTGTTAAAGGCAACTCCCAGGTTCTTTAAGCCCTTCAACCTTGAACATGTATGTGTTTTAAAAGTATGTAAAAACTTCTCAAGAGTCATTCTCCTTGAAGTATATTCAGCTATATTTAAGAATTTTAAAATATCCCTTGTATACCTAAATAATATCTAATATAGATGTTACATCCTTAGATTAGTCCACATTACATAATGCACTTTTTTATTATTCTATATTCTGTGAACCAAAACTGGAATTAACACAAACTTTGGGACTTTTCTGATTGATCCTCTATGAGCCATATTTTAAACTGAACAGGAAGTCAGCATGGTATCTTTTCGTTGTTCTTGTTTTTTTGCCTTTGACTTTCACCATCATAACAATTGCTCAAAAATACCTGGCTCTCTAAGGTGGTGTTTAACATGTCTGCAAATTATGTATTTTCCTTTCCTTATTTTCTTTGCACATGGGATACCGTATGATGCTACAGTACAGATACAGTATCTGAATTTAGATTTTCCATCTTACCTTCTCCTACCTCATTATTTAAGCAAAAACTACGTAAATAATAAACTCCTGTGTCTTCCAAGCCTGACTAATGACCAGAAAGTGTATTCCTTCAAATATTTATGATGTATAAGACAGCATATTCTAGTCATTAGTTTTTCCAAAAACGCTTTGATCAGCCATTTTTTCACCTTCATATCTGAGTAAACAATTTCCACAGGGTGAGAACGATCTGGGGGGGATATAAGGCTCATTTCAGAGGCAGGACCAAAGACAAATTGAGGTCAGAGAGAGCACGGGCTGGTTGTTTAGTGGGCAAAGACAAACCGAGAAGCCAAGCAAAATTGAATCCAGGGTGTAATGTGAAGACTCGTCCCAAGTGAACAAGTTAAACAAGCGTTGTTGTTGATGGGAAGAGCAGAAATAAAACCAGGCAGCTCAAGCCCGTCGAAATAAAACAGTATCAGCAGGGAAATGTAACCCCCAGCAGAAAGCCTTTAAAAAACAACATGATTTGACTTAATTATTCCCACAAGACGAGAACTAACGTTTAAAACAACATTAGCATTAGGCTTTTCTATCATTTCCTGTCTAAATGTGAAACTAAAACCACTTACAACATATTTCTACCTGCAGGATTAGGCGAGTATGACGGATGAGGTGAGGCAGTGCACTATATTTTCTGTGTTGATCTCATGAAAGATTAATGTACAACACATGCCTTATGCTGCAACTTTTAAACCTGCAAGGGAACAAACAACATGGTTTTAATCTAATTTAGTTCCTGTAAATATGAGAACACATACTCCAGGCTCCTTCCTGCTCCTTAAACCATTATATTAATTGTGTTTGCTTTGCACTGCAGTAACTTTAAACCATTATGCATTCTGGGAGTTTGATGCTGGTTCTTTGCTCGGTGCATCGGTTAAGTGTTTCTCAACATTAATGGTCGCTTTTTTTAATTATGAATGAATCCCCATGGGAATTGTGCCATGTTGAAGTGCAGAAAAATGTAAAGAATATTCTATAACACATAGGTTTGAACAAGCTCTCTGATTGGTCAATAGGCGTGTTTGATTACACGATCAAACAACGATCAAATAGAACGTGCCTAATCACAAAGTATCCAGTGGCCTACACACGCCACTAGCCTACCGAAACTACTTCCATGAGCCTACATCGTGTGGTTTCCATAGCGACGTTTAGCGACACACAGCCGTTACACTGTTATACATTGTCTCTCGTTGGAAATCGGTAGCTACAAAATGTCAGATTTTAAAGTTAATTTTGATTTGTTGTGGGGCCTCAATATTGATGAAAGGTTGGACATGGACACAGACCACAAAACCAACGAAAGATTTGCGGCTGTTTCAACTGACGAGTTGAGTGCGTTGGAAAAAAGTCACAACGAAAAGAGTACATTGGCGTCAACTACCTGGGCTGTCAAATGTCTCAAAGTGTTCTTAAAAACCCAGGAGAAAATGGTTGATTTCAGAACAGTGTCCAAACCGTTACCATGGGAACTACTTTCTAGGAACTAATTTCTGACGGAGATTAACTCAAGCAGAAAGCGTAGGTTTGGGAGCAAATTAGCCCACATTATGAAATGATTGGTACTCCAGTACAGGCGTACGGACCTCGGCGCAAGCGCTTCGGTCCTGCCGCAGTACTGTCGTACCAATAATGACGTTCAAGAACGGCCTCTCGTGTATGATTGCTTAATTCAACACCTTGATAAAACATTCTTAAAGAATGAGTAGGATTTTTCCTTGCATGACCTTATGATCATTACGTAAATGTTAAGGAAGGAAACCAGACTCAGCGCAAATCTTTTTAACAATAGAGTGGCTATTATATATTTATGATGCTACAGCTTTTCCCTCTCCCCCTGTCTACATATAAAACAGCTCCTTTGTGAGGTTCTCAAAAGGATTCCTTCAGAAATGACCTAACAGAGAGAGACAGGAACACTCGTTTGATTTAAGGGCTTCCCCAGCACCATTTATTGCTTTAAATGTCAGTATGGAGTGTTATAAGAATTGTATTGAAATAAATCAATAAGGTACCTGAAGTTTAGATCAGGTGTCATGGCAGGATATTATTTTCACCATCTTTTTTTACATTTTTGTGTCAAGGATTCATTATCTGGCATCAGCCCTTTTGACACTTTTTGTTGACATTCATTACAACAGAACACAGCAGGTTTTATTGAATGTCCCCTTGCTCAAATGACCAACTATCTAATCAAAAGCAATTTTTTAGAAAAAGAGAAACAGACTTTCTGTATCTGAGAACATGACCAAGGCTAATTTTGAATTGAAAAGCACATACAAAGTGTTAGAAATGGTTAACTCTCCGCACTTCATATTGCTCTAGTGTTCCCTTGACTTACAATACATAATTGAACATTTGAATTACAGTAACTTTTAGGCTTGCTAGAAATTATAGAGCATTTACGTCCTTTCCACTAAATTGCAGAGGAACTCATTTCAAGATAAAACTAAGTGGGGTTCTTTTGCCTGTATTAAAAATTATATTTATAGTAATGCTCTGCACAACTGAAACTCTGAAAAATTTGATAATTTTACAATTAAGACAGCGGACTGTAAAGAGTCAGTCTCTGTGGTGAGCTAAAAATATAATTTTGAAAAAAGAACATTAGAAATATTCAATCATTCAACATTGTACACAAACCCTTTCTTGATTGTTAACCTCCTTACTCATGTGCAGAATGATCAATATTGAACAAATCAACAATCAGCTTCTGACAAAGAACCATTGACTAGTAGCTGATGTTTTATGACCAATCAATGCAATTATTTGGTTCCCCATAAATAGATTTAGATTTCACTGTCTACGAAATATGTGTTCACTCCTTTTCTCAGGATAAATGCACTCTTGTTTATTGACAATTTCAGTGTTCAAGTGGATTACATCTCAGTCTCAGGTAGCCAGCATTTTGTGTTCTTCACTTCTGTAACATGCAAATCACAACAAATGATACATCTTCTGCACATGTACTATTCACCCCTCCAGGGCTTTCCAATTCGGGAAAAACTCCTTAGCTCAGCGAAAAAAAAAGCTGAGATATGGCTGTAAATAAGAAAGTGATGCAGAAACAGGGAGGAGGGATGAGGGCTGATGGGCAAAAAAACCCTCATCCTTACAAGACAGTTCATTAAACACCTCTCACAGCCACCGCGGCACTGGGCTTGGAATGAAAAGCGCGATATAAGCTCATGCAGGTCAGGGGGTCAACCTACTACCAGTCTGCTGATAAATGCTGAGACAGGAGCGGGGGGGGGGGGGGAAGAGCCGCACAAGAAGCAAACCGAGGTAATCAGAGTCACAGACTGCATTACATTTATCTAGAGACACCAATGGAAAACATTTGGTGCTCCACCTTGTTCTGTCGCTCACATCTTATCCTTGCATGTTTGAACTACAGAAACAGAATGAGGAATAATATTAAATATAATCCAAAATGTTGGCTAATATTAAGCAGATTGTCTTCCTTATGAGCTAATGCATCGCACTGTGCTATGACACTGAGAAAAGTTGGTTTGTCCTATTTACCAAAGCATTCAAACATAATGTCCTATCACTGTGAAAACTGCCATTTAACTTTGAAACAAAAACACAAAAGCAAAATAAAGACGTATGATCTGAATTAAAGGCTTCCTAGCGGTTGTCCTGACATTGTAATTGAATTACTTCTCTCTAATGAGAATTCACACAGCTATAATTTCCAGAGAAGCAAATGCAGCAGTATAGATAAGCAGCCTGCAAGTTTTGATGGACTTTTTGTGGGGCATACCACTGACAGAGAGGCAAATTAATGACCTCCCTGGAGAGCGGTGCTGGTGTATGGGGAGGCTTATAAATAGAACAGTGGTATGATGGAAAGTCTGTGATATCTGCGTGTGACTACCACTGATTGTAGACGACCCACTAAGTGAGACTGGTAACGTGCTGTTTCTAAGAGTTGGTCGCATTTAAAAAAAAAAACTATCAAATTGATTTCCTTTCTTAGGATGGTGGACACATTCACTGAACCAACAAATCTAGCTTTATTGACAAGCTAAATCTGAGCATATTTTCTTTGTAAGTTCAATTTTGCTGAACTTTCTAGTTTTTGTGCAATTGACCTATAAGTCAGTGCTGCAGCAAAGCCATACAGTCCAATACTGAGGAAGATATTCTAGATTGATATTAATGATAAACCTTTTTTCTTTTCTTTTTTAAGGGCTAGGGTTCTTTTATATAAACAGTGTCTGACGAAAGTTGTAAGAGGAGGAGTTGATTGAATAAATACGTCTTTCGAATAAACCCAAGCTAGCTGCCCTGCCAATTGATTGAAACAAATCTATATCATAGTAAATGATGTACAATCCAATAAGAAAGTGAGCTACATAGAAATAGAGCTTGTTTCTGACTCGCACCAGCACGTCCCAGATGACTAGCGTGTTCACACTTAGCCACCAGCTACAACAATTAACCATCTAGCCCAAAGAGAAGTGGCCATGTCATTAAACTTCTAAAAACCAATTATTTCGCCAATACTTGCACATTTATTTTGGTCCACCACTCTCTCGTGTGAGCGGGGCTTTAGGCTGGTGGATTGTTTCATGTCTATCGGATCTGGTTTAAGTGGAAACTGTATCTTATGATGTGTAGATTCATCAAACACTATTGCACACAGTGTTGGGTGATAAGATAATATACAGTATATTATAATCAATGTTTTAGAGCCATGCCAAACATCACAAACAGGAACACTTCTCACTACATTTCCAAAAATGTAAAATAATCCAAACCCATAGAGTTTTAGCCTAGTCTAAGGCCCTATTCTTGTGATGAATCAATATTCTAGAGACTAGAGGATGGAGACAAGGGGACTGGCAGTTAATAGGAAAGGGAAATGAGCGTCTCCTTAAGTACCTCTGCACCCTGTGTGCACAACAGGACTAAAGTGGTCCCAAAAGAAAAGTTATCACATCAACTTTTCTGTGCTTTCTTTGGCGGTTCACAGCTCAAGAGCTTTTCCTGGTATCCTTCAGGCCTCGTTAACATGTGTAGCCTCAGTAACTCAAAGTTCTGCTTTCATTAAACTAAGTTACTCAAATAGTTTCATTCACTACTTTCTGTTGCGTTTCAAGCAAGTCTAGAATTACATTTGGAGTTCAACATGAAGAAACAAGTCGGGGACCAGGCTTTGTCAGCAGTAAGAGGAGCTTTTAAACTTTCTAACTTCACCTTTTGTTCAATAAGCGGGGTTTGTACCTCAGTATCCAACTAAAGCGATTTGTACGTTTCTTGCCATCGATCTACAGCTCACAAGTCCTGCTCACTGAGGACAGTGTGGTGTCTGTATTTACAGTAGGAAAGCTAGAGGAGAAACAACTAATGACATCCTTTTCCACTTAGATTAAATTGTGTTCTGTGTGATATTTACTTAACTAATATTGACCTAGTTCAAAGTTGGCATGAAGCTCTCTGAAGTCATTAAACATGACCTTTTCCTCAAACCAAGATCAATCACCTCAAAGTCACCTTCTCAATACTTCAAGTGAATCGTGCATCCATCCAAGAGGAGCCTTTGCAGCAGTGTAAGAGTCATTTAGGTAATGCATTTAATTGTTCTGCTTTAATTAATGGATGTTACACAAATAATAGGTTCATATCTGATCAGTGTGAAAAAGGAAACAATGGACAGATAGTCCTCTTGCAGTGCTGTGATCTCTGTCAATGATTATCTGTATTTCAAAGCATTTTCTCAGATAGAAGAGGGCAGCGTAAAACAGAGCACGCACATAAAAAGGATTACAAAACCAACTGATCTGCTGCGCATTGTTTACTTTAATGACATGGTTAAAGATACAGATGTTCCCATGGTGTGTTGGACCCACACTAAATAACCACTACAATAAATGATGTGGAAGTAGACGTCTGTCATCTATCATTTCCAAAGCAGGGTTATCAACTGAGAATGTTTTCAGGAAAGCCAAGGCAGTCATTGTATTGGGATTACTTTTGCATTTGACACATTTCCATCAGCAAACAGAAAATCTGCTTGAGAAATCACAACCTCTAATCCTGCCAGTCTTTTATAACTCATTGATCCTTAATGGAAGAGACCTTTGTGTGAACCTTTCCCTCTCTTATTCATTCCACACAACTACACTTCAGCTAGTCATGTCCCCTTGATATGGTAATTGACTATTGGTAAACATTATTTATCATACAGCTGCATTTAGGAAATTGCAATTTTAGCAAATCCTTCTTTAAAAAGAAAAAAATGCAGTTTTCATTGTTTGGCTCTGTTGGCAGAGAAACACAACCACTGAGCTCAACCCGCAGTTAAAAGGGCCCACTGCATCCATAAGGACGAGGACAATAAAGACTGTCTTTATTTCCGTCCCTCTGATGGAAATAACAACCTTTTTACGGCTCAGTTCCCTCATGAAATAACGGTCTGTATAGGCTGATATCCAGGTAGCTTATAGCTTTCCTTGGTGGCCTGATAAACCGGATTCATTAGCATCTGAATATTCTTATTTCACATGGCTTACGGATGTATGTAGACGCATTGCAGGGGTTAACACTCGTATAATGTACATGGATTAAAAGTATGGCAGTGCATTGAAAGAAAAGCTGAATATACTGAATACATATGTTCTAGTTAGAGCCTAATAGTATGTCACTACAAATCAAATTCAAACCAAAAAAGATATTGTTGACTCTTCAAAGTTCAGCTTTATGGTTACACAACTGTACCACAGCCTGATGTCTGGTTCATACTTGTTCAATGCTGGCCAAGTTGTTAGACATTAATAGCGGTATTCAGTTATTGTTCAAACACTTAATCCACAAAGGAGCCAATTGAGTGTATTTCTTTGATTAAAGCAATGGTCCCCCAAACTTGTTATGCAAGTTAGACAAGGACAACATAGTTCCATACGTCCCTTTATGCACCACACAACGTACATGCCTGAATCATTACCTATCCTTGTTGAATATCGCATACTACACTAGATATGCTTTTTCGTCAACTATGTTGCATTTGTGGGATTGAACACATCACTTGCAGTTTCACCAATATGCTCTTTCTGCCAGGTGTGTAATGGTACTTCAGCTCTGTTGAATCTGTTTTAAACATATCTTTCTTGATCATCATTCAAAACATTTTAATTTCCCAAATTGGAATGCATTCAGACGGGGCGTCGGAAATATCTAAAAAAAGGGGACTCTGGAAATGTTTGGAATCCACTCATGCTGGATATGTTCTAAAACAGGGTAAAAAGTACTGGTTAAGAAAACACACAATTTATTGTAGTACTATCTTTGTACCGGGCTATTAAATCGCCTTTCCTTCAGACCAGTTCACATGCATCCCACAGGATCTGATGGATTGAGGGCCATTGACCTACACTTACCCTTTGTCCAGCTAATGGGCCTTCATTATACATCTCCCTGGATCCCTGGACGTGTTTTCACACATGCCTTCAGACAGCCACAGTCAAAGCCAGTCACGTTCCGGCGGCTTCGCCAGCCAAACAGGGGACACAGTGGCTCAATTATACCTCTGTGTACGTCTCACCATGTGTACTACACAACAACCCCATTGTTTAGAGATAGCAATCTCTATGCACCGCCTAGTTGTCAGCATTTTCCAAACACGCCTACAGAGAGTGTTGAAAATACCCTCAGTGCGAGTAGTGTCTTACAAATGGAGGGGCCCGTTAATCAATAAACTGCCATGGTTCAGTTTTCCCCAGAGACGTAATGTATGCTTCGTGCTGATGCGCTCAAAGTGTTGCACGTATAGCAGATATCGACAGCAGCAACCTGTCTGGGTCTCCTCCGCCAGCATCTGATACCTTCTTTGTCTACGTAGTTATCTCAGACTCTGATAAACAATATGTTCAGTGCATGCTCTGTAACATTAAACGTGTCTTCATTTTGTGTGCAAACTACATTTTCATAGTCTTATTAAATGTGAGCCTGGGCCAGTAAGATAAATACCTAATACTTTTATCAAACATAATCAATAAGGTGGTTTCCTAGTGCACTTTTTTTTAATATTTGACCACTCTGTCTTTGTTTATGGAGTGATAAAGCGGGTAGCGAGGGAATTATAGAAAACTGGATAGAGAGAAAACCTCCGTGTTCAGAGAGCTCCAAATACGGCCACAAAGAGCAGTAACAAGTTTGATTACATTTATGTTTTATTGAGTTCGGAGCTCCCTTAAGGTAGCTTGGAGAAAATGAGATTTCCCCTCCCAAAATATGACCATGCTTCCCTCTTCCAAACCATCCATCAAGGTCCTACACAATTTACAATTTAGTCAATGTTCCCATCAGGCCTTACCTTCTCTCCCACTCATTACCTTGTTCTGACCAAAGTAAGCCTCCAAAATGGACTGTACTTGTATACCAAGACAGAATGATCATCACATTCCTTGAAATGTTGTGTAATCCTTAAAGCAAGCTCATACTGTGTGATACCAACTCTGCATGTGTTCTTCAACAATGCAGAACAAACTGCTCTTTAATTATTTGCATGGCAACATACATTTCAGTTGTAACGAGAGGCTGAATGCACTTTGAGCTCAGCAGAAAAGCCGGCTGCTGTGATGCAGTAATACATTACATTCTTCACTGTGCAGCAGCAATGTGTCACAGCTTGAATCTTCTCCCTACAAAATGGCAAAAACAAAATACCACACGCCACTCACACTGGGTGTTATCTATCATTAAAATGAGGTACAACCTGCCGAAATAAATATGAGTGAAGGAAACTAAGACCTTTGAGTGCATATGGTGTTTATATTATCCCTGTATTTGTGCTATTACTCTGCCTTTTGAACTGGGATGTGAAGAGTGCAACTCCAAGACCAAAGGAAAACATATATTGCATTTGATTGCATCAGGTAGTACGTATGTGCTCTCAATCTGTCAACCTTGTTGTAGACATCCATCTTTCATCGCATGGCTGCACATTCGAGGACAATTGACTACAGCTGTGCAGAGTGAAAGGACTCATCACCTTTTTGTCAGTTATTATGATAAATCACATTGTATTGAACTTTGTACATGTCTGTTAACTCCCTTGAGTACCTATACATGGATGTCAAGACACACTCATGTTCCTGTTTTGTACACGGGAGGCTGTGGCGCAGTGGGTTGGTGTGTTGGTGTTCAGATCAGGGGGGCACAGGTTCAAACCCCACTGCAGTCAGCATGTCGTTGTGTCCCTGGGCAAGACACTTCACCCCAAATTGCTCCTGTGGGGATTGGCCACAGTATTGAGTAATTCGCTTTGGATAAAAGCGTCTAACAAGTAACATGTATTGTATTGTACACAAATCAGCATCATTGCAGCGCAACAGGATTCATTGTATTGTTGCAAACTATTAAGCCAACATAATGATTATTTGATTGTATCTCAAGGTTGAATTAAAGGAGGGGTAGGTAAGTTTGAGAAACCGGCTCGAGATACACTTTTTGTTATGTTCCATGGAATGCTCTTAACATCCCGATAGCAATGAATATCTTAAAATCCATAACAAAATGTCATCTGTGGAAGCCGTAGTACTGTAAAAAGCACGACCAATCATTTTAGCCGGCCCGGCTAAAATAACTGGATGGCCTACCTGCCTGTCAGCCTTCCATCTGTGCACAAACTTATCTCGTGCCCTCATTGGTCATGTGCGCGTTCGTGTGTGTTGGAGGAGGGGCTCTGTAAGGAAGTGGCAGATTTTCCGGCTGTGTATTTTCAAATTCTAGCGATCTCGAGCTTGTTTCTCCAAAATGACCTACCCCACCTTTAAGTTAACAATCTGTATTTAATATTTAGACACAAAGTTGTTTCCATTTCAATGGCTAATAGGATTTAATTATTTTGGGACTTAATAGATTATAACATAGTGGGAAAAGACTAAGGCTAGGAGGAACTTCTTGAAACCAAATGTTGCCTTTGAGATTGTCACTCTCACTTAACTCACAGCATTTGTGCCCATGCTGCAAAAGCAAACATATTTTGTGTGCACATGTGATGTTTGTGCATACTACCAAGAGCGGTATGAAGTCTGCAAGACCACCTCAAATCAAAGGAGAAGTAAAAAGAAAAAAAAGAAGTCTCTCAAGAGAGTGTCTCATACATGTGGCACATTGGGTTTGTATCTGTAGGCTGGCGTCTCTCCTCATTCATGTTGCCCAACTAAAGTCTGTTCTCTCTGGCCTGATACGTCTCTCTGCACCCATAAAGCCAGATGCTGTTGGTTAAAAAACACATCAGTCTGGGTGATGGTCTTCTGTTCTGTGTACATGTGTGTTCCAAGATTTCTTCACATGGATCAAAAGAAGTCCAATGAAAAAAACAGCTCTTGCATAAATTAGTAATCAATATCGAGCCTTACAGCATTGGTGTCGGTAAAAACCTGACACATCAGACTTGGGTTCAATACGAGGGTAAGGATTATGTAGCGGCTCTTTGAAAAACTACATTTTCCTCTTAGACGTCACATATGGAATGAATGCTTAATGTTATCTCTCCTTGACGCATCTTTCCTCCACTGTTGAGAGGTGAGTTTCTTGTAGTGTTCAGTGCAGCTCCTCCACCTCCCTACAGCACCGCAGCTCTGATGTCTTTGATCATGTCTCAGCCCGGCTACAGATGCTCAGAGATTGCCGTCATATACAAACTCCCTCTGGACCGCTTGGGCTTGGGATTTGATTATCTTATCATCTGTGTGAGGAGAGTGCTATGCAAGTTGGTGATTAGACCACATTGCAGCAACAGCCTTGAGTGAGTTTAGATGTCAGCATCCCCTGATCTCAATGAGGAATATTTAGATACAGCTCACAATATAATGTTTCTATCCAATGTCGTGTCAAGACTTTTAATAAACCGGCCTTCATGCAGAAATAACATTGACACTTATTGGGGAAAATCTGTGTGAGTTCAGGGAGAAAATAAGGCCCACACAAGTATCATTTTACAAGAATTGGATTTAACATTATGATATGCCCTATTAATCACATCCTATTTCTGCTCTGTTATTTTGCAGTTCTACGCAGGCGGAATAGCTCACACAAGACTGGCCGGGTAAACAAATGACTCCAAATTATGCAATTTATCAATTCAAGAGGGACCTGCAAATACCAAGCTGTCAGATCCAAATGAAAGCCATTAGTTTCAGCGGTCAAAGTCTTTGAATACCTCCGACATGGAGGACCTGCTGGAGTGCAGTCAGCAGCTATTTTATTAATACCCACTCTGATGGCACCTGCCACAAAGAAGCAGTGATAAGGGTCATCGAGCTTACAGGCGGTCATTGTTATCTGTTATTAAGTCTGTCTCTCAATGCCAAAAAACATATTATTTCTCATTTCCTCTCTGGAAAAGTGACAAAAGTTAGTGAACTCAATTATGTCCACATGCATGCTGACTTGGAGTTTCAAAATTCCTACACTTGTGTTTTATCAAAAGTGGTATTGGGTGTATAATATCATGAAGGTTTGACACAAGCTTGAGTACTTTTAGTGTAAATACTGTATAAAATAAATGCTGTCAGTTATTTTCTCCATTAACCATTAATTACAAATATGAAAACCTTAATAAATAGCTTATTAATGTGTTTGCCAACAGTCATAACTTATTCTATGAACCATCGGTTGCTCATTGTTAATTAGTGATTGATAGACAGTATAACTTAACTGTATTTTTACAATTTCGCTCAAATATAAGTTAAACAATATCTCTTTATATCTGCTTGTATTGCATTATAGTGTTATAAAGTGTGACTGTAGCAGCATTTCAAAGGTGTCCAGCTATATGCACTGTTCTTATTTACTGCAGCTAAACAGTGCTTTTCAGTATTCAGAGTTTAAAAACAGACGTGTCTTTACCCTGTCTTTAATCATCATTTCCGACACTATTTCAACTCATCTAATTAAAGGAGTGGACATACACATTTCCGAAGATATAATAGAAGTGGAAAGGGTGCATTGGCTTTTTTAGCTTATTGAGTGTTAATTAAAGACTCAAACCCACATTTGAATCCCTTTAGAGCAGTGGTTCTCAACTGGTCAGGTCTCGGGACCCATTTTTTCCTTTGTCAATAAATCACGACCCGAAATTTGAACCACTCAAATCTATTCAACAAAAAATGGTGCTGTAATATATACGCTTTTCAGCATACAATTATTAATTAAAGTGGAGTATAGTGCATACAGTATATCCCTTATATCCTTTCACTGAACTAAGGTATGCTTTTAAAAAAGGGTTAATGAGATGATGGAATCAGAACTGAACTGTATAACATAAAAAGGGACACGTGCTGAAAACCAAACTCCAGAAGGGGGGACTGGGGGGATTGTCCCCCAGGAGATTTTTAGAAATACTAACATATAAACTACGAATTCTGGTACACTCTGAGAAGAACATAAATAAATCTATAACTAACCGACATATTCATAATATTTTATGCCATTGTTTCTTTTTCACTTTGTTCTGACAGCTGAACAGCAAAGAGGAGATAGTCTGTGTGAAATACTTTAAATTGTGGGTAAGGGTAGATAGCCCCCATTGTTCTGTGACCTGTCAATAATCAAACCGGGGGTCATATATCATTATTCATTTTTATCTGAAGTTGTACCCATGGATGTATAAAGAATAGTTCTACCACAAAGTTATTCTCTGTGGGGACTTCCGGCAACAATCTTGATTCTTATTGGCCAGAAGACTCGAAAGTTGAGAAGATGATCACTACGTGACAGAAGTTTTCAAAAAAAAAAAGTTTTCAAAAAAATCGGGCCTTCAAAATAAAAGTTTGACTTTTTTTCCAAAAAAGAAAGAAAGATATATACTTTTTTTCAACTTTTTTTTTTTTTCACTCACACATCTGCGAACCACTCGAAACGGGGTCGCGACCCACCAGTTGAGAACCACTGCTTTAGAGCATCACAAATATAAGGCGTATGGCGCAGTGGATAGAGCATTGGTGTTCGGATCAGGGGGTCACAGGTTCAAACCCCACTGCAGTCAGCTTGTTGTTGTGTCCCTGAGACACTTCAGCCCAAATTGCTCCTGTGGGGATTGTCCACAGTATTGAGTATGGAAGTCGCTTTGGATAAAAGTGTCTAACATGTAATGTAATAACCAGCATCAGCCAGAAATCATCTTAACTGTATTTCTCCCATGTCTCCAGGGCTTTGCTGTTCAGTATCCAGTTCACCATTTTGAGCTCCCTATCTAACTGAGCTCCTATTTCCTTCCACATTGTTTGATTTAATTATTTTATCTATATTTGTCTTGTCTGGATTTTTGTGTGCGCTGCAAAAGATAGACTCTTTGTTAAAGTAGGGCACCTCCTCTCATTAGACACTCCCAGAAAAAAGCAAGAGGGTTTTGCACTTCATTATCATTCTTACGAACGAGAAAGTACTTTTCTCCTTTTCCTAAATGATTAAGAAGGTCTTCTCTGGCTCAGCGTATTTAACCGAATCACTTTCAGCGGGTTGTTTTGAAGCCGTTACTGGAGGAGGAGAAAAAGTGGAGCTAACATTTAAACGAAAATGGAGCTCGGTTAACAGCTTTGTGCTGTTCTTTCGGGATGAGATTCCACAATGTTTTTATCACTTTTAAACCGCAGCCCCTAATACATTAAATGTCAAAGAACAAACCAGAGGGACAAAAGCTGTCATTATGAAACACAAGACTCCAATATGATATTATGTTTAATTCTTAAATGAGCAAACTGTTAGCATGAACTACAAAAGCATAGGGCAACTTGGAGGATGACATTTGAGGACTCAGACGTGAGAATGTTTATAGTGTTTCAATTCAATCAGGAGAATAAATGGGTTTTCTGCACTATAGGTTAGTGGTTCCCAACCCTTGGGGGGCGCCAAAGATCAAAAGGGGGGGGCGCCAGGCCTCAGATGATTTGAGGCCAAATACCATATTTAGAATTTTTTTTTTTTATTATTAAAAAAAAAATGTTTTTACATAGAATTGTAAGGCAATACATGATTGTCACTAAAAGCCTTGTCTCTACATTACAATAAAATATACAAAATAATTGATTAATTAATTTGAATACAAATTCAAGTTAGTAGCTATTATAGGCATAAAAAGACAGAAATGTATAATTTTTGCTTTAATAGAAATGTTTCTTCTGCCCGTAAAGTGTCCAAACCAGGCTTGTCTGGATAAGCTCATTTTTAAAACATAGTCGTTGTCCATGCCGATTTCAGTTGGATTATTTGTCACAGTTGCTCCGATCAGATTGGTCTCCTCCATTTTGTAGATTATTTACGACTTTTGAATCCACATAAACACATCGGCAAAATCCGGCTTACTTTGAGCATGTGTTTTAAACAGTTTAATCCCTTTGTGAATTGTTTCCACTTGCGCCGTCCTTTAATTTCTTCATACAGCGGGAATCCAAATGAATGAATCCTGAGTCCAATAACCATCAAAGTCACTCCAATAGTGCTCCTTAATTACGCTTTCATCCTCCTTTAACAAAATACTTCACATTCATCCAGGTTGTGACAGCAGTTGTAGCATTTTGAGACTCTGAAACTTTAATAACCGCTGTTGCGCAACTTCCAACAGGAGTCATTTTGGGGGGCTCTTGGGGAAAAAGGCTGGGAACCACTGCCATAGGGTATATCTTATTTTATCAACCTGTTCCACCATTGACGGGTTAAGATAAAAACGTTGTCTTTTAAGCTTGTGGTAATATTGCATACATGTAATTGTTTTCCCATTATATTGGTTAACGAGCATCGTGGAATTTGACTGTAATTGATATTGAGTACTACATGGTGCTGTTGTTCATATCTTTATATGTGGGGATTTTGCTGTGACTTGACTAAATTGTGGACGTAAAGGGCTAAACTGAAACTGGACCTTCTTTATTCTGTCATAGAGATAAGTGAACTTGAAATAAAATCACATATAAAGTGCAACAACAATATTCACTTATAATGTATTTTTGTAACAAAGCCTTACTCGCCAGTGGGATGAACTTAATATGTCTAAATAAGGAAGTGTCTTACAAGCGGTTTGATATTATTTATTGTATTATTTTTTAAGTGGTCCTCAACAAACACCATTTCCTTTAAGCCACACAATTCTGAAGATATAAGTTATTTCATAGAAGTTTCAACTTTTGCAAAGGTTTCAACTTCTGAATGTACTCGTGCTGCTGTGGATGCTGATTTCTATCAGAGTGTGGCTAGTACTCTGCAGAAAAATTCCAAGAAGACCAACAAAAGAAATGCCCGGCTTAGTAGTATCTCTCTCTGAGAAACCAGAAATGAACACGGATAGAGCTGCATCCTGAATAAAGGCAAAATGAAGCCGGGGGAAACATTTGCAATATGTTTCACTTTGATGGACCCTGAAGCTCACACCTCACTCTGTGTTGGTTCTCAAAGTTAGACATATTGCTGCAATAAAGTCACAAGAAGGATTGTTTTGTTGTGATCATGGCTGTCCTCTAAAGATGTCTGAGTTTGTGGAGGCAGAGCAGTGTGGATCAGTTTTTGAACCTGAGGGCACAAAGAGAGGGAATGAGAGAGAGATGTTCCTGCAGCCAGGGCCTTACACTTACTGTATGTGGGTCTAATGCTACACCAAGCAGCACCCAGGGCTACAGAAACTCTTGGATCAAAGCATCACAGTGTCAGACTCCAGGACATCCCCCCCCCTCAGATATTCCAAGTATAACCGAGCTAATGGGACTTCCCAGACAGAATCATGTGAGTCTGAAAACCTTTAAATAATTGGAGTAGCAGGGCCTCTGCACTGCTGTCTTAAAGGTTTGCACCAGAGATTACAATTCCAGTAACAGCAGCATGCTGAGTCACAGAAAATCCTTAAAAAAGCACTTGCCGCTATCTGAACTCTGGTAATACCCCTGTGACTACATCTCAAAATGGGCCTTCTCATTTTTTTCCCACACCATTTTCATTATTATGTACATTATCAGGTCTCCTACAGCCGATCTGGAGATATGAATATCCCTAGGGGCAAAACAAAATGAAAAGCATTAATTAATTTCCTTTAGAAATGTTATCTGTGCAGCGATCAGAGAGACAGTTATAGTGTAAGAGGGAAAGAACTGCTGATAGAGAGAAATGACACGAAACATACGATATTTTCCGCTGCAGCAAATATGTCTACAGTATGTAATCCTCTATCATGCTCCCAATGTACTCCTTCTGGATATCTTTCCTTTTTATTGGATCTCAGAAACAACCATTCTCTGGGAAGTTTGTTTAAGTTTCCCATTTTGGAATTTGGTTCACACACATTTTAATAGAATGAAAAGCAAAACAACAACACATGATTATCTGCCGTCCAGTGGATGCCTCATTATCTGGAGAGGTCAGGAAGGCCATTAGGTATTAAAGTACAGAAAGATTGCAGTACAATTTACTGTAAGTGCACAGAAGAGCAATTTGAGTCCTAACACTCAAGGCTCAGTCCTTTTCGCAACTTGAGAATTCACAACTTAACAGATTCTGCAGTAGATGGCCCTCCAATTACCTACCAAGTGATGATTGAACATAGTGAAAGAAACTCTAAATTGATGCTATAGGTTGTGGGTGGCATGCTGGTAATGTTTTAGTTTTAGTAGCTGGTCGATTCTAAGTGTTGTCGTTTAGCTGGCTTATGCAACTGATAAATGGTCATGTCATATTTATGTGGTGTATGACTGTGACATGAAGTTGATACAGGCTTTAATCGATCAAAAGATAAAATAAATGGGGATAAATCAAAATCAACACGTGGCACTTGAACAAGAGTGGAATACCATCCGGTACTTTTCCATCTTGCTTCTGCTGAAGCATCGGTTTAACTCTACGTGGCTGCAGTCCAAGCTTCTTAAAATGTATTCCTGAAAAAGAATAATGTACCCTCCTTTTAATGAAGCCCTCCTCTCACCCTAGTGTAAGTAGACTGAGAACGAATACATTGTGAAAGAAACCCAAAGAGAGCATGATTATTCTGAGATAATGAGCCCCAACTAAATGATTTGGAAATTGCGATAAGTTTGACTTACATTGCAATTGCGATATGATTTCTGATATTAGAGGGGATGACCATTTTTGGAAATGTATTCACATGATCATTCAAATATATATTAGACTGATCATGGTGTGGTTTTATTCAAGGTCTGTACTAAACAAGATTATTTTAATAAGTCTGTAGAATACATTTTTTAGGACAGGACTCCTCTGCAGCATCAGAAATACTTAATTCTTAAGGATTTTATATATTTTGATCAATTATTGCACTTCCTTCCCGTCTAGATCTGATAACATTTCAAGAAATTGTGCAACCCTAGCCACAGCCGTAGATATTTTTGGTTTTAGCTCACAAGATAGTGTCTAGCTTATGCTTATTTAAAACGAACCATGTGTGCCCCTCCCTAACTCTGTTTTTCAGTTTTTCCAATATATCAGTTCTTCTGTTTTGTGCTCGGATCTTACATAACTCCTCAGAGAGATGAGTTTCTTAAGCACCTCTTCACTAGCTGGTGTTCCTCCTAGGCTTGCCGGGGTATCATTGTTACCATTGTTACACGTTGTTGGGGCAAACACCTGTTACAGTTTACTTACTGGTGGGAAAATGTCCTCAGTGTGGCATCACTAGCTCCTGCCTATCATCATGGTTGACTCAGCCACCCCCAAAAACCCTCTGGAAGCTAAGATCTTTGTCACGATGAGAAGCCTTCTGTGCTCTCTGAGTCATTTCTGAAGACACCAGATGATATGTATTTATCCCTTTCCCTTCGTCTCATCTCGAGCTAGATCTAGCAGTCCCAGAGATCAGAAAAGCACTTCTACAGTGAGGTGTTACAGGATGTGTGTGCGAATTTGTTGCTGAAGAATCTGCTGGAATCAGCACTGACCGAGATCCCCGTGGAACAAAACCCTGAATCTGCATCAGGCTGTTTCCCAGGCAACCGTGAGGACTGTTAGCTCTAGGCTACAGCTAGGTGGATGCAGGAAGTGAAGTGACGGGTGTTTTGGAAACTATTTATTATAAAATACAAATAAAACAGGCACATTAGAAATATGCTTTGAACCCAGAGGTTAAAAAGAGGTTCAGGCCGAAAGGGCTGACACCTTGTTGTTTTGGTGTAGCTTTATAATCCTGTTGGTGCAAATTCCTCTTACATTGTAAAATGTTCATTAATGATAGTAGGTTGTGTCAAAATGAAACAAAACACAGTATGTATGCAGCTGTTGTTGCCGGTATATACATGATCAAATATGTTTTACTTAACAAAATGTGACTTGTTGGGTGAAAGGTGCAGCTATCCATATTTACAAAAAACATCATAATTAAAACCAGGGTTGTGAGGGTTACTGCAATGCAAATGGAGCAATGTAAACGCAGCAATGTAAACTTAAAAAACAAGGTATTCTGATGAAGAAGATGTTCCTTTGCTCAGAGCTGTTTTTTTAAAGAAAGCTGCCTTTTATTAAGGAAATTCAGGAAGTGATGTATAGACCAATGAAAGTGCACATACCACTATAGTTTTAAAAAAGGAAAAATAAATACTAAGCAAACAGAAAATCCCTTTTTTTTGGTATCCTTATTATGTAATCCGTTGCTCCCCAAGATTAAACATACTATATAGTCATGGCATGCCCTTCTCTACTTTTTCGCCCCTGGATTTTTTATTTGGACAACCCCAAAAAACTATCCAATGAATCACATTTAATTAAAGGTTACAATATTTAGTCTATGCTAATTAGTTTTTCCAATGCATTCATGTTTGAGTACACTCATACGTACGAGGGTCTCGTCTTTCTTCAGTAAACTGTGGTTTGTTGATTAATTGATTTTAGATGAAGAGATTTACTTCCTCCCTGCTGGTAAATAGTGCACTGGGGAGGAGAGAAAAACAAATGATAGCTCTGCTGATGTTTCTGCTGAAGGGTAGAAAAAAAAATCCTTCCTGGGAATGCATGACTGAACATTTATTTGAAATCATAAATCATCACTGTTTACATTTGCTGAACCTTGAAATACACTCATCAATAATGCTAAGAGACACATTAATTCTTGGAAATGAGCTGATTATCTGTGTAGCGACAAGTCATTATTGTGTTTTGATAATTGCCTTCTGACTTTGCTTATTGATTTTTCTCGCCTATCTACTAACAAGTATTGCTTTGCAGATGTGGTGCCTACGATTGGTCGCAGGTGACAAAACAAATGTCGTTTTCTTTTGCACAACCTCCTCTCTTTATATCCTATTATTCAAACAGCAGTAAACACGTTTGTCACAATGTTCTCAAGAGTATTCACCCACTTGAGTTAAGCTAAAAATGTCACTCCTCGTCTCTCGTGGTGCCCTGGGATGTCTGCTCATCAGTGTCACTTTTTTTTTTTTCACGTTTATCCAAAATTTAACAAATATAAATCATGTCACTCGTGTCAACTTTTGGGATCACTAAAGATTTTGGATGTTAGTTTGAATTCTGAATAATACAACAATCTTTGTTTGCATTTCAAATTTAGAGTAGCTTTCTGCACACCTCAGCAAGAAAAAGCTTTTTCTAATATTCTGCATTTTTTCGCTCGGCTAAACTGAATGTCTGTTGACTTCTCATTTTGAATATTGGAGCTTTTTTTTTGCCTAAGTCTTTGCCCCAGGTGTGTAAACAGTGATGAAATTGTTTCTAATTTGGTGAAATACGTCATGTCCCAGGCCCTGCAGTGTTACACCCTCTGAAATAGTAAGGCCGCCATTTTAAATGCTCTTGTGTAAAGCAAGAATTGAAGTTTTAATCAAAAATAATTGCTGAATAAGGCCTTGGTTGAGTAGACCATGAACCATTGTATAAAGGTAATCTCCATAAAACATCATTTAATAAGAGACATTTGGTAATTGTATTTTTTTTACTAGAAAATGAAACTGATGACGCGACAAGAGGAGGTGTTGAATGATTTGTGTAAAAGACAATGTGACTTTCTTCTGGTGCAAAAAAAACTTTAATAATGGACTGTAAATGTGCATGATGATATATTTCTCCCAAATCACAAAAAAATAGCAAAAACTTTGGATTTGATCAATAAAATCCTGACGTGTATCTTTTAAGATAGGAACATTTTCTCACACTATGCTACAAATGTGAAGAACAAAATAACATTACTGAAAGATGAAAACATTGTCTATCCACACATCCCATTTTATGGAACAGAGTCTGTTCTATAAGACAGGATATTTGTTATCAGAGGCATTCAAATCTGTTTTGGTCTTCTACTGTCTCCAAGAAAATATGACTTTTTCAAGTAGACATATGGGATGATACAAAATACAAAACCACAAGCTATTTCTTATTAGGTTTCTGGGATTGGCTAAGTTATGGTGACAGATATAATGCTGTACCATTCAGTTTCCAGAATATGCATTGGCATGTGTGATATAAGGGAATTTTAAGAACAGCGAGTGAAGATGTTATCATTTCCTAGCATCTAACAGCTGATGAAAATGATTAACAATTATAACCTACTGTTAATAAAAAATACTATTCCAAACCTTACAAACCAAGTGCTTGATTCAATGCCCGTGTTGCACATATAGGATTTAGTGGAGTAAAATGCCACCACATTACATTACAGTCTGAATGAGTTCTAGGCTCTTCACACGTTGCTTTAAATCAAATACCGTTTGTTGTGATTGGCTACAAACAATCATATAGGTCGATTTCTCTTGGTAAACAAAGGATTGAAGGCAAGTTTTGTTTGAATAGAAAATATTGAATTCCTCTTGGTACTGGGTTATCTAAATATCTAAAGCATCAGACCATTTCTGACAGAGCAACTGTTGACTTGTTGCTTTGTTGTTATTGATGCTTTAGTAAAAATAGGCTAAGGCTTCATAAAAACAATGATATGATGATTGTGAAATCAGTTAATACTAGTCTCAGTTGCACATCTACCACAAATAGTCGTTTATTTTTCTCACCAAAAATCAATGCTTTGTTTGACCCTCTTCTTCAGTGTACACACAAACGCTGCGCTATTCCAGTCGACTGTAAGCCTGAACTACCAATTGTTAGGAACCTTGACCCAATAGTTTGGAGGACTCAAATGCACAACCCAGAGACGAAAAAGGTTTGAAGAAAAATAATCTTTACTTGCAAAAAACAAAATCACTCTTTTAGAGGAAATATCAAAATGACATAAAAGTAAAGCGCTCTCATGGAGGGAAAAAGGCAAAACACTGAAGCAATGGCTTGGATCTGGCTTCTTGGGACGATGAACAAGAAGAACCGACAACTAACAAGGGGAGACAGGACAATATATACGTGAGGTAAGTGGGCACAGGTGGAAACAATCAGAGGCGGGGCAGACACTGACGATGGCGGGAAAAGGAAACAGAGCAGGAAGTAAAGGGACCTGGAATGAGACAAGGGCCGTTTCTCAATCGCGAGGAAACTGGCTTCCAAGCCAATATTTTCAAGGATACTCGAGTGCCGCCGAAGGACTGTTCCAATCTCCAGCAATGGAGAATTCCACCGAGGCCACGTCCTTGGTTTGGGAGTAATTTCGAGGCTGCACATGGGTAGACTTCGCGTCCTTCAAATCCCCACAATGCTTTGCGCACGGACCAATTTCAACAACCCTTGCGGAGAATGGCTGAACCAACGCAGCACACATTTAGATGTAAGTATGTAGTTGCGTAGAACATGTGTTGTTAAATATGTTACTTTGTTGCATTTGTTATCACCAAAAATGTGTTCCGTGAAAGTAAAGCAAGTTCATCATTAGATAGACATCGTGAAGTATTTATTTTCGGTACAGTTTATGTTGAAACCGTTAGAGAGAGTGGCACACTTGTTAGCCTGTTCCATTATTCTTTGTTTTCCGAAGCCGTGGCTTGGAAGTATACTTGCTTCGTTTCTGAAGGAAGTGACTTGGAAGTATGCGACTACCAAGCCAGTATCCTCGCGATTGAGAAACGGCCAAGGTGAGTACAAAATAAAACAGGAAGTGGAACATAAACTAAACTAATATGAACATGACGATCACAAACATGACACAACTTAACATAATTGACGGGACACTAAACCAATTGCCTTTAAGCTAACTTTCTTTGCTAATAAACAGGAGTAGAACGAAAAGAAACAAGCACATACGTAAATCTACCCAAATGGCACGAGCAAAGAAGACATGAAGAGAAACTAATGCATTTCTAACTTTTTTCATCCAAGAATCAACTACTTCTAGTGTTTGCTGCTAACAATATTCACTCTGCGTCTCAGCTTAATGAGCTCTAGTAAGGTAAACATTAGCTCCACTGATGGTGCCAGTGCAACAGAGATGGTGCGTGTGCTGCCATGCCAACAGATGCCATGAGCCGAGGGCAGTTATATTTCAGAGTGATGGTAATCAAGATGACGAACAGGCATCAAAACATGATGAATGAAACCGTATCAATTCAGAATCATTTAATTTCTCAAGCTGGATGAACGGCTCCAGCTTCACTGAACAGCTGTCACCGTGTTCTTTTGGTCCTCCATCTACACACTACTCCCACCGAGCTTAAAGGTAATCAAATACAAGTTTGGATCGACAAAGACAACCATGAAACAAACCGCCCATTTTGAATTAACTGTTGCATGGCATCTGAAGCAGAAGTTGTAGGCTCCATCAAGCCAACCCATGCGAACATGCCCTCTATCTATCATACAGATGTTCACATCCATGTAAAACACACCATGCTGCTTTGGAAAAATGTTCTATTGGTTATTTCTCTCATTGTATTAAGAAAAACATAATATTATGTAATGGAGACACTATTTCTACATCTTGAAATATAATAGGAACAGGTACTGTATGGCTGGTATAGGAAAAGCACGATAACAATTAGAGCTGGATTTATTTCATCTCCAACTTCAGCACCCGTGTGGTTTGAATGCTGACTCACTCTGATGTCTTACTGTGGCACCTAAAGTGAATATCTCATTATAATAAACACAAAACTTTCTGATGTGTGTGGTGCAAACCTATAAAAAGCTTTACTCTCTGCAACACCAGTCAAGCTAAGAAAGACATCTCTCATGAACGTGCACTAAAATGTTTACTTGAGAGCTTCACATGGCATGTTGGCCATTTGTTGGCCTGTATGTGGAGAACTGAAACAGACACTTTCACAGCACGTGTGCATTGCAGAAGTTTCAACATGCAGATTGTTCTACTATACAGCCTACTGAACGCATTCTGGGAACATAATCTATTCTTTGTTTTTTTCTTTAATTCATGAAGAAGCAGGTCTACAAAATAACTTTGAATCACGATTAGCATTTGAATAGAAAACAAAATGTCTCCTTCCTGGATTTAAAAACATATATTCTGTTTGGTAAGCATGAGAGCGATTTGAATTTATTATACTTTGTCTGTGGATAAGCCCATCGGATTCATCAAAAGGGTATCCCTACTTTTTGATTATGAACTCTTTCAATATTGAGCAATCTTCTCTCAGCCTGACTATAATCCAGATTCACCTCTCACAGTTGTTCCACCGAATCTCTGTGCAATGTTCTCTGGAATTCACAAATGAAGCGTATCTCACACTCCGTCCTAAAATCCTGAAAACACATTAATGTAAGCAGAATGTCTTTAAGTGTACTGGATGAATAAGAGAAGTGTGCGGTATTTAAAACAGGATATTTTATTCATGAGACAACAGTAAATGTAGTTTCTGCTCCAAAACAGACTGTAAGTGTATTAAGTCCATAATTAGAACAAAGTTAAAGACTAAAACATTACATCCTATTAATAATCAGTGCCTGAATGCGGCCAATGCCGTCACTTGCATGAGTTTAAAAGTGTGCCTCCCGTTCTCAATAACTCACAAAGTGCTGTTAGGACCTCTACATTCTGTATAGTTTGTGACAATGTCAATGCTAATTACGAGCAAATGGCTAATTACGCCCCGTTGCTTACCTTGATGTAATCAAGATATTTCCATTTTTTTAGTGTCCAAAGCAAACCAATTGACAACAAAGTCAAGTACTTCTCTGTCTGTGAAGTGGCAATGACTGACAGATTAAAGCTGATTGGATTGTCTAAAGGCGTTACACAAACAATGAATGAGAAGTACCCACTTCCTGTGTCCATAATGAGCAGTACGGATAACAATGAGAAAGAAATAAGAGTGACACAATATCTGTGTAAATAGTTATAGATAACCTGCTTCTGATCAGGATATACGACAACTCGAAAACCATCTTTAAACTTGTATTTTGTGGTGTTATATTGGCTGAAATGACCCCCCGAGGGAGAGTCTTTGCTGTCAGATTATGAAGACCACCTCATTTACTTCTTTGTATGTGACTGGTGTCTGTAAGAGCTAATACTGATCGCCTGATGGAGTGCATGATTGCAATGTTTTGCCCGAATAAATGCAATGCTCCATTTCACTCAGAAACAACAGAATTTGGTAGACAGTGCTCTACTCGCCAAGATGTGTGAGCACAAGAACACACAAAAAGAAAAACAAAACAAAAGCCATAATTTTGCAAAGAGAACTTTGGAAATGGAACCAAATAATAAAGCGTATGCTGCTTTATACTTCACTACTCCACTACATGCATGTCAGCTGTAATTACTAGTTACTCTCCATCTGCTCTTACGATAGGCTTCTTAAAGTATTTCTAGAAAAATATTGATTCTAGCAATACTAAATTAATTACATGTTATACTGAAAAATATAATTGATTACTGCATGTTTCTCCAATTCTTATTGCAAAACACTCCTTGTACACAAACCTTTATGGGTTCAGATTAATTACTTAATCGACAAATAAACTAATGTGGGGTTTGTCCTCAGCAACTCTTTAGATCTAAGACTTTGTTAAGATGTCTTGATGCAGTCTTGCTCTCATATTACCAACATAATATCTAACCATTGTTTTTAATCCTGACTCAATAAAAGGTTTTATTATTGAGAAAGTGAATGTGTATTCAATCAGTTTCACAGAATATAGGTAAACAGCAGTACACTTAAAAAGGTTTTGGGGCGAACTATAGAAAGATAACATTATTATCATGTTTATGTTGAAGATCCTATATAATAATCCAAGTGCTATGGTTCTGACAGGCAATCAGTGGTCACCTAGATTTCCAATTTTACGTGGCACACGGCAAGGTTGCCTTGTCTCTGCGCTTCTGTTTGCAATTTCTCTAGAACTGCTTGCACAGAAAATAATACTATCCAAAGAAGTAAAACAGATAGTTGTAAAAAAGACAGACCACAACATTTCGTTATATGCGGATGATCTACTACTGTACTTGGACGAGTTACCAACTACGCTTCCTAAGCTGTTAAATATCTTTACCCAATTTAGTTCAATATCTGGTTACAAGATCAATTTGAATAAATCATGTATTTTACCCCTCAATAGTGCCATGGTTGAACTAAACCTAAATACAGAATTGCAGATCGTCCAACACTTTAAGTATTTGGGAATCGATATATATATATATATATATATATATATATATATATATATATATATATATATATATGCCTCATTAGACACAATAGTAGCAAAGAACTACAAAAGAATGTATACAACAATTAAAGATGACTTAAAAAAGTGGACTAATATAAAAATGTCTTTAGCAGGACCAATTTCAATCATAAAGATGAACGTTCAATCAAGAGTCCATTTCTTAGCTAGTATGTTACCTATATCTCCACCAGACGGTTTTTGGGCCAAACTTCAGAATAGGATTTCAAAATATATTTAGAAAAACCAATACCCAAGATTCAAACCAAAGTTCTATATTATGACAAAAACACTGGAAGCCTTAATGTTCCCAATCTCAAGCTTTATTATTATTATTCCTTTACGCTTTGAGCCTTGAAAAACTGGATTGATGAAAGCACCAATGTACCTTGGATTAAAATTGAAAGAAGTATAGTCTATCCCCTTAAACTTGGTGATGTCTTATTTTCTGCCATGTCGCCATATGACTGTATGCAAACATTTGGACCAATTATTGGCCAAGCTGTGAAAGTGTGGAAACATGTGGAGAAATTATGCAATTGGTCTGTAGATTGGCATAGTAACATACCCATTTTTCATAACCCGTTACTACGTATTGGGAAAAAAGCAATCCAATTCCCACAATGGCAAACTCGAGGAATACATTATCTTTCTGACGTAACCAACGACAACGGCTTGATGTCCTTCCAAGAATTGAAAGACACGTATAATGTTCCTGGCTCTTCTTTCTTTTTCTATTTACAACTACGTACTGCCATGCGCTCATATGGAGTTCCTTGGAATCAACTTCTGCCAACACATCAATTAGTTAAGTTCATATTAAGTCCAAACAGTGTGAGCGGCACTACTTCATATATATATAAAAAGCTGCAAGATAAATGAACCGGATATATTGGCATCTCTGCAGTATGGAACGCAGATCTAAAAAATTACACGCAGACTATTGATTGGAAGAGAATATGGAATAATATCTCCTTAACATCACGTAACCACAATCACCAATTGATACAGTATAAAATGATACACAGATATGACCTGTCAACCAGAAAATGCTGTCAATTAAGGATGATTCCAAGCCCCATATGCCTTCTCTGTAACCAAAAGACTATCGGCACATATGTACACATGGTTTATGAATGTACTGCAGTAAGAACGTTCTGGAAACAAGTTATTGACATTCTATCTGAGATTATTGGAGTTCACATGTCTCCCAAATATTGTATTGTTGAATGATGATTCTTCTCTTGACCTACAGACACATCAGAAAAGGGTGCTTTTCGCTGGACTAACAGCAGCCAAAAAGATCATTGTAATACGATGGAAACCCCCACATACTTTATTTATTAAGCAATGGATATCATCCTTCCATGACCTACTAATCTCAGAGCTGTCAATCGCTTCTGCTAATAAGACTCAGGGGGAAACATTAGAGGCTATTCAAAGAGCTGCTGATCGGGTAATATCATTCATGTAAATGATGATTGTACATATACGCACACCTTGGTGCAATTGTAGATTATTAGGAGTTAATCACAATTCAGCTTAAACAGATGAAATGTTATGTGGGAAAAAAAAGGTATGAATGTATTTTATGTGGATAAATTGTTATGCTATAATATAAATAATATAATAATAATAATAACTTTTATTTATATAGCGCTTTTCAATAACCCAAAGTCGCTTACAAAAAAAATTAAAAGTACAGAAAGGGGGTGAACAGGCAGAAGACAACATATTGGACAAGAAAGTTGAACATGAACATTACATGAACAGGCAAAGGACAACACAGGGGGGGAGCAAGCATAGGACATATATATATAATAGATAGATGAACTCAGACAATTGCTAACAAACATCAGGTAGGATTTTCTGTGAAATGGCAAGATGGGTGGGAAGGGGGGGCATGGGAAAGGGATTCCCTATATATATTTTTTTTTATTTTTTATTATTGTCTATATAATTTGTATCGGTGTATATAAGTCCCTCTGTGAGGGCAAACAAAAAACAAACAAAAAAACAATAAAAAGTTGGTCACAAAAAAAGAAAGATTGATAACACTCATATCTATGTTAAATATGAGGCTACGGCCAGCAGCCTTCATCTTAGCTTAGTATCATTTTGTTTCCATTGGACGTTTTCTCCTGTTTCCAGTATTTATGTCAGGCTGCTGTCTGTAGTCTTTTATTTAATGGACACATGTGATAGGAGTGTCAATCTTGTCATCTCACTCACAGCAAGAAAGTGAAAAAGTGTCCTCACCAAAATGTCAAACTGTTCCCCTACTAGTCATATAATCATTCTTTATGATAGTATTCTTATTGAGCTCACTTCAAGAGAAAAATAAATGGATTGTTGTTAGATGAGAGTGAGTCGGATCCAAGCGTTGATATGTAGTTGGCGTAGGTTAAATGAGGTTAGGAGGAATGCATTTCACTGCGGTCTTTTCAGGTATAGAAAAATCTTTAATACTTCATTTCGTAGTAAAAGCCTTGGTGTTTAATAAGTTCAAGGAAAGGGATTCTCATCAATGTCTTATTAACACCCAGTGGATGATTGGCTGGTGCTGAAAGGAGCAGGATAATGAGGGGTTTCAGAGGCCTAGAGCAGGACTTTATGACTGAGTGAGGCCTTGATATGGGGAAAGGCCATTGGCTTAAAGTAATCCGAGTTTGGACCCTCGGCCTCTTAGCGGGTGTTGCACGGACACTGGCAGCGTCTTAATTAGTTACAGTGGCATGTAGCAACAGAGGAGCAAATCAGAAACAGCAGAAGTGGTATTACGCATCAGCAGAGTTCAAGTTGATTTATTTGAATTGGGTGATTTGTGGTGACTGTTCGATCAGTCGATGTATGACTTCAGTGTTCGGTCTTTTGAGCATCCGGCAGCACCGCAGCTTTTTTAAATCAGAGTTAATGCCGGTAGTGATTTCCTACCTCACTTCATTCAATAATGATCCCAGTCAGCTCCCAAGCAGTGAGCTGCTGTCGTGTCCTGTTAATTAGTTCAGCATTAATGGTAGCTTTCCACTATTCTCTCGCTCATGTGCTTGGTTCTGGGGGTTTAGGGATAGCTTCATTTTTATTCGGTCCGGCTTAGCAAGGCCTCTAGTTAATTTATCATCTAAAGGTCTGAAATTATTTTCCTACTACTGCCGACTGCCTAGTTTTGAACATCCATCCAAACCAGTCTGCCTCCAAGCACTAACATATTAATGGTCTGCTTGTCTCTCGTGTGGTAGAGAGTAAGGTGTATGAGTTTTGCAATAAAAATGGGGAAAATTACATTGTCAATTATATTTTTCGGTGTTAAATTTAACTATTTTTGAATTGCTGTTGTAAATTTTTCAACAATGTTTTAACAAACATACGGCCTACTGTTTTGCCTTCTGTGGTAACGTAAGAACAGAGGAAAGCTTTCGTTGTCTGTGAGAATCGTGCACAGTTGTCAAATGACCAGATCAGCAGGAACACACATGGAGCATGCAGGCACCAGCCCACTGAGAATTAAAACTTTGGTGCTGATTCACTTTTGAAAAGACAAAGAAAAGCCTGAAACAGTATGACTAAAGCTGTTTGTAAACCCTCTCTTAGCAAACTGAAAACTGCTTTAATCAATAATGTTTTATTACCCGCAGAGAATTATCACCTTGCTCTTCAATTCCTTTCAGCTCATTTTTTTTATTCTCTCTCTGCTCTCATCAGCGTTGTTTGGGGGCAAGCAGGCTAGTTTTTTAACCAAAAAGGTTTAAAACCCCAAAGCACAAAACCTGATCAACAACAAACAGCATGGTTAACGACCTGGTGAGCAGATTAGACCATTAAGCATCTTAAAAGCTAGATATTTCATTCGGGAGTTCTTGTAGAGGACTTTATCCCGCCAGCTGCCTGTAGAAAGATGTGTAATGTCCGACTGAGCCCATTTGGGAATAGATTGCCTCATTGTCTGCAGTATTCACAGTAAGTGAGTGTTGATGTTGGTTTAAAACGAGAAGGAAACAATTATCCAAGACTGAAGAGAAGGGGTCAATTAAACCAAGGCATACAGAAATGTCTATTTTGGAAATCCTATCGACAAAGACAGACGGCAAAAAAACATCAAACAGATTGAAGCAAATGCAACAGAATTGGTTCTTTACGACCAAATTATCAATGTGACTGTGTTGTAACATTGCATCCTGCGTACTTTACCTGGGAGCCAGAATATTTACAGTACATTAAAACGCCTCTGACATCTCCCATGCTGTGCTACACGTAAGAAAAGTCAGTAAAGGTGTTTTCTTATCTAACTTCATACCTATCAGAACAAATAACATCCTTGTTTTAGGCTTGACATGATTGTCTGATGGTCCATCATTTGAGCTCTGCAGAGGCCTCCCAAATTGGGCACCCAATTTGTCCTTCAGCTCTGAATGTGGGTCACTAAAACTACCGGCAGACAGGAGTCTTGTGAGGGATTATCCACAAGCTCAACCATGTCCTTGTGGGCTACGATTAGGCCAACATGGGCTAGAGAAGGGCTCATCAGAGCAAAATAATATCAGGACGGATTTCTTACCAACTTTCTAAGCAATTATACAGAGGCATAATAATCACTTTCCCATGGCACTTTTTTTGTAATTCCCTCGTGTTTTAAAATAGATTCCTTTTCAATGCAATGGATTCCTCTTCAACCTACTAATGGTATTCACAAATATGAATCTTCAGTAATGACTAATGCAGGCTATGTGCTCTGAGCTAAAATTGAATGAAATCTGACATGGAGATAATATTGATGAGATTCATTTTCCAACAAAGAAAGCAAGCTGACAACATTAAGTATGAAAATGAAGCTGTGCAACTTTTCACCAGAGACTTAGGAAGAATTAATGCATCTCGGGATTTCAGGAAGCATCAATAAGAATAGGGATGTCAGTCATCATCTCATTATTGTTTCATCATTGTTTCATCTTTGCATCTGTTCCTTCCGTAAGGTTCCATTTTGATATCGATGGCTTACAGATGATGCAAATATCAGTGAGCGCTTGTGATAGAACATGTATTCGGGGAAGTGTGCTGTACTGTGTAGAGGATATCTTAGACATTTCTGTGTTTTTGTTGAAAAAATCCCCTGGCATGGCTTCTGAAAGTGATGGGTTCGCTTGAAATGGGATCTGGGATCTGTCTATAAACAGCTGAGAAATGTGTGCAATAAGGTGAGGAAACAGAAATGACTCAGATAGGAAGTGTTGAAATATGCTAGTCAATTGTTACAGTTGTTTTTCACAGATCAGCAGTTGTTCCAACATTCAAAACAAACACTATTTCAAAGACCAAAGCATCTGCCTTAATTTAGTTTTAAGGAAAGGCATGACTAAAGCTAAAGGTAGAATACAGTACATATAACACCTGCCAGTAGATGTTTTTAATTAAATGTTGATGTACCCGGCTGGTTTTTGTATGCAAAAATAAACCCTTATTTACTCAACCACAAAGTGACTTTAACGTTAAATCCAGCTTGTTACTCCACCGTTCTTCCCCACCCTCGGGTGTGCCAGTGTTGTTGCACTTAATTATACTCACACTGGGCCGCCATGCCAGGGGACATTTTAGTAACAGTCTAACTCACCAGTGAAGTACACAGGCCGCACATGGAGACAAATAAACTCTAAAATATGCAGTTCTTTCTCAACCATGATATCTCTGGCACCAGAACTCTAATCCATTACTCCGGACGCCTACACTGGAAAGAGTCTGTGGATGCCTGATAAACACAAGCAGAAACAAAGCCTGAAGACTCTGCCCACAGTTACTGTACAGTACGTATGTTTGTTCCCTGCCATTATCGCTCAGTGGTTTAGAAGGAGGTGGATGAAGACATGTCGTTATAAAGAACCACTTGAAATAATCTGGGGTTAGAAGACCTCAGGAAGCCATTTCACGGGCTGCTACAGCACTTCAGGGGACTTTTAAGCGCCCCTTTTCTCCCCTGCAACACTTTAGACTCCATCTCTTCAAACTCATTCACTTTACTTCTCCCCTTTGTAAACCGTTTTCTTTGACCAATCTCTTTTCTGACAAATCATCCCCCAAAGGTTGTCCTAAAAAGACAAATAACAGAGAGTCTCCCCGTTTGCTAAGACAACTAATTATCTGACCACTATCTGTGCTTTTACAGATAGCTAAATATTGGAAGTGGATAATAACTGTCCTGCTGTGGAAGTATCTGTAAATAAGGTACAGTTGTGGTTTGGAGACGGAAGTTATAGTTACGGGCCAAGGAGTGAAAGCTGATTAGATCCCCTTTCCCCGAGCTCTCGCTGACATGTCGCATTGTGTCAGTGTTTTGGAATAAATGGAAACAGGTGTTGACTTGAGTCGAGCTGGGTGCATCTGTGTTTTCTCCACTCTCCCCCCAGCGTCTCTCAAAAGGTTTTCATCAAACATACTGAGTTTATTGTTGCAGTAATTATATGGCTGCAACAGGACGTCAGAAAGCCTACAGTTTGAATATTAAACGATATTCAGTGCGTACCCTAATGAATAATTTATCTCGCCGCTAACATTTTTCCATTATGATGATCTTCATCATCGTCACCGTCTTTGAGGGATTTCCCTGGTCACTTTAGAAGGTAAAACACATTGAATTCATTTATCTTTAAATACGGCCTTCATGGTGCCTTGTCTTAAAATGTGTTAAAATACATTAAATTTCAAGTCTTGTATATCCTTGTAACACTTTGCTTCTGTATCCTACATCTGTGGGTAAGATCATCTTGTTGAAGTGTTTCATCAGTTATCTTTTCTTAATGCAAGTGTTAGCTGTATCGGTTTTTTGCACATACTACAGCAGAGTAATTACACACCATCTTAGCTACAACAAAGTAAAATCTTAATTCACCACATTAAGAACTTTTAATTTAAAGTCCCGCACATAGCTCTTCAACTCATTTCCACAAAGCCTCCGATTCATTTTCTTTTGGTTTCCATTTTCTGCTCAAACTCTTCAAACCAATTTGGTTTCCCTTTTCAACCTCAGCGCACTCTCTGTCTGCCATTTCTTAGAAGTGGGAAATGTCCTATGGCTTTTTATGAGACTAGCTATATTGGCTTTGGGAACCAAATGGCCTTAAAATTGTGATTGGCTTCAGCTAATGAGAATAAAATCTTCAGCTGACGAAAGTTTTCTCCACTCAAGAGCTGCTTGAGATTCAGAGTATTGCCCTTCGTTGTTCAGCCTAATAGGAAATAAAAGGACCTCTTAGGCTTTCTCTTGTCATGTACTGTATGTTTCTGTTAAGACCAGGAAAAAGCCCAAAAATGCAGCCCTTAGATTTTGAATACAATAATCAAAAAAGGAAACCTGTATACTGTATGTTAACTGGACAATAGTTTATACTGTAATATATTCACCCTACACTGGAGCTAAAGTACAGTGGATACCGGTCATAGCCGTTAGCCAGTAAGTAACTGAAATGACTATATTTAAAGGCCAATTATAATAATACAACTTTTCAGCAAATGTTTTCTGTTTACTGCCAGTAACTTGTAATGTGGCTATTTTCAGCACACGAAAACTGCAGTTCAAGAGTTGGTCAATTGCACTTCCATGATTAAGGCTACTGGAATAAGTTTTCGTTTTTACATTTCAGCTAGCTGACACTTTCATGAATATGTTTTAGCTCTGAGTAACTGTCCTCTGTGATGACAGGCAGAGGTCATACCACCAGCTTAAAAACAGTCAACACTTCTGAGTCACTGTAGCTGCCCTGAGCTGTTTTCACTTTGATTTACCAAATAAGTTTTGCAGTTTTAACACAGGTCGTTCCTAGCTAATGAGCTGGTCATGCCACAGGTTGACTATTCTTGCCAATGCTCATGATAGGGGTCCATTCTGCTTATAGCTAATGCTCCTTATTGGTAAGAAATATGAGGAACATTAATCTGCTAAGCATGCTCCTCTTGATGTTTTCAGAAAACAGTCACGTGGAGAACTAAGTATTCCTGCTTTACAGTGACCTCTCATGACCTCAACAAAATTGTATTGCAGACATGTGGAGCATTGCAGACACCCTAACATCACCCCACTGAGGTGTGAGAACTAACAACATGGTGCAACTTGGCTCCTTATTTTCTATGTCCACTTCAGTTAATGGTATCTCATCTTTCCAGAATGCATGTTGTGCCTTTAGCTGTTATTTTCCAGAACTGAAGCAATGATTGTCTGATATCAGATAATGGTTCAAGAATATTAAGTGTTGAATTGCTTTTGATGGAAGTGTTACACTGTAATCTTTAATATGGATGGTCCCTTGGGTCCGTCCCAATGTGTCCTGGTGTATTTATATAAAGTCAATTACATCACAAATTGTAGGGCTGGAAAATTGTCCCGGTGTATCCATTATGTAAAATAGTGCTGCAGTGTTGTGGCTGATTGGCTTCCACACCTTGTTAAAGTAAAATACATCTTAAACATAGTTTCAAACAGCATCCACTGATGAGCCCTGGGTCCATTTTGTTGTTTGGAAGTGGGTTTTACTTATTGCTTTCATCAGTGGGAAAATTGTGTCGACTGGATTCTGTAATAGACCTGAATGCATTAGACACCAGCAGGTTTTGCATAAGAGGCAGGACTCTCATTTTCACCGGACAACTCGAGATATCATCCTACGCATTTTAGCGAGAATAACATTTATTTGACATCTGTTTTGAAAACGATATATATTTCATTGCGTTTACCAATAAGAAAACATATTATTTATTGTTTTGGTGTTGACCAGGGTTAGCAGGGCTACTTCAAATATGAATCCCATTACAATGACTAGTTACCGGTTCTAATAAGTAATCAGTAACTTAACCTGAGTACCAAATCAGAAAGGTCATGCAACCTGATTACTTTCTGTTACTTTTGCATTACGTCAACATCAAATACAGTGCAAATAAATAGCAATACAATGATTTTTACCAAATAAGAAACGAAGATCTTTTGTAAAAATCTGATTATGTCTTTTTAAATAACTGTAAGGGAACACAGTTACCTTTTTGTTGTACGTACGTTATCCCATTACATGTAATCCGCTACTCCTCAAGCCTGGTGTTGAGTCAATGATGTCTCTTCTGATATTTAACGTCTTGGTTGCTGCTCGTCTGAGTGAAGCTTGTGTAAACAGTCCGGTCAGCGCAAAAGAGACGGATCCCCAGCGCCATTGAATAATTCAGAGGACTCTGCCATCCCTTCATCCTGCCAGCTTTTAAAGCCTCTGACTGCGCTATTGATCTGTGTGCTTTGGTTGTAACCCATCAGATGTGTATTGAATCACCAAAATTAAAGATTGTTGAAGAAAAGTTTAAGGCTTTCAAACTTATAAAGGAAAAAGTTTACAATGTTACTAATCGCATATCCCATTTCAAAGTTTCTCCAACTTATGTAGATCATGCGTTGTCATTCTGTAACTCTGAAATAAATCTAGGGTAAGTTTCATCCGTCCTTTTAATATTATGGGATTTGAGTCCACTCTCAATATCCCTTAAGTACTTGAAGGCAAATGATTAGTACCACTTAATTATCTATTACAAAGCTATTAAAACCCCATTCCTAAATAAAAAAGATTTAATAGGGTTTTTTCTTCCTTCTCTATGACAGCCCATAAAAAGCAATTGTTTCATTAAAGCAAAGGATTTTTTTAACTTAAACTAGTTTATGCTGCTGAGGGTCAAAACGGACATTTTTCTAGAACACTGGACGAAGTTTCAACAACAGTATAGTCTAAGTATAATACTACCAACATTAGGAAAGATCTGTAAAAGTTTTAGTTATTTTTCAGATACTTTAAGGGTTAACATTTTAAATAAAGGTTATGTGTCTTGTGTGGCCTTGTTTAGAAGCATTTAATACTTAAAAAGAAATCGCAAGTGACATGTGTTTGCATAGATTAAGAATCTATCAAAACATTTGTTGGCAATGTCCCAGTTAACAAATGTTTAATGTAAACAAGTGGAAAGTGGTACATTCATTTGAACTGAACCAATAGACAACATCGTAATCTTAACTCTGTCTTTTTTACCTGTCTCCACTTTAGTTGTGTTTCATTCTCTTGGAAAACAAGTAATTGATTGTCAAACTACACCGATATGTGCAACGTCTCAGGTACTCAGAGAGAAAGAAAGGCACTTCTCTGCAAACCACAATACTTGCATTATAAATATTGAATCACTCCCCTTTTTTAAGCCTTAACTTGCAGAAAGAGAAGTGGAGCGGTGAAAAGCATTGATAGTGCATGCAGTGTGCAGCAGCTATGAGACAACAGAGTGGGTTGAGCGAGTGTGCCTGCAGTCTCTCCCGCTCAAAATCAAGCTGTGCCTAGCTAAAGTCTGTAAGCAGTGCAGTCTGATTACCTGAGTGTTTCAATCTAGTCATTCCTGTGTGGGCTCTGACATTGATGCCGACAGACAGCCAGCTTCTCCATGTGTAAGCAGCAGGCTTTTCACCTCAGGTAGATCTTTGATGTTTAGGTCCTTCACATGGAAATAAGATTATAATAGGTGCAATACTCTCGACGTGGCTTTTACAAAGACTGACGGCAGCATAAAATATTTAGAACAATAAAGTAAATTTGCTGAAAATCATAAAACTCTCCAGACTGTTGTTGCACTACTTTAGGAATTAATTATTTTTAACAAAGCTTCCACAGTTCATTGTTAAGCCCTGGTTTTAATGCTTTTTGCTGACGTCTGAAATCTGCCTGACTGAGATTGTATTTGAGGACATGAAACAGCATTTAAAAATGTATGGCTGCTGAGGGCTTTCTGCTACTCTGATATCCATTAAAGCTGCAGGTGTGTTGCAAGGCTGTGTGTAGAATGTGTCCACAGTAGGCCCATATTGATCCTTATACAATAGATTCCCTGTAGCAACGGTATCTCACACTACTATAGAAATATTATAAATATAAACTAGAATGGTTTGTGGTGCTACCTTCAAAAATCAGTAGGAGCAGTTTTTCTGACCGGGTAATTCAGGACGATCAACGGAGCCTTTTTAGGTTTTTAATCTATCAAGTAAGGTTTTTAAATCCCCTTGAGTAGTGAATATTTTGTCACCAGATGTTGTTTTTCTATGCTGTACGCACACTAAAAGACTTTTCACATACCTCCTATTGTTGCTAACATGTGGAAAACTAAAGGGACTTTGATTATGCACCTCCTTGAAATCCCTGTTGTTTGTGGTGTTACATTAAATTGTCGGGAAAGGCATTCAAGCACCTAGGACATGTGATCAATGTGCAAAGCAGTTGGCAAAATTAATTTTCAAAACACATCTTTAATGTAAAGGCAAATACAGTATTAACACCATTTTGGCTAACCAGAGCCATTCTTTGTGCTGTCTAAATATATATTTGAAGGGTCTTAAAAAATAACTACTGCAGCTGAAGACTCACATGTCAAGATCTGACGCCTCCATTAATACTGACTTGTTAATAAACTGTGGGAACAGTGCGCAGGCAGGTAATGTATTCACTGCGTCAATGGCTTTTATAGAAAAGTTTCTCTGCACAGGTAATCTGTTTTAGAAGAGACACATGCTGTTCTGGGGCAAGTGGCATGGGAGTGCTGTCTGGTCTTTTTCTGTTATTAAAAAACATTGTGTTCCTTGATTCAATATTCGGCTTCATTTTGTGGTTCCTGACAAAATTAGATGATTGATGTGAACCCTGTTATCCTCCTTATCGTGCCATGACCTTTATCCTGTGCTGCCGATCCAACCGTAAGAAGAAATACTCGGATGAAAGCCAAAGTTTCCTCTGGGTTTATCTAGACTCTCTAAGCACCATTGAACTAATGTCTGTTTGTGTAAAAGTAAGTTTCACACTCACCATGGGCACAATTAACTGATTGCCTTAATTTCATATAATTATCTAAAGCTTTATTCCCCTTGGCTGCTTAATTACCTGTAGAGAGCAAAGCTTTCTGTTTTACTGTAAGAGCTATTTCTATATTTAGAAGGAGTATATGTTTTTTTAAATCGATTTGTGCATTTTTTTTGCATGCACCAAAAGACATACAGTATATCTCGTACAAGACTATCTGAACTTTTATTCAAAAATAATCAAAAATGTTGAGATTATTGCTCAGATTATATGATTTACATAAGAAAGATGAATCTTTGCCGCAATAATTCAATGCCTCATATTTTCCAGTAAAGCACTTTTAGAATAGATACTGTAATTCATTTCCAAGTATTTCTGTTGAGGAATACAAAAGATCGTTTGAAACAAAAGTGTATCGACAGCATTTGTTTCCTGAACATATCAATAATATAATTTATATTAAGAAGTGTTGTTATCCTAATTCAGAGATGTAAATTTCTCACACAGGAACGCACTCTCATTTGAATGTAATGCCACAACCCCTTTGAATGACTTTGAAGCGAATTCATCCTCTCGCTGTATTAATCTCGGTGTCGATACTATGCTCAGGTTTGAACTAATAGTCATGCTCCGGCGGGGTTCAATGGGATCTTGTGGGTTTTACAATCTGTTATGTTGACTTTGCAGTGTCATTGAGACTCGTAAAACAGTAAATCTGGGGTCAAACAAAAAGACAGGAGGGTTGTAATATATAGAGTAAAAACTCTCTCTCTGATTTAGGAAAGTCATGCATGACAAAAAAAGGAATGAGACGTTGTTAATGGGATTAAACCAGCGCTCTGTTGACAATTCATTACTTGCGAATCAGAAGCGTTGCGAGCTGCCAGTGGCCCACAACACTGTCGAGGCTGTGGATCATATCTCAGTTTATAGAGTTTTATGGAAGAGCCCGACAGGGGAGAGATCCTCACCCTGAGAAGATATCATGGTATATGAAAGCACTAAAGGCAGCTTGAGATTGGAGCTGCAATATCCTTGGCAATGACCCAGGACTCCCTCAGTCAAATCTGTATGACCTACAAAAGTTATGTGCAGACAAACAGGAAGTAGAAACTCCTGTGGGTGTTCTGTGGCTTTGAATCACTTACATGAAAGCTTGTTCAACTGTAAACTGTTTAAAAATCATCGTGGTTTGTGTAAATTAGAGTCTATGTTTGTGTTGTGCGTAGATGGCTCTGCTAAGATTGTTCCCTATAGGTTTCATGTTATGTGTTTAGATAGGTTCCTGTTTTGTTTTGATAGTCTTGTCTACCCTCATGTGTCTAGACTCTAAAGTATGTTTCTTGCCTTGTCTGTTTTCCCGCTGTTGTGATTGTCTAAATTGTCTTCACCTGGTGTTGTCTGTCTAGTATACATAGTTCTCGTCTTCCCCTGTCTCGTTGCCAGATTGTCTTGTGTGTTCCAAGCATTCCAGCGTTAAGATCATTTGTCATTGTCCATAGAGTTAGATTAAGTAAGTAGTTTTTGTAGTTTTTTGATAGTATAGGTTAGACAGTTTATTGAGTGTTTGTTTGGTTACTTTATGTAGTGTGTTATGATGACCTGTTTACATTAAAACACTTTATTTTTATACTTTGTTTGTCTCTGCATCGTGCATTTGATTCCACGCCTTTGTACAGCCTTAAACAATTTGTTCTGTATGTGACCTGAGATAACTTCTGTTACGATTTGGAGCTTTAAATACAACCACATGTTGTTATGAATGTGGGACCTACTGCATTGTTGGCACAGTTTAAGTATAAAAGTAACCTATAGTTGAAACAAATACATGTTAATGTTTAAGATTTCTTTGTCCAGTCAGTCTCCCCTCACAACGGTAATTGCCACTGCCAATATTTCTCACTTCGACTACGGCTGTATAATTAATCTTATTTTTGTCTAAATTGCAAAATGTGCTAGTGCAATATCTCAATTGTAGTTAACGCGATATTTGGTAATATGGAATATGTAAATATATCATTTTGTATTAGCATAGAAATGTGTTGCTGGGGAGAAGTCCTGTTACAGATACTGAGTACACCTGCTGAAACAACTGATCATTGTTCTATGGATGTGAAAACTACATTCAAAGTATGACAGACACAATCTCTGATATTAGTTATGTTATTGTTATTTGTAAGGCATATGTAAAAGTCCACTTTCACACATTGAATACATAAATACTGCAAGGGTGGTCTGAAAGTAAGAAAGCATCATCTATAATGCATGGCAACTAAGAATAGATAAGATGACCTACTAGATACGTAACATCAGAGGGCAAACTGCATGTTAAACTGTGTAACAAATGGAATGATATGAGACAGATCAGCAGTGACTAATACAAAGCACCTCAGGATACAAAACACTACTCAACGTGAAACACAAAATGTTTGGTTCCCGAGAAAAATATTTCAGAAAGAATCTGTGGCTCAGTCGCCTCATGAGAGATGACTCTTTTCCTTTTTATTACTACTCTTATTGCTGTTATTGTGCTAACAGATACATATCTGCCGCTGCCAAGATTAGAAAGATAACACTGCATTTTGAAAACTGCCCACACTGGCAGAGATTTAATTCTTATTGATAGACCATTTAATAACATTAGGAAATGATCCTCAGAATAAGAGTCAGATCGCAGAGTGTGTTTGTTTTGAACATGTCACCTTGTTGAGAAATCAATAGCAATATGCTCCATTTCTGCACTGTACGCGTCCGACACGGAGTCTCAGGCGAGGTAAACATGTCAGGAAATGAGCCATGTTTTCACACCAGCTCGAAGACACTGGGTCAATATCCAGATTTTTGTTTGTAATGGAAGTTCTTGAAGTTGTGATGGCTTAATGATCGTAGGTTAAAGTAACAATGTGATGGGGTTGTGACAAAGCAGGATAGTCTGTAAGGACTTATGGTGTTTTTACGCAGCGAGGAAGCAACGATAATTAGCCTGTAAATTATAATTGATCCCCCTCTGACAGCTGTGTGCAAATATTTAAAAAACATGCATGATGTCTCTGTATTTGCAGCCAGTCTCATTGGAAAAGGTTTTTAAATATCAACTCGACTTCATAAAATGGCATTCGTTATAAAGCCATGCAAATAGTCTCTTTCCTCGATGGCAGCGCTCCACCTTTGCACTGCCGTAGAAACAGAAAGCTGGAAATGCTCAAAAATAATCATAATAGAAGAAATTATAAACCAATGTATGATACCGGTGGGACTATCTGGTTTGAGAACATACAGAGGCTTTAGGGATTAGGAAGCAAAAGGTATTTTTTAAACCTTCAAAATCTGAATAGTTTAATGGCACCATCAAGTTGTTTTCCTCATCTCATCTTTGGCTGTTGGCATATCATCTGTCACAGTGACTGCAGCTATTTCATTTTTCGAGTTTTTTCAGTGTGGACTTGTTTTTTACATCAACCGTTTGTTTGGAAATAGGACCCCATGATTGTTTTTCTTGGCACGTCTCACTTTTCTAAGAAAAAAGGATAAGCAAATATTATCGAGCTAATCAAAGCCTTACTCCTCGACTGGATACCCTGCTTTAAATATATTTATCCATAAAGAAGCTAAATTACGTCTCTGGAGCATGTTTTAAATATATTTCAAGGGATTGGATGAGATTAGTGAAATCAATTTTAATGATTTCTTCTTGGAAATTCACTGGAATTAATGTAGACGGTAACAAATCTTGACACCAATACTCTGGGTATCTTTTTTCTTTTCTCATTGCAAGTATGACGATCAGCCTGACTATCAACCTCTTGACCAGAAGATCAGGACAATTTATCACCTTTGTCAACCCGACTGAATTATATCAACAACTATGTTCATGAATGTTTTAGCAGACTTCAATGTCCTCCAGAGGATGAACCCCTAATGACTTTTCCTCTAGCGCCACAAGCATTTCAAAGCTCTTGATTCTTCAGTGAATTTTCTAAAAGCTGGGAGGATTGACATGAAAGTTTGTACAGATATTCTCCGTTCCCACAAGACAAATTATAAAAACTTTGATATTCCTTTAACATTTCATCATCATCTTTTTCAATCATACTTCTTTACTTGTTTCTGACTAAAAACGCCATACTTTGAGTTTTTGATAACTAGCATGCTAAAAGAAAGCTATAAGAGGTTGAACATGGTGAACTTTATCTGCGTTAAATATGAGCATGTTTTTATATAATCAGTTCGCCCCACTCCTACGGTAGTACTCCAGAGATTATAGCTTAAATGTTGTGTTTTTCATGGTACATCCTAACTGCCTCTGACCAGAAAGCGAGCCCCTTTGTGTGACAAAGCAGTGACTCATGGGAGCCTCCATGTTGTCTCATGTGCTGGAAGGCTGGATGATGTCCAAGCTGCTTAGCCTGAAGGCGGGCCAAACTTTCTCTTCTGTCCCCACTGCTGGGTCGGCTCAAAATATCGTCTGGCTTTAAGCTGACAGAACAGACCCTTAAATATCTCGGGTCACTTTACAGTGGCCATGCATACGAAACATTTATTACATTGACATTTTGCTGCTCGTACGTTTTATATTTATTAGTAAAGAGCAGGACACATACACCGTTGTGCTGAAATGAACACATAACTGAGCTTTCAGTTCATCACCATTGTTTTCTCCAGCTGACACTGTCACTTTAACTTAAATTGAAAACAAATAAATATCACTTTCCCAAAATCAATAAACTGTCAATCAATGACTTCTTATTCAAATACGCTCAAGCTACTCACAGTTTTCTGTTTTCTCTTCCTTGTGGCATCAAGCCTTTGTTTGATTCTGAGTAAATTCTAAGCGGAGCCGTCTCAACACAGCAGGACAGTGATGGATGTTGGGTGGATGGTGAGATTATGCAGGTGAGACAGCTGCAAGCCTTTAATCCCACGCTCTTTTCAGGGAAACTATGTGATGTCTGCGCTCTATTTGTTCTCTTCTAAGAAGCAAGGTTTTTTTTTTTACCTTTTCAAAAAAGTCAGAGCAGAGTACCATATGCATCTTAAATGTTAGAAAGTTAGAGAAGATAGCAACTACTGTGGTAGAGAGACAGGAAGCATAAGCAAACCCTTACAATATTTACAGTATATTCTCCTTATTGTTGTCCCTCTTGGCTTTGAAAACTAACAGCAAAGCTCAGCAGAATAAAATCATACATTTAAAGAAAAAAAAATACAATTTCCCTTTCTGCAAGCATCTCCTTTGTAGTCCTGCAAGTGCACACTAATTAAACGCCAGAAATTAAAGTAACACTTAACATATCCAGAAAGAAAATGCCACGAGTTGGCTTTTTTTGTTCTTAGCTGGGTGATTACCAGAAGTTGTTGCGATTTCCTGCAAAAGGATTTGCAATCGGTGGGAGAAAGAGGAGAAAATAGTGCCAAGGATAAACGGTAAGACTCTGGGCAGCCTTCACTTATGACCGTCCTGAGAATTGACCGCTTGGGCTTGGGTTGGCAAAGTGAATTGAGTTGGAACTAATCCTGAACTAAAGGATCCTTTACTTAGCTCCTTTGTAGAAGATGGGGTCTGTCTGCTAACTGGGGTCAGGAGAGACCGCTTCATGTATTGAGTCTGCTCAGTTGTGAAAAGTCAAGTTGAGGGGCACCGATGGAAGGTCACTGGTGATCACACTGAAAACAATTGCTTTCTGCTTGTTTTTAAGGGTGTACGGACTAAGGCGAATACATGGGCTTTGTTGGGCTTCAGCAAGTGGCTGCATAAATGAGCGCATGTAGCGTAGTGTGCACCAAATTACACTTAGCACAGAGTAGGTTAGTCACAATCAATTCTCCTGACAAGACCTCATTCCCTCCTCAATTACCACCTAGTTCCAGGTTGTTGAAGCTCTGTGAAGGTGACTGAGCACACCTCGGAGCACTGTCCAGGTGTTATAAAGCACCACCAAGTCAGAGTGCAGCGTCCAGCTGTGCGACAATCTTAGGAACATAAGTCCTGTTGACCCAATGCACTTCAACATGTGTCTTACTTATGTTGTTATTATTGTGAGTCAGTGGACATCTGACCGCACTGTAGCCTTTTGAAAGGACAGCTAGTCGAGCCTTTGCCATCATAGAGCCATTAGACTTTTAATGGCGTCAACATGTCCATTAAGTCAAAAGACATAAAGCAGTTTGAATCAGCATCACAACTGTACAAAATGTTTAAACATAGCTTTACATGAACTTAAGATTTAAATGAAGGTCTAGTTGTTAGATTGGCTTGTTCTGTTTGAGGGGGGTCGATTGGCAGTTGGCTTGTCAAATTGGCTTAAAAATCTAACCTAGCCACACTATCTGTTTTTTCAACTCGTACCCTTTTAAACACATCTTTATAACTTCACGGCAACAATTTACAAACAACATTGTATTTTAAAGCTGCTGATTTCTTATTCAACATTAATAGAAAATGTTATTTTACCTTTACGGCTAAAATAATAGATTACACATGTACAGGTAAAAAGCATATGTGTTTGTGTGTATACATTTGATCACCTCTAACGTTTTTTGCCTGTCTTCACTGTCGGCAGATGATCTAATCCGACACAGTTAACTGCTAGGGGGGAGTAAGGCTCGGTGCCCGTTGGCCTCTGTCTCTAATGAGGGAAGAGAGAGGCTGCAAGATTTCTTCCCTCACAGACAACAGGCAGCTGGTTAACCCGATTTTTTGTTCTGCTCAGCCTATATCCAGCTACCACCTCTGCTCTCCACACTTCATCTGTCTTCCCAATTCCAAGCTCACTCCTCCACAGAGGAAATACTTAGTCCTGCAGACTGACTGTGCCTGCCTGTACCCAATTTAGAAAGCTGCTGAGTGGAAGTTGCCCAAGCTACCCCCTCTTTGTCTGAAAGCTTATGATTGTCTCAGCAACTAAACTCCAATAGCTGAAACAATGCATGCTTCTGCAGTTTCTGACTGCTGCAGCAATATTTTGTAGCTGCTTTTAGTGATGCATAAGAGACGCAGTCAATGGCTGGAGCTTTAGTTAAATCCAGGCTTCAGTCTTCCGTATTATAAGCCACCGACCACTAATTACCACTAGTGCTGGTGGACTTTGTTCCTGCTTATATATAGCAGTATAAAAAACCCAACTGATGAGAGCAGACCAATAGCTGGACCGAGTGATGAGGGGATGCAAAGAGGGAGCTTTCAACCCGATCCCTAGAGCGTAAATTACGTAACAATATTGTAAAATATTCATGAAATACCATGGGGACGGAATCCTGCCCGCTCTGAAGTGCTGAGCAAACACTTCACCCTCAGCCGCTCTGAGACTGGGAGCAGGATAAGGAAAAGCCCAAAAGTAAGGAGCTGAAAAACAATTGCAAGCCAGATACAGGAAACATAATGATTTCCCTTGTGAAGATAGCAAGCAGCGTATACAGCATTAGTTCCAAAAGCATATTGGTGGTTTATGATATGCTTTCATGCGTGTGCTCTTCGTGTTTATTAAATTATCAAATAAACATGAACATTTGATGAAGCAAGTCTAAAAAAAAAAAACACTGCATGAAGAGAAACAGTGAGCTGCAACAAATCTCGAGCCTGTTTCTCAAACTTACCTACCCCACCTTTAAGGTGAGAAAATGAAATCCAGGTTGTAAGGCTTGAAGATACTTGACATTTGAAGTCGTTAGGGGGAAGTGGTGAACAGTGAAACACATCACGCCACTCAGGGGAGTCTTACTTGTGGTTTTATGTGACTTCAATGGCGGAGAAAAGAGCCGGAACCTGCCGAGCCACGCCGTGCAAGAGTACAACCTTAGCTTCACTTATTAGTCAATATCCCCACTCCAAGCACAGATGATTGCGTGTAATTGCAGCAGAGTGGTTTCTGATGAGTTTCGCTCACTTTTATATCCTGAAATGCATCTAGTATTCGACTCAACTCATCTTCCTCTGCTTTTTCCAACAATGCCCATGGACTAATTGCCAGAGAATGAGCACGATTTGGTTCCCAACTCACCAGAACGTCATGCATTTCTACCAGAGCTGAGAGAACAATTAAACTCATCCCTAATAGTAATTCAAAGATAATGCAACTGTGAAAAAGACAATTTGTTGGATTGTAGTGATGACGAGATAAATTAGGCACACTAGGAAAATGTAATCATGCTGTTTACATTATTAGTTTGCAGATTCAAGATTAATGTCATGATTTGAGTTTTGTGTGTTACATTTTGGGTTTATTTTGAAATTCTGTTCTCCCTGGCTGAAGTTGAATAGTCCATTTAGTTTAGGAACCTTCCTAACGGAGTGAAATGACCCGGAAGTCCCTCAGTGGCAGCCATGATAAGTGCCGTTAAAATTCTCTAGATGAGTGATTCTCAAACTTTTTTCAATAATGTACCCCCTTTGAAAAAAAAATGCAGCCAAGCACCCCCTGATCAGCGCAAAAACAATTTGTTAGGGAAAAAAAGCCTATATAAAGAGGTACAGTACAGCCTTGCGCCATCAGTGTCTGATTTATTAAAACAACAACATTGTAGCTGAGAAACACTTAAATGCTACATTTCAAATGTTTACAATCCATCACTAAATTCATGGCAAACCAATTTTAACATCATGCAATAACACTAAGACGACATTAGTTGCATTAGCCGCGTTCACACCGGAGTACTTTTCCCACTTTATTTCCGATATAGTTCCGAAATGTCGCGTTCACACCAAAAAGAGCCGGAACTCAAATTAGTTCATGAGAACCTTTTTACCCCCTTTTCCGTCCCTGCTAGAGAGGGAGTTCCAGCAGCTTCTACTGAAGCCAGTCCCTAACTCCGGGGACTTCCGGCCGGGGATTTTGGGCGGCAGTATACGCCGTGAACTTGTTTGCGGCCTGCCAGTAAACCCAAAGCAGAAGAAGAACAAGTGACGTCAGCGGCTTCATTTGCCTAACCCACCCCCAGGGACTTATTCCGGTGTGAACGCGATCTGTACTTAGTTCATCAGAACTAAAGAGTTCTCATGAACTAAGTTCTCATGAACCTTTGTGGGAAAAGTACTGCGGTGTGAAAGCGCCAATTGAACTGATCTTTTTAATAAGTTGTACTTACAATTTAGTCAGAAACGTGGGCTTGTGCTTCACTGAGGACCTTTGTCATTCTGACAGGGAGGCTACTGTAACTGCAGTTATTACGCTTCATGTTTTGAAATATGTGTAACTCTAGTCTATTAATATAAAACCCACACTGCTCAAACTTCGTTACTTTTCCTAAAATGTGTATATTTTTTTCATTAACATAAGATAAATCACACGTACCCTCTGCATTACTCCAACGTACCCCTAGGGGTCCGCGTACCCCCATTTGAGAACCACTGCTCTAGATGATAGGAAAGGAGGTTTCAAACTTCCTTTATAACCTCCTTTAGCTTAGGGACCACTGGACCTCCCTCACCGAAAGGAGAGGAGAAAATACTGCCCCACAATGCCTTGCAACAGTCGGCCGTTCACGGAAACAACCGATTATGACCGATAAATGATATCATGAAAGTTACGGTGCTAATTAAGCTTTTTATAACATATATGGTAAGTTGCCAAAGTGCTTTGTTTTGAACGTTCATCAGTATTATAATCAGAGAAATATGAACGTTAGTTTTTACTGAAATGATCAAATAAAGTCAACATTTCACAGTCTTTACTGAGCTGTGTGGGGTTTGTTCAACTTTTAAAAGATGTTTGAATGGTGATATACACAGCGATAGATGTTAAGGACTAACGTTTATAATAAATACATTTGTATTGATTTTAAGATCTTCTCATACAATAATACGTATTGGGATCATTTGTATTAATGTGGACCGGAGGGAGAGGGTGACGAGCATAAGTTTCACTTTCCTTTTTTATTTCAATTACAACTTTGGTCATGAAGAATATGTTTCTCTGTTGTCCACGTTCATAAAGCATAAAACAACAGCATCAGAGCACGGTGCAGAGTCTCTAGATGAGTTTACAGTAGTCCCTGGTTCTTATTAAACATCCATGTTGTAGTCCGTTGTATAGAAAACTGTAGTTTCCATAGTTTCCCCACAGCAGCAGACACACATTCATGACGTCCGCTGGCGCATCATAAACACGTCGGATAGTGAAAGTGCTGTCGGATTATCTAAGTACCGCAGTCTCTTCCCCTAAGTCCTTTTGAATTCTCCTATCCACTATCCCTTAACCCCGTGACGTTTCAAACAGAGGTCAAGGAAAAAGAGGATAGGAGCTGATTGTTGGATTATCCGACCGCAACCCCTGTGTCTGGTCTTCCTTCCTGTGTTTGCCCTCCTGTGTCTAATTGTGCCTCATTGTGTTCACCTGTGATTACCCTTCTGTGTATTTATTCTTGTCTTCCCTTGTGCTCCATGTCGGTTCGTTGTATTTTCTCACTCTCCATGTTAGTCACTTACCTCATGCTACCTGTTTTTGATTCACGGTTTTTGTCTTGTTTTTTCATGCCAACAGCTTTGTTTAAATAAAGCTTGCTTTTGTTTTGAAACCTGCTTCCCTTTTTAACTGCATTTGGGTCCTACCTTTTCCCGAATCATGACAATTAAATAGTGATGAAAGAATAAGGGGACTAATGAACTAAAACAAGGTAAGATATGCATTTGGTTCATTACAATAAATGAAAGTATAGCTGCATGGTCTACCTCATGCATCATCTTATGACTCAGTGTATTCATATTATTACAAATATTGAACCCGGTATTATTCTTTTCACCTGGGGCCACTCCTGGGCCCAAAACAAATCACATTTCCATGGCTTCTTGTTTCCCTATCAGTGTGATTCATGAAAAATGGTTCCGCCTGTCGTGTGCAAAAAAAGAAGATAAGTCGATTAAAGGCTTTTAAAGCTTCCCAGTTTTCTTTGGTTTATTTGAAATACTACAGGAATTAATATCTAAAGAACAATTTCCTAAGAAGAGTCGCCAGTGTTGTGACTGCTCCTCCTTTTTATTTGCAATTATTGGTATACTTGGCATTTGGCGTACATTATGAAAACAAATAACATTATAAGAGAAAGAAAGAATAAGACAAGCAAGGGGGGAAGCCGCTTTTACCTGTTGGTCTGTTAGATTTATTCAGTTTAGTGACACTGTTAGTTGTCTTTTTTTCAAACAGAGATGATGTTACAAATATTTGTATCTTATTTGATTTACATGTACTATTTAATTGCACTATGTTACTTATTTATTTGTATGTCTTAAGTATTTGTATGTTGCACTGGACAGGCAAGCTACACAAATGTGAATTGCCTGATGTGCATATAACAATGAAGCAATGTAATCTTTAAAACTGGAGAAACATTCCTGTTATGTTGACAATTGTGGGTTTTCCAGGTTAGATTTGTTATATATATATACACGCTACAAATAGTACCACTATGACCAACCTCCCTGTTTATCATCCATGCTTTTCCTGGATATAATGCCTGGATATCATGTTGGTGTTACAAAACAAACCTGAAATGTGTCATCATCCGCTGACTCAAGACTTCCAGATGCTTTTTAAAGCTTTAATGATGTAAACTGTTCATGTCGGGACTGAAAACCCTGTGAATCTTTTACCACCGTTAGCCAATAAGAATCCACAATAGCTGCTAGATGCATTTGCACATCGTCTCAAAGCTGATAGTCTAAAACCTGAAAGCCTGTTCTCACGCTTTCCCTTCTTTTATCTGCTCACTGCTCATGCAGGGATCCGACAGGTGGTTCTGCTGCAGTGCTGGGATATGCAGAACATGCTCAGCTAATGGCTGCTCCCAAAACCTCTCAGTGCTTGTATTATATCAAGGAGACACTGGCCATTCAATGCTTGCGTGACTATCCAGAATAACCTACTAGTGTACATTTGAAATGTGGGCATCCTTGCATTTCCTTTTTCCCCTTCTAGAAACTTGAATGTCAGTTCTAAATATCAAAGTGTACGTGTCAACTGTCTCGGTTCATGAGTGAGTTTGAAGAGAGGTAGATTTTAAGTATCAATCTTTTGAAAAATATAGTGTTTCCTGCTTGGAGTGGAGTGGCCACATCCTGTAGCATTCTCCTCTGCCCCTCAGTGGGATTTGCCTGTTGTGTTCAAGGCCCTCTCAAGCAGACTGTTTGGCAGATATACCTTTAAGGCCGTTGTCCATCACAGAAAAATATACCTGCTCTCTCAGACTTCAGTTCAAAGGGAAAATAACTTATGCACCCTTTCAGTCCATCTCAGCTGTTTGCCTTTCTAGAGTAGCTCTGTTCTCTTTTAGACAAAGAACACTGAGTCCTGCATGAAGCAGCTCAGTCCCCTTCGGAGGGGAAAAAAGGAAAAACTAAATAATTTGTTCACAGTGCCACATTTGGCATGCTATATGCAGGGTTCGTACGGGTGCTTGAAATCCTTGAAAATGCTTGAATTTTTACGAGGTGTTTTCATGACTTGAAAAGGGCTTGAATTTTGGGAATGGTGCTTGGATTTGAGATAAAGTGCTTGAAATTGTAAATGCTTTACTTTTACAATAAATTGCTGTCTGACTGAATAGTTCGCTTTTTAGATTAAAAGAAAATAAAGAAGTCGGAGCGCGCTTAGTTGATTCGCTTCTACATAAAACAGCTCCGCTCCGGCCTTCCCGCGCTATGCGCGCGACCTGCAAGTGTTTTATTTGTGTGACCTGGGCATTCTAATGAGAGAATGACAGTATGCCAGGAGGTTGCTGTTTTAACGAGCGTTGGCTATCCGAAAAGAAATACAAGCTGTAGCTAAAACGAGGATCAACCCAACGATTCGCCTTCTGCACAGTTTGCCACAAAGAATTTCAATTATTCGCGATGGGAGAGTCTGCGCTGACGAGCAATATGAAAGGTAAGCCGTAGTAGAGCATTTTGGATTAGGCTAACGTTGCATGTTACGTTTGTTTAAGCTAGTAACGTTAGCGAACTCGATGTGGGATAATTGCTTATGCAGGTGACAATAATGAAAAGGAGCTTAGCCTACTTATGTCAGTATGTGCGACAGTTGCCATCCTGATGTTTTCAGAGGATGAAGCACATAAAAGCAATGTATTTCGACTGGTCGTATTTTTCGTGCCTAAACTTGCTCCATCGAAATCAGTCACATTGACCCGAAGACACATTTTGAGTTATACACTGTTGGAAAGGGGATATTCCTAGCTTTCTAACGGAGGAAACATATTTTCGTTTGTATTACTGGTCTGGGGGAAGCTCTCGAGTTTGTGTGTGTGTGTGTGTGTGTGTGTTTGTGTATTTTTGCGTTTGTGTGTATTGTGTTAGTTTCCCGGGGAAAACACTCACGAGAAACACCGGCTGTTGTTATGCCTGCTTTGACGTAAAGTTACTCCGTTCTCCGCTTGTAATTATGCCGTTACAAGCTTCAAAGTTGTATTTATCATCTGAATTTGCCGAAACAAGTTTAATATTCTGAAAGCCAAGACTTTGTTTATTTGAAATCAGATGAAAACAAACTGTGACGGACCCTGCCGTGTTATCTATGATTACTATACGCCAGGGGTCGGCAACCCCTGGCACGTGTGCCAGCATTGGCATAACCAGTGGCACACTAGGAATAAGTGGAATAAGTGTGCAAAATATTTAAATTAATTTTCGGATCCTGAACGCGAGACCGCCGCCAGAGCTCGTCTCCCCGTTACCTGCAGAAGGAAGCCATGCACGCAACGCAGCCCCGCTCTCTTTATCTCCAGTTGACTTTCTGCCGCTTTCCTCCGTGGTGCAGTGCTGATCGTTTCACCACGGAGGAAAGCACTTCACTAATTGCAGTACCCATAAGGAGCTGTACAAATGACGCAGTTTTTGCGTGGCTTTGTCTATTTAGTTGAAAGCCCAGTGGCGATCTGCTCATCTCTCATCGAAATAATATGCTACAAAGGGGCGGACTGGCCATCTGTGTGTTGAACTTTCCTGTCGGCTCCCAGACCGTAGTCGAGGAGGGCAGAAGCAACAAGCTTCAGGTTCAATAACCCACTTTAGCTTAAATGACTGGAGAGAGGCGAGCTCTTCTTGGGAGGTCGTTGCATTTATTTAGCTGTTCTTCTGTTTCACAAAATACATCACAGACCTCTGTTTTTCTGCTTTCCCGTTTCACTTCCAGAAACATACACACGTTCCCTCACTGTCGCTCTACCATCCACAAACACACATGCACAAGCCGCACCCCTCTCTCTCTCTCTTAAAGGGACAGCGACCTCATCTCACTCTGCATGACTCTAATATCATAACTTGTGTGTTCTGGAGAATCACAGAACGGACGATCGTCCTGATTATTATGCCGTTTAAACCAATTATTTAAATGTGTTTGTTAAATTCGGTATCATGTAAGTTGCGCTGACAGGTCCACACACTGCTTCCCCGCAGCGAGGCTCCCCCGCCCTCCAGCTGATAGTTGACGAGCGTCAAGCTCCTCAACCCCCCCCCCCCCCCCGTTGATAATTATCGATCGTTGGCACGCTGATAACATTTTTCTTTTTAAATGGCACTTCATATCAAAAAGGTTGCCGACCCCTGCTATACGCCACACATTCATAATGTCAGCGGGAGGGAGGGGGGAGCATCGCTACGTAAAAGCATTAGTGCGAGGGAGAGCTGTCATGTATTTATCGGGAGATTTTGGCAATAAAAGTTTCATATTCTGAAAAAAATTCCCTGGAAACCTCCAAAACTCTTACACAGAAAGAGGATCTCCGCACACGCTTTTTTTTATATCAGCTTTGTGTTTCAATGGTTTTGTCCTAACCTTGGAGAGCCGTATGTTTACTGCCACCCTAAAAGGACCTCAAAAATGTTAAAAATGTTAATAAAGAATTTATTGAAAAGTTAGTTGGCTGATTGTTTTATATTGGCTCAGGCAGGTTATATGGGATGCCCAGTCTACTATATATGATATGGGTCACTCATTTTACAATATTAAACTTTGTTTTCTTATCTTTAATTTTTCATCCTTATGTAGAATGCTATTACGAAACACACATTTGGTTGTTTATAGCATAAAGAACATCTGATTTAATGTGAGGTAGGGAAATAATCATTTGAGTATAAGTATGTGCATATAAATATGTAATTTACAACAGCTGTACGCTGCTTGAAAAGCTTGAAAATGCACCTTGAAAATGCTTGAAAAGTGCTTGAATTTGACTTTGGAAAAGGTGTAAGAACCCCTGTATATGGAACGTAATAACTCATTGGCCAAACATCGGCTTGCCAATTTGCTTTGTGAAGACGTGTCAAGAGCCAGTGAGTGGACAAGGCCCCCCTGTGGTGAATGCATGTACCCTCTAAAAAGAGTCTGGCAGCATCAATATAGTGTGGTTAGAAAAAAAGGTGCTTGGGTTTTTGGCCTCTGGATATATGCTTCTGCTGGGAGGTAAAGGTGGCATGGATGGGGTAGTATATTTGTGTGTGATGTGTTTATGTTCCTCTGCCTCCCCCCCCCCCCCCCCCTGTGCTATGTGCCAAGATGAGACTCCAAGGTTGCTGTGAAGAATGGCTCGTTGGGGACTGGTTGACTGGTCCTGCCTTGGAAACATCGCCCTCAGACTTGGTGCATGGATATAAAAAAACTGTCTTGAGTCAGGCTGAGAAAATGTTGGCATGTGACACAGAGTGCTTGGGCATCATACTGACCAATACCTGTGTGTGTTGCTGAGCTTTAGACAGTTCCTGTGTGAGACATGTCACCCTGTTTTTGCTCAGCTGTAAGAATAATAATGTATGTGTTGCTGGTGTCCTGTGACAAGTCTGTGCATGAAACCAGAAGAAGAAATTGAAGAAGACGACCATAGTTTGTGATGGCTGGATACTGAAGCTCGTCCATCAATTTCTAAAAAAAAAACAGCGAGGATGTTCTATGCAGCATTTATTGTGTTTGACGTCTGTCATGCAAGTAATGCTTGTGACACGGCGCCTCGTACTGTTCACTTTCTTGCCCTGTGCTGAGCAGTTAGTCAGACCTGGAATAGGGCAGGCAGGTACGACATTGTTCAATCAATGTAACAGCAGGGAGTTCAGACTTCATCTCCTCTAGGGCCCTTTTAGAAGATAAAGCCTGCATGAATAGAACAATGGCTGCATATTGTATTTTTCTGATATTTGAACACTGATGGAGGTTCTCTGCCATTTTACTAGTCACCAAAAGTTAAGTAGATAAAGAACACGGAAAGTAGGAACATTATATAATTATTGAACACATACATGCAAAACATGGTCAGTCGATTAAAACAAATCAGTTTATAAAGACCTAGAAGCCGATAAAAAGGGAATACATAATCCTATTCTATCTTCATCTAGTCTGGCATGAATATTGAAATAATTAAGAATATAAAACAAAGAAAACCTGCTGACACATCCTGATGCTCATTAGTTTGTTTGTGGCTGGACAGCATTAAACAGTTGTTGCTAAAAGTGTTGTCATATATGGTATTTGCGATATCTTGCCCTCATTTGCAAGTTACATTTGCTGAGCCAACACGATGCAAAGGCATTTTATGCACCATATTCAATAGCAGTGCAATGAGCTCATGGTGCTATGCATGGCTTCCTCAAATTAATTAGTAGAAGGAAATACTAAGGACTGTTGGCAAATTGTTTTCATTAGTGAGGAGAATTCTTGTGTAATGACTAGATCCTAGTTTCCTAGACAGTGGGCAAAAATATCTGAAACAAATATGATGAGATTTTCTGAGGAAAATAAAAAGGTCAAAAGAAAAATAATAAGAACACAGACTAGAAACTGATGAATAAAAAGTGTATGTGTTTGTGTGTGCATGTTTATAAGTGAACTTAACTTGCTCACAGTGTGGGAATATTAACACAATATAGGATCAAAAAGTTTGACTTTTTGTTTGTATTGTTTTCGGTTTGATATCCAAAGATATGTTGTGAGAATATCCTGGAGGGAATACTTTAATATACCTCGGCACCGCAGCAATAACCAGAAAGATATTGGAGAAAAAGTAAAGCTAGAAGCTGTGGAAGAAACTGACCTTGAAGAGACGCAAAATGTTGGCTACCATGATTGACACGGAGCTGGCGGAGGCACCAATCACTCCCACCACTCTCTCCGGCTTAGTGATGATGGGCGGTCCGCCGCTGAGACACTTGACATCAGTTGAGTCTTTCTCAATCAGGGCCTGGACAAATGTCAGCGACTGCTCCAGAGCATGGGTGTCCCGGGAGCAGGTATCAAGGATGCGAGCCCCCAGAGTGATATTAGGCAGCAGCTCATTGTCATTATTGATACGATCCAGGGCAAATAGCATGGCCTCCAGCCTGTGGATCCCTTTCTCCTTCTTCAGCTCCCCACAGGCTTTGCCATCATTTCCTCTAGCATGCACAGGGAACAGCCCACCCAGAGATATGTCCCCATCAATGCGTATTGAATTAAGGTGTGTGTGGCCTGGCATTTTGGGTTTGGCTGCCAAGGCGATGGTGAAATAACAAGCCAGCAGCAACACCCGGCAGCAGACACCTCTGTTGCATCCAATCCACGCTCTCTCAAAGCCTCCTCGCAGAGTCATAATGAAAAGGCTAAATCCGCATCCAAATACAAGTCCTTTGAAAATGAAAGAGGCGTGCACACATATACCCACACACACATACAAATGTCCTGAGAAGTCGTCTTCAGAAGCCTCTTCTCATGGTTTCTGGCTCTGACACAAACTCGGTAGTAATTACGCTGCTTGGCTTTCTTTATCCCTCCCTCTTTCTTCTTGCCTTTTTGCGTTTCACTCTTTTACTGCACCTTAGATTGGTGGCTACACGCGGCAACTAAACAGCACGAGGGTGAGCTGAGAGAAGAACAAAGGTGTGAAGTTATTCTCTCTTCTCTGCTTCTCCGGGGATCACTCGGGTGCATTTAGCTCGCCTTTACGCCCTTTAAGCAAGAAAGTCACGAGAAGTCCCGGTGGGGTTATCAGCAGGCTCCTGAAAAAAGAGAGGAGAGGTGTTAGACACTGAGGAGACAACTCAAAGGAACTGCATTTTCTACGGAAATGGATAGATCAAATGGAATTGTGTTGATCTGATCTACAGTATAATTATGCACTTAGTTTGCCTGCCATTAGTCCCCAACAGGCTTCTTCTTAATGATACATCCTTGAAGCCAACATGTGCTGATAGCTAAGTGTGTCCTTAAAATAATTACTTGATTATGGCTTTCAGGTTTTGAGGTTATACAAGTATTATTGCTATAAGAAGACGAAAAAACAGGGGTTAGACATGAGAGGGTTGAATAAGTGGATGGTAGACACTCCATATTTTTATCAAAATCATATTCAGAACAACACATTTGCAACGGGCAGATCCTAAAACTCCAGCATGTACCTGAACCCAGCACTGCACACAGGAAATCTGTTCCATGTTGCACCCATGCCTCCCCTGCTTTCAGTGTGCAATGAATTATTTCTATGTGCCTTGAGCATAACTGATTCGCTGTTGCTTGGCGCCATTCCATATACTTCATAACCGAGCACTGCTCTGTTCATGAAGATCCTCTCTAGAGTGTTTAACCGAAAGGTTACGAAATACAGCACTGAATTAAGAGCATGGGATCCTGATAATAAAAGAAGTTATGAACACATCTGCTCTCTGCACATCCAAACCCTTAATATTCTTCTTCTCCTTCTTGTGTGTGTGTGTGTGTGTGTGTGTGTGTGTGTGTGTGTGTGTGTGTGTGTGTGTGTGTGTGTGTGTGTGTGTGTGTGTGTGTGTGTGTGTGTGTGTGTGTGTGTGTGTGTGTGTGTGTGTGTGTGTGTGTGTGCCTCCCCCACAGTGCCAGACTAATAGAGCAGAGGATTTGGACACAGTAGGGGGGTCCGGCGGCCCTCCCTCTCTCTCTCGATCGACCATCTCACACACACGTATCTGTCCGGGTTTACTTCATGCTGCTTTTATATGCTAACATTGAGCCTCCTGCAGCGGAGCGGCCTCTAATGGAGGACACGGAGGGCAGGACCTCGCTCAGGAATAGAAGGTTGTTCAACTTGCAACAGCTATCAAACCCGTCACTCTGGAGCCATGATATTTTGCAATTATTTTACTGGGGATTGAGGTCAATAATACCATCTCTAATGTTGAGGACACAATTGCAGAACCATCTCATTGATGTGGCATGTGTCAAGAGAGTTGCCCTAACTCATAAATTAAAAGAAAGTGTTGCCATCTGCCAGTCACTAGTGCATCTCAGCTGTCTTTTACTTTGGACATCAAATCAAATAATAAAGATGCCCTGCTGTAACTCTACACAGTGGCCTGTCTTGTGCTGCTTTTCCCATCCTGCTGGGACCCCAAAGAAGATATTTATATCATCCTGCATGGATCATCTGCCTAACACAGATCATGTATAATGGATGAAGGACTACCAGCCGCTGAGAAGCAACTCCTTCTTAGGGGAAACCTAAGAGAAGCATGAAGGAAGGAGGGGAAGCCTAGAAGAGAGGGAAGAGGGACAAGTGGTGAAGTCTTTTATAGAAGAGTTGAAAACAGACCAGCAAATAGGAGGGTGAACCGCTGTACTCGTTTAAAGTGGATTCTGGGTAATGATGATGGAGCGATACCTGCTCCTTAACAACCATGACAAAAAGAACATATAGATGGAAGATTGCTCATATGTTGTAAAGACCATAATGATCCTCTCTAGAGCACGCTTCACTTGACTTTGAAACGACTTGCAGCACGGTTGGTCCATAAATAGATTCTTTATTTGATGACTGAATTTCTCTTGACGGGCTTTTTGATAATAGGCCTAATGTTGTTTCATCATTTTAGAAGAGATCATAATCCCAGCCTGAAAATGTAAAGAAAAGCTGCAGTCAAGAAATGTCTTATTTCAAATCATCTTATGTGTTAATATTGTAATTACAAACTACAATTGGGATAATCACAGCGCACCGTGCTGAACACGACAACCAGATAAATGTATTTTGTGCTGGACAAAAAGTGGCTGTAGGAATAAGGCTTGTCATCTGGGATATGAAGTCCTCCCAGCATTTTAGGATCTTTGGGGAAGGGGTGGACAGCAGTGCCCCTTCACTGTCATCACTCTGGGAAACACTGCGTGCAGTGGCAGCTCCCCCAGATGTTTAGTCGCAGGGCCCAGATGGGCAGAGCAGATAAACATCAGCTGTCTGCAGAGAGCGGGAGTTTGGGGAAATTGCTAAATCCACACGGAGACCACCTCCCTTCACTGTGACGAGGAGGGACTCCTCAGCTGGACCACGGCCCCCCCCCCCCCCCCCCCCCCCCCCCCGCGCTGCTGTGTGCACCGCCACACTGATGGCTGACAGATCTGCAGGGTTTACTCCACTAAAGGTTTCTCTCAAATGGAATCACTCATATACGGTTTTGAATATAGTATTTACTGGAGTGTGTTGAGAATGTATGAGCCTTTTGTTCTGTGTCTCCATGTGTGCTTTCCCCACAGGGTTGAGTAAGTGGGAACCATTTATTAAAGTAAAGTTTATTCCGTCAATGTTTGGTAATTTTACACTTAATGGCTTAAAAAAAAAGGGGGTATAAATATTAGGCTGAGCACTGAGTAAACTGATTCAGATAATTGCATTCTCTCTTAAAAGGTTCATAGTGCATCAAATGACAGTTGTGGAGAAAGACTTGTATTTTTTGGAAATACTTTTAAATCCATCTTGGTAATTGTTTCCAAAGCAATTAGCCGCATGTGTGTGGATTGTTTTAATGAAAGCTCTTTTACGCAGCACCACCAGGGATGCAAACGTGTCACCTTTCGGCGAAATTCGCCGTTTTGAATCCAAAATAGGTCGTTTGTGTGATTCATGTAGATCTGCAATAAAAATATTTTTGGGGTATGGGGGGGTCTGGGACCCAGAGTAATCTGCGGCCGCGAGCTATGTGCCATCATACACGCATGGTGTTCTTTTTTTATATATTATAATGAAGCGCGAGCTGTGTGCTTGAGTCTTCCTGCCTGTCGGCTCTGCTCATGGATGGATGTATAATAAGGCTCAGCTGCTCCGCGATGATGGTCTAGCTTCAGCAGCTACATTACCTACGGGTGCGTTCGTTAATATTAACTGTGTGGTCCGGAACCACTGTAGCACAGACTGGACCACTGGTGAACAGCTGTTAGAACGGGCCGTTCAGGTGTTCAGAGCAGAGCTCCCTGTCGGAGCGGCAGAGCATGATGTGCACTGAAAAGTTATTCTGTCGCAATATTATCGTTGAGCTAGCTAACTAGCATACATTGTCACTATATGCTAACGTTAGCTTAGCCTTCGTTTTCTAATAGTTTTTTTCATAGGCTATAAACAGAGGTTGAATAAGTATATTGTACTAGAGAAAAAGTAGAAGTACTCAGATCTTGTACTTGAGTAAAAGTAGAAGTACTCAGATCTTGTACTTGAGTAAAAGTACTCAGATCTCGTACTTGAGTAAAAGTAGAAGTACTCAGATCTTTTACTTGATTAAAAGTAGAAGTACTCAGATCTTGTACTTGAGTAAAAGTAGAAGTACTCAGATCTTGTACTTGATTAAAAGTAGAAGTACTCAGATCTTGTACTTGATTAAAAGTAAAAGTAGCCTACTCAGATCTCGTACTTGAGTAAAAGTAGAAGTACTCAGATCTTGTACTTGATTAAAAGTAGAAGTACTCAGATCTTGTACTTGATTAAAAGTAAAAGTAGCCTACTCAGATCTCGTACTTGAGTAAAAGTAGAAGTACTCAGATCTTGTACTTGATTAAAAGTAGAAGTACTCAGATCTTCTTCTTGAGTAAAAGGAGAAGTACTCAGATCTTGTACTTGAGTAAAAGTAGAAGTACTCAGATCTTGTACTAGAGTAAAAGTAGAAGTACTCAGATCTTGTATTTGAGTAAAAGCAGAAGTACTCAGATCTTGTACTAGAGTAAAAATAGAAGTACTCAGATCTTGTACTTGAGTAAAAGTAGAAGTACTCAGATCTTGCACTTGAGTAAAAGTAGAAGTACTCAGATCTTGTACTAGAGTAAAAGTAGAAGTACTCAGATCTTGTACTTGAGTAAAATCTTGTACTTGAGTAAAAGTAGAAGTACTCAGATCTTGCACTAGAGTAAAAGTAGAAGTACTCAGATCTTGCACTTGAGTAAAAGTAGAAGTACTCAGATCTTGTACTAGAGTAAAAGTAGAAGTACTCAGATCTTGTACTTGAGTAAAAGTAGAAGTACTCAGGTCTTGTACTTGAGTAAAAGTAGAAGTACCAGAATATAGGAACAATCCTGCAATCAAAATGTTCCTCAAATAAAAGTACAAAAGTATTATCATCAAAATATAGTTAAAGTAGCGACAGTTAAAGTAGAAGTACTCAGATCTTGTAGTAAAAGTAGAAGTACTCAGATCTTGTAGTAAAAGTAGAAGTACTCAGATCTTGTACTTGAGTAAAAGTAGAAGTACTCAGATCGTGTACTTGAGTAAAAGTAGAAGTACCAGAGTGTAGGAATACTCTGTTACAGTAAAAGTACTGCATTCAAAATGTTCCTCAAGTAAAAGTAGAAAGTATTATCATCAGAATATAGTTAAAGTAGCGACAGTAAAAGTAGTCATTGTGCAGATTGGTCCATTTCAGAATAATATATATGATATGTTTTATAATGATTGATCATGAAAGTGTTCTCAAAGCTGGTAAAGGTGCAGCTAGTTTGAATGACTTTGTATACTGCAGGGTAGCTTGTGAATTTACTCCCGGTGGAACTAAAGTCTGATTTAACACTTGATTATATTTCACATCATTCATCCACATCTGTGAAGTAACTAAAGGTATTAAATACATGGAGTGGAGGAAAAGTACACCATTTACCTCTGAACTGTAGTGGAGTAGCAAAGTAGCAAAACATTGAAATACTTAAGTAAAGTACAAGTATCTCAAAATTGTACCCAAGTATAGTACTTGTTGAGTTTATGAACTTAGTTACTTTACACCAGTGGCTATAAAGATAGAAAGACTAAGCCTTGCACAGAGGCATGAAAATGCATTTTCAAAATGCTCAACACTGCTGCCAAAATTATAAACTGACTGCTACACAATTAAAATAAATGCTTTTATAAAATTATATTAGATGTGACTCTATGGCGTTTCTGTTATTATTAACTGCTTTGGTTGTTCTGACTGCTAACATCCTTTGTTATTCCTCATTTTAAAGCCGATATTCCGTGGGGTGGGGGGCTCGGATCCTTGTCACCTTTTGCATCCCTGACCACACACACTTTGTTCTGACATTACAATTAAGTGCAATTTTCACAATTTGTTACAAGCATGTGAAAGTGTAATGCTCACTAGGGAGTCTCTCTTTGGGATTTAGAAATATATTGGAGAGCTGGAAAACGATTAAATGCAAAAAAATGAAGGGACGTTTTAGAACTGCCTCTGAAACAGCTCAAACCTTCTCCCTGCCAGATGATCAAAGATTGACTTTGGCTGCTCTCCAGCCAACACCAAGGCAGAAAGACAAGCAAACTCTAACCAGGTCAGACTACTTCTGACAAACCTTGGTCAATAATTAGAAACTAAATATCTTTCCTGCTATTGTCTATACACAGCGGTGTAATGTCACTAAATACATTTACTAAACCACTGTAGTTAAATGCAAGGTACTTTCTATTCTAAGCTACGTTATATTTCTTATTCTATAATGTAATTTTACACTTTTTACCCCACCTTATTTATTTGATTAATAACAGAAAAATAAATCAACACATAAATTATAACGTATTATCACAGGTTTAGGTACCAATAAGTATATACAGTAATTAAAATGAGCCCAACTTGTATCAAGTGTTTTACACATTCATTCATTAGTCTTTATATCCAGTAATGTAACTACTCCACTTTGTTTGCTACAGATTCATAACAAATGTAGAAAGAAAGACCAGTTACTAGGCAAATGTATTTGTTTTTTTTCTCATATACCATTCATCCAATGGACTCCACTCTTGGAGATTGTAGGGACCCAGTAAAGCAAAGTGCAGATGGTGAAGTTGTTTGGTTGAGCAGATCTCGAGAAAGCTGAAGCATCAATACCGGAGGGACAAGACATCAACACATGTTTAGAACTGGCACTGGTGCAGCATCAAAGCCATCTTTATAGTTGCTGTTAACAAAACCCACAACTGTCTTTAATTGTTCAGTTAAACTCTCCTATTCAACAAGAATCCCATTCAAAAAGCTTTGCCAGTTATCTGCATCTCTGACCTAAGAATGTGGAAAGCTATGCAATCACCCAAGTGTGAACAGTTAAATTCAAGAAATAATATGTGCAGAAAATGATGGTGCTTCAAGTGTACTGCTAATACCACAGCATGTTGAAGTGTATCATGGTGTCATGTTTTGATGTTTTATTCATTCTCTCCAACCAAAGCACCAAAGAAATGCAGCAAGACACACCCCTCGATTTTACATCCGGTCGTCACTGCAAAGCCTCCCGATGACATGACTGCTAATAGATCTGTCAGCGTGGAGCTGCAGCCGTCTGACAGTGATGTCCTAATCCGACAGGGAACTGCTGTTTTGGCCGTTCTGCTTCAGCGGAGGGCATACTTAGGCCCAAAAGACCAATATGATCACAGTGGAGGATAGAGATTAAGTCCTCAGTACAACAAGTGCTAAACTGTCTGTATGCTGGAATTAATAAACGCTTCAGATTTCTTATATGTTCACTTTTTAACAAGGTTTTTTTATTTTAAATAGTCAGTTACAATATAGCTTCACCAACATATGAAAAGCCAAATGAGGGCTGTGCAGATGATGAATCCTTGCAGCAGTTCCTTGCGACTCAACGCACAGTTGTTTGTCATTTTAGTATTGTCTCATGATTTAAAATCCATCAGAGGAGAGAATTGTAATCCTGAGTTGCCTCGGTTTAATTTATCTGTTTCAGTTTCGGCTAAAATACAAAAGAAACAGGGGCTTCATTATTTCTGGTGTCAAACAGATTACTGTGACTATTGTTTTGTGGACAATACATGCAGTGGGTAAAAAGCCTGTCCTCATTGCAGAGCAGAGTGCTGATAGATCCGGTAAAAGCAGTGACTCACCGGCTATAGTGTTTGAGAAGGATGACGTTTATTTACTGCTCAGTGCCCTGTAGGAGGAGAGCATGTAAGCATTCTGCAGCGTGTCAGAAATGTATTGTAACACATGTGTATATGTAATTGGCATTCTGTCTAAATTAGATGGCATTATATATGTGTGTGGAGGGGGGGGGGTTAAAAAACGTTCAACTCTAGCCATTAAAATATAAAGTGCAATATAAAAAGTTCATACAAATATTTTCTGTCACGTATATTATGAGAGTTATAATTCTTTATAGGGGCTTTTGGTAAACTGTTTACATTCTTACAAATTGACACCATTAAAAGTAGCCTTTCAAATGTTACAGTAAATCTAAACATACGGTATGTGTCACAGTTGAAAATCCCTGCTCAACAATGAGATGACCTTAGATGAAAAAAAAAATGTAAGAATACGGAGTAACATCTGTTGCATATATTGCACAAATCACTACGGATGCATCATATTCTCACTTACTGTCACACTCAATCTGTGTGAAACTTTACTAGAATGATGAGTCACATTCAAAGTAAGACCAGAAACAAAGTGTGCAGAAGCCAAAGAAATGAAAAGCAGAGAGGAGTGTGGGTAAAGGTTCATTACATGCATTGTAGCTCTATATTCTAGGCTACCTGCATTCATTAGACACCCACCTCGAAGATAATCCCCCCGTCCATTACCTTCTCCCTTCCTCTCCAGGACACTGTCCATTAGCTCACTCAACCAGAGCCGGGGGTATTAGGGTCCATTCATATTCACTCATTAACACTTTCATCATGCAGAATGCAGATTCCATTAACAAACAGTCTGCGATTCTGCCCTGGGCAAACGGGGAAGATTATTCAAGACTTGTAGGGAGAACATCTAACAGTGGAAATGCAGATTGAGTCTAAAACAACTCTTTTAAAGAGGTCATAAAGACATCGTAATGAGATTATAGACTCAAAAGACATTTTTCTTTCTTGAATTCATATGGTGTCTTTGTTACCAAAATCTATCAATAGAGGCTGCATTCAGACCGAATATCTTCTGTGTATAAAGAAAAATCTCCCTCTCAGCTGGATTGCCTTTGTTGCCTTTATGGATCCGGATGATGGAGATGAATCCCGGGATTGAACTGTTGTTCTGATGCAGGGTTGCAGCGGTTAAATTACTCTTCATACATAATCTCTGCTACATGACGCAATTTCCACTCTATGCGGTTTCAAACCATGTGTCCTTTTCAATGCATGTAGGATGTGAATTATTCATGGATAAATCCTTTAAGGGCCTGCCATAACATGCACAAATAAAGGGTAGAAGGATTGTAGGGTAGGGGAAGGAAAGATATGAGTCTGTCCTGGTGTTTCCTCGTTTAGTTCAAGACTGCCATCTTTTTTCGAGGGAGCGAGAGATAAGAAATGTGTGGATGAGAGGCTGTGAACAAGAGACACTAGCTGAGGCTTTGTGTGTGTCCCACTTAGCTTGAACTCATTTTTCATGTCGCGCCACAGTTTACAACATCAACACACAAAAGAACCGTTTGAGCTTTGCCGTTGAGGAGCCAGGCGCAGAAAGTGCTTGAATCAGGATGTCCTAAATGTGCCAAATGAGACGACTTAAAGAGTGGACAGTGTGAAGAATCGGCTACAGTTGAATGCCTTTATTTTGATCCTAGGCTGGAGAATAACGTTTAATAATGTTTGTTATCGTTTGAGCATGATTACGGAAAAACGACTTGCTTGATTTTCATGAAACTTGGTGAAAGGGTGTTGCATGGGGGAAGGAAGAAACCATTAACTTTGTGAGATACAGTACATGTATAAGGGGTGATATTGGAGGAGGTCTTTGCTCTCATTGCCCTTGTAGTTGATCATAATGGCACATTTCCACTGCAGCGGGGTAGCCCCGTTTAAGCGTCCCTAAGCGTCCTCGCTCAGGCCTCGGGCTGCCTCGCTGGCCGTCCGAGGCCTTGGCGCATTTCCATTACAGTTTAGGACCTGGGGTAGCAACGCAGTGTAGGCGGGGACATCTGTGCAGAGACATCCTGGAACACTTTCACATTTCGAGTTGTTCCGTCGAGCTCCCGCTGGATTTTATCATCCCCAATGAGATGTAGGAACGTCGTCACCTCCTCGGTCGACCACGGTGTGCTTTTCTTTGACGTTGCCATTTTTGTAGTTCCTCCGTTTACAAAAATGCTGTGTATAAAAATGCTGCAAGCTTGCTTCTAGATATATATATGCGACGCTAGGGATGATCTCGCGCGCGATCTTGTGACGATTCTCTCTGACCAATCAGCAGTCGAGAGTGTTGTCGTCACTAGTTCAGCCCTGGCCCTGGCCTGATAGAACCACGATTTTATGGGGCCGGAAAAAGAGGGAAAAAGTACCCGCTAGTCGGTGCTACGCTATATGGAAAGGCCACCAAAAACTGGCCTGGCCGCTTGAGGACGATTAAGGACGCTTAAACGGGGCTACCCACTGCAGTGGAAATGCGCCATAAGTTGCTTCTTGTTTACTTTATCGTGAACCATCACTCAGAAAAGAAACTATGTCCAGTCTAAACTGCATTAATAAAACAATAATGTTTGTAGTTCTCAAACTTGCTCCACATCTGAGATTTCATTCGCTATGGTCTCAAGGGAGAATGAATACAACCAATCGAATTGATTGAAAGTCAAGTCTTGTATCCTACAGGTCGATAAACGGGTGTCATGAGTGGAGAGATGGAGGAACAGAGAGACAGGAATGACACGTGAAGTCAAAATGACATGATGGCTAGAATTTGAATGTAATTTTCTCAAGAGTTTTTGGCAGTTATTTTAGAGGTTTAAAACCATGTTTGGGTGGAACTTCATCATTTGAAGTACATTTTCGCCTATAGAAGTTGACATTAGATTCATTTTCGACTGAAGAAACAACAAAGCTTACAGGAACATTTCTCTCAAACTAGAATGAAACAGTGTGTGCTGCAGGGAAATCAAATGAAGGAAGTCTGTGGCAGCTGCCATGTAAACCGCTCTCTGAATCTAATAAATCTCTTACCAAGAGAGGCACCCTAATAGTGAAGTAATAGCCGGCTCAGAGTGCTGAGCACATTTCAGAGTGTGCAGAGGAGATAGTTTTGTCACACGAAGCGAATGCACCAAGTGCACCTCCCTCAGTGATGACAATAGGGCGGCAAAGACCTATTTGTGAGGAATCACATATTTCAAATCGCACATTGAGCTTCTAAGTTTAGCCATGGTTTATCTGCGCTCCTAGAGACAGAAGCGACTGTATGAATACTGCATCCCCCTGGTTGCTGCCACCCTGTCAAAAAGGGTTTCAATGTTGAGGCATGCATGAATGGATAAAGTGGGATTCATTTCTCATTCCTTTACATAAAGACGTGGGAGGCAGAGGGGAGCTGACTGTTCCTGAAGGACTCAAAGGAAACATTATATTTGAGGAAAAACGACAGAGAAATGTTTCCTGAAAACTGTAAACATCAAAGTGATGTATTATTGTCTCCAGCGACCAAAGTCCCAGTTTAAAACGAGGTCCAAGTGTTCAACAGGGGAATCGGAGTAGAAAGAGATACAGTAACTGCTACCTGTTTGTTTATGTCCTCCTCTTCCTCTGCACCAAAGATTTACTTCCTGGTGAAAGCAAGCACCTGAGTTCTATCAATTTAATGCGGCACAGCTCCCTGCCATGATTTCACTGCTGAACACCTGCACCACATTTTCGCTGGCACTGTCCTTGGTGAAGACAATACTACATCCCTTCCTGATAAATGGGGTTTTCATCAGACAAAGGTGGGCCACAAACCCTACCAGCACACTGCTGGTTTGTGCCGAATGGGTTTGATTCCCCCTTCATTTACATTTGGCTCACAACATGACTCATGCCTTATGTAGCAGTCTGGTAAACACAGTCATGTCACCAATTTACTCAAAATCAGTAATTATGATCTTTAATATATTGATCCACACAGGAGTGGAATGTAGTGAAGTACATTTACTCAAATATTATACTTAAGTACAATTTTGATGTACTTAATACCTATTTTCATTTTATGCCAGTATTTACTTTTTCCTCCACTACATTTATCTGACGGCTGTAATTACTACTTTACAGATTTGGATTATTAACTAATACAAATTATTAAAGGTGGGGTAGGTAAGTTTGAGAAACCGGCTCCAGATACACTTTTTGTTATATTCCATGGAATGCTCTTAACATCCCGATAGCAATGAATATCTGAAGTGCTTTGACAAAAAATCCATACAAAAATGTCATCTGTGGAAGCCGTGGTACTGTAAAAAGCACAACCAATCATTAGAGCCGACCCGGCTAAAATAACTGGATTGCCTACCTGCCTGTCAGCCTTCCATATGTGCACAAACTTATCTCGTGCCCTCATTGGTCATGTGCGCGTGCGTGTGTGTTGGGGGAGGGGCTCTGTTGTCACACTCCTAGGTTTATGTCACGGTTTAATGTTGTCTGTCTGGTTATGGATTTTGTAAGTCTGTTCATTCGGTGTTTTGTCTTCTTCCTTGTGTTTTGTCTGGTCCTCCTCCCTGTCGTTAGTTTCCCTGGTGTGTCTGATTGTCTCATTGTGTTCACCTGTTTCCCTTGTGTTTCTCCCTCCCCTGCCCAGCTGTGTCTTGTCCTGTGATTACCCTTCTGTGTATTTAGTCTAGTTTTCCCCTGTGTTCCAGGTCGGTTCATTGTTTCCCCTCCATGTTTCCACGGTCCGTGTTCCTTGTGCTGCTCGTTTGTTTTTTTGGGTATTTTGGATACTGCCTTTTTGCCACAGCTTTTATTATTTTAATAAAGCTCGCTTTTGGTTCAATTCTGCATTTGGGTCCTACCTTTTCCACGCGAGGACTGGTCCGAAGCTTCTAACCCTTTCCTCGGATCCGACTACGGTCCTGTTGGAGGTCCACGGAGTCTCCAAAGAGCCTCTAGGAGACGCAGGGCCAGGATTCCAGCCCGTGCTCCAACAGCCATGATCCCGGTTTCCACAGCCCTGGATCCATGCACCAGTACCGGTCCGCAGAGATATGATTCCTTGCTCGATTACCTGGCCCACACAGCCATGGTCCAGGCCTCTGTTCCGGTTCCAGCGATTCCAGCTCCAGCCTCAGACCTTTTCTCAGGAACCCGTCTGGCGTTTGGAGGTCTACGGAGCTTCCAAAAGGCCTCTGGAAGATGCAAGGCCAGGATTCCAACCAGGATTCCAGCCCGTACTCCAGCGGGTCCGGCCCCCGTTCTGGCCCCAGCGGCCATGGTTCCGGCCCTGGTTCCGGCCCCAGCAGCCATGGTTCCGGCTTCAGTACCGGCCCCAGTAGCCATGGTCCCGGCTTCAGTACCGGCCCCAGCAGCCATGGTTCCGGCTTCAGTACCGGCCCCAGTAGCCATGGTCCCGGCTTCAGTACCGGCCCCAGCAGCCATGGTTCCGGCTTCAGTACCGGTCCCAGTAGCCATGGTCCCGGCTTCAGTACCGGCCGCAGCAGCCATGGTTCCGGCTTCAGTACCGGCCCCAGTAGCCATGGTCCCGACTCCAGGACTGGCGTACCGGCCGACACAAGTTCCCTCTCAAGTCCCTTCTCAAGTCCCCTCTCAAGTTCCCTCTCAAGCCCTCTCTCGAGTTCCCTCTCAAGTCTCCTCTCGAGTCCCCTCTCAAGTCTCCTCTCGAGTTCTTTCTCAAGTTCCCTCTCAAGTCCCCTCTCGAGTCCCCTTTCAAGACACTTCTCAAGTCTCCTCTCGAGTTCCCTCTCAAGTCACCTCTCAAGTCTCCTCTCGAGTTCCCTCTCAAGTCACCTCTCAAGTCATCTCTCGAGTGACCTCTCAAGTTACCTCTCAAGTCTCCTCTCGAGTTCCCTCTCAAGTCACCTCTCAAGTCTCCTCTCGAGTTCCCTCTCGAGGCTCCTCTCGAGTTCCCTCTCAAGTCCCTACCCTATGTCCCGTGCCGTTGGAGGTCTCGCCGACTACTCATCTGCCGCGGGTCCTGCCAACCCTATGTCCCGTGCCGTTGGAGGCCCCCGCCAACTACTCTTCTGCCGGGGGTCCTGCCAGCCCTATGTCCTGTGCCGTTGGAGGTTCCGCTGGGGGTCCTGCCAGCTCCATGTCCAGTCCCGTTGGAGGTCCCGCCGACTACTCTCCTGCCGGGGGTCCTGCCAACCCTATGTCCTGTCCCGTTGGGGGTCCCGCCGACTACTCTTCTGCCGGGGGTCCTGCCAGCCCTATGTCCTGTGCCGTTGGAAGTTCCGCTGGGGGTCCTGCCAGCTCCATGTCCAGTCCCGTTGGAGGTCCCGCCGACTACTCTCCTGCCGGGGGTCCTGCCAACCCTATTTCCTGTCCCGTTGGGGGTTCCACCGACTACTCTCCTACCGGGGGTCCTGCCAATCCTATGCCCTGTTCCTCTGGGGGTCCCGCCGTCAACTATTCTGCCGGGGGTCCTGCCAACCCCTTGTCCTGTTCCGTTGGAGGCCCCGCCATCACCTGTCTCGCCGGGGGTCCTGCCAACTCCTGGTCCTCTTCCATGGGGGATCCTGCCGAAGCCTGTCCCACCGGCTCCGGTTCCTGTTCAGCCGACAACGGGTCCTGCCCGGCCTCCGGAGCTGTCCGGTCTTCGCCCTCGGGCCAGGCCCCCTGACTCTTCCTGCCGCTGCCTTCGCCCTCATGCTCGTCCCCCTGAGTTCGCCCGCTGTGGCCTTCGCCCCACCTTGGACTCTGCCTTGCACCCGGGCCGTCCGCCCGAGTCCCCCACCTTGGACTCTGCCTTGCCCCCGGGCCGTCTGCCCGAGTCCCCCTTTTTGAATTCTGCCTTGCCCCCGGGCCGTCTGCCCGAGACCCCATTCATGGTCTCTGCCTTGCCCCCGGGCCGTCCGCCCGAGTTCCCCACCTTGGACTCTGCCTTGCCCCCGGGCCTTCCGCCCGAGACCCCCTCCTTGGTCTCTGCCTTGCCCCCGGGCCGTCCACCCGAGACCCGTCCTCCAGACCCCCTCCACCCACCCTGCTGGACTTTGTTTTTTAGGACGTCTGGGATCCGTCCCTTGAGGAAAGGGGTTCTGTCGCACTCCTAGGTTTATTTCACGGTTTTGGTGTTGTCTGTCTGGTTATGGATTTTGTAAGTCTGTTCATTCGGTGTTTTGTCTTCCTCCTTGTGTTTTGTCTGGTCCTCCTCCCTGTCGTTAGTTTCCCTGGTGTGTCTGATTGTCTCATTGTGTTCACCTGTTGCCCTTGTGTTTCTCCCTCCCCTGCCCAGCTGTGTCTTGTCCTGTGTTTACCCTTCTGGGTATTTAGTCTAGTCTTCCCCTGTGTCCAGGTCGGTTCATTGTTTCCCCTCCATGTTTCCACGGTCCGTGTTCCTTGTGCTGCTCATTTTTTTTTTTTTTATATTTTGGATACTGCCTTTTTGCCACAGCTTTTATGATTTAATAAAGCTTGCTTTTTGTTAAATTCTGCATTTGGGTCCTACCTTTTCCACACATCCTGACAACTGTAAGGAAGTGGCAGATTTGTTCCGGTTGTGTATTTTCAAATTATAGCGCACTCGAGCTGGTTTCTCCAAAAGTACCTACCCCACCTTTAAGCAACTAATACATTAACAGTTACATACAATTATTATAGGTTAATATATCCAGCAGCTGTTTTTACAGCTCCATTGTATACCAGCTTTGATGACCTTTAGGCATCAGTAATCTTGAAATCTCCTAGAAATGTCATATATATAATTCAGAAATGGGTCAATATGCTCAACAAGTACTGTTGATTTTAAGTACATTTTGATGCCATGAAACTCCCTCTGGTGGGAATTGTAGCCCTTGTAGACCATTTAGATATCCGTATGCACACACACTTGCACAGAAGCCTATGTGACATAAACAAGAAAACCCCAAAATAGAGAAAGGTGTTTAATCCAATAAATGTTCCTACAACTTTCTTCACAACACCTGCCTCTGTTAAATCATTTTGTTTGATTTTCAGCCATTGGGGATTCAGTGTAATACCTGTCACTTGTGCTCTAAGTGGCTTTCCCCGCCCCTATCATTACACAGCATGGGGCATGCTGGCAGGGCCAAATGGTGCGTACCCAGAGGGATTTGAATGAGGGTCAGGAGGGTATAGCAGCAGGCCCTAATAACACGCTTCTCCCCCAGCGTACAGGAAAAAAGCACTGACTCTCTTCTTTCGATCATCCTTTCTGCAAGAGCTCAGCTGAACTGTCAGGATTCTTATCTCTGGTTATATTCATCACTTTATCGCCTTATTTATCAGTTTTACTGGTTCATTTTTAAGATAATGGCTGTCTATGATTGCATTGATTTGTAATGTTCCTGTATGGTGTATACACCTTTTATTTTATTGTTTCTAGAAAAACTTCTCGTTGCTCCTTGTCGGAGGTGGGTTGTGACGCAAAACTAATCGTCCCTGTTATACGAGGTTTTACTGGACAGCTGGACTGGAGAAAACGGTGACTGTAAAACAGACTCTTGCTTTTCTCGGTATATGGAAGATAGTACATATTTACTATAATAAACCTCATAGCTTCTTTCAGAACAGGTTGAGGGCCAATAGATATCTAAATAGAGAAACTATAAACAATAAGTGTTTGGCATATTTGCATAAAAATATGATTGAACTGATTAACTGATCATTGTCGAAGTTGGGAATAGATTTTTTGTTCATCGACTGAATAGGGCTGTATCAAATATTTTCAGCTGTGAAACTTATCATAATGTTCATTTGATTAGTGCAATATTCAAATGTTGTGATGCTTTCTTCTTCTTCTTTTTTTGAATGTATATTTTATCTGTTCAAACCCTTTGTTTCTGCAAAGTTCCAGAAAAAGATCATGCTCCAGTAATATTGTTATTAATAATAATTAGTGCAATGAGATTACAGTAGTGGCTACATACGATGTTATCCAACCTAAGTGGCAAGTGACAACTACGGTGTGAACCCCGGTCTGCAAATTATTTTAGTCTCGAAATCAAATTATTTGAAAACATGGCAGTAAAATAGACCATCGTGAAAATGTATGAGACCTGCATATCTTTTCCTCAATCTTTTTTTTTCACTCAGGCTTCTGTGAAGGAGATGTCACAAATTGCATTAAATGGTGGTATGCCATTGCAGACTACTTTACAGGTCAACAGCATAGTCAAATTTTTGCGGGGGGCAGGGGGGGTATTGCCCCCCCTAGTGGCTGAAATATGTTACAGCAGTACTACGTCTAAAACTGTTCCAATACAAATATTTCGTATATCAATATTTTAATAGATGTAATATAATGATTGTTACAATACAAATCTGAATAATATCATGCTTTGTTTGAAATAATTTCATTTTTGAGCAGTCGCATGTTGGGACGTATGTGACGTATGAGGTTAAGGACGCAAGTTCCCTCGCTTTTTTTTGCATACAAGTGATTCAACTATTGTATTACAATAACTAGCAGTAATGGTATGCGGCGATTTTTAAAACGTCCAATTTCTGGGACGTTTAAGGCGTCTACTTCTGCACCAAGTAGGACACTTGTTAATAATATTGTAGCGTGTTCAAGTAACCAAGGGATATAGTAGTTATCAAATAAGTATAAGATGTGCACAGTTATGATAAGTTTTACAGTTGTAATGCACTGTTGTTGGGGGGAGAGACGGCCCCTTCCATATGAGTGTGTGTGTACGGCGGGCATGAGGCGTGCATGACGGTACTAGTTGTGTTCGTATGTGGAAAAGTCATACTCAGTGCGGTGAACGCTGGCTTTATTGCTACTGTATCCTTAGCACCCCACGCAATAGTTGGGACTGTGTACTGACGTCAGTAAGAAAGGTTTGCCCCCCCATGCGCAAATGTCAAACTCCGCCTATGGTCAACAGTACTAGATTGATATTGAGCTTCTGGAGTATCAGGCCACATGCTGTTTGGCACTCCTTTCCAAGGTCCCTGTCAACATCAAACCACCCTTTCAGGCACAATCACTTCCTGGCACTGTCCTCTTTCCTTTCTACTGTTATCATTGCTAATAAACTAGAGAGCACAACCCAGCTTGCTTGATTCTATCTGCCAACACTGAAATCTCTGCTAGATTTTGCCATTCATCTCGTCTTAGAGGGATCTATCCAGCTTCAAAGGGTACCCAGTCAGCCTTTGGTCTCATGACATGGATTTAATCCCCAGACTAAAGATTTTATAAAAGTGATGTTCACGCTGGGCAGCTGGAGTGTGGCTGAAAGAGCATGTTATGAGCATGCCAAGAGGAGTCTATGAGCGTTAACTACAGGAACACAAACAGGGAATCAAAGGGTATTAGGTTTGAAGCTTTGCGTCATTGCTAATTGGGTTGCCAGTGCACTCTAAAAAGTGAACTTTTTTTTCCTGACCCAAGCAGTTTTTCTTTAATTCCTTGCAGAATTTATTTTTCTTAAATCATTAGAGAGGTACAGTAAAGCGCTGCAGGCAAATAGTGTATGATTGTTACAGTCAAATGATGTTACTGTAGCTTGGAAAAAGTATTTGTGTATTAGCCAACTAAGTATAGAATAGAAGCAGTTTTTTTTCTATACTTAAACCGACTTGATGTTCGTGAGGCCTCTCCCTCGCAATTTGTCTCTTAATTATTCCCTGCAATCTATCGATGGGTTAATATTGGTGAGGAGGGGTTGTCCTATTCATTTACTGCTTTATGATCCTGCTATTATGGAGCCTTTCAATGTTGTTAGGGTGATTAACAGCTATGCAAACACACTTCCCTTGACTTGGTGAAATCAGTAGCTTGAAGCTCCCCTATTATCCTGATTTTCATCAATATATTATAGGTCTCAGATATTTACAAAAAATGTCTCTGAGGTGTTTGGCTGAATTAACAAACAGATCATTGCAGCATCCCATAAACCCCTCTGTTTCCAAAGTGCTGATTCTCTGTCTGTTACTTTAGATGAAAATAAGGAGCCCCTCCCCACGCCCCTCTGAGAGAGATTTGGTTAAAAAGAACACAATGGTGCTCTAGGAGGAGATTCAGGTGATAAGGTGGGGGGGGGGGTTACCTTGGTTGGCGATTGGCTAACAAGCCCAAAAATTGTTATGACATCATAAAGTGGCCAAAATCTGATCAGCTCATTTTCAGACAGGTTTTTATATATATTTTTATTTTTTATTTAGCCTTTATTTATACAGGTGTAAAATGTCATTGAGACACAAGGTCTCATTTTCAATATATATAAATGAATCAGGACAAAAAGAGAGCAAATCTTTTTTCCTTTAAACCTGAGGTAACAGCAGCGTTTCAGGTCAGTCACCGCTCACGATTCATGCATGTTTCCATGTCTCGGAGCAGGTCCAGCACGTGGTTCAAGGCTTCAGCTGTGATCCTGCTGCCATCACACGCCTCTGCCCTGACCTGCTGCAGGGACTGTTTGAGGACTCAGAAGCACCTCATTGACTTTATAGAGGCTCGTCTCAAGGAGCAGTGACAGTGAGCCGCAGTGATTGAAGGTTATGATGGCCAAATGAGACGTGATGATGGTGGCCTGTCCGGCTGATCATATCCCATCATGGCTCAGTGTCCAAAGCCACTTACCACAGTTCATATACTGCCTACTCTTTAAGTATCATGACCTCAAAGTAATAGAAAGAAGAAATCCTCACAGCGATTTTTATTCTGTGTGTGTCATGGTGAAATGTAGAACTGTCACATGACTTTTAACCTTTTGGGCAGAAACTAAAACTTGTTTCTTCTAAAATGTTGAGAAAACTACAAAATCCTGATAATAGGTTGCTAGATATACCTTGTGTACTTAGAGCTTAAACAATTATTCAGTAAATCCATAGTTGATTGAATTTAATAACCAGTTAATCAGCTGGGTAATTTTTAAAGCATAAATGCTTAAAATTCAATTTCTTAGCTCCTTAAATTGTAATACTCTGTGTTTTTTTGAGTCCTCCATGATAGTATATTTAACTTCAAATTAGGACTGTTGTGTGGTAAAACAATCACTTTGAAAAAATATACATATTTTCTGACATTTGAAGTAATTATTGAAAAATAAATAAATAATCAAGATATTATTTGATAAGGAAATATATACTAATTAGTCATTGAGTATTAAAACTTATTTCATCAGTGAAAGATATCAACTCTGCTTCAACTTCACACCATACCGGTATTAAAAGATTATTTAAATCTGAGAAAGAGACGGTTAAATGTTACATGATGTTCGAAATCCTCTGCTTAAAACTTTCAGACTCAATAATTATCGCAGGAAAAAGTCTGTATTAATAAAAAACTGCAATGTTGAGATGACTCACTGCTCTCCCCCGCTGACTGCAACCAAATTGGAAACGTTTCCTCCATGTCAAAACGTAGAAACAGTCGGCTCTATGGGCACGGCCTTGTTCACACGGTGGCTTTCAGCAGGAAACACATTTGATTGCCGGATTGTATCTGTACAGACTGGCTGCTGTTAAATCCCTGTCAAACTTCAAGGTCTTTGTATCACAAACATAATTTTTGCAGGGATAAAAGAGTGCGCCTTACCATTCAGGGTCCTTTGAAACCTTTTCTTCTCTCTGTCTATCTTTCTGCGTGCTGTGCTGTGTGCATCTTGGGTTTTTACAATAGAATACAACCCTTTAATTAGTCACCTCTCCCTGCTTTATCACAGCCTCCTTAGTCCTCTTTATCTCTCCCTTCAGTGTCTTTCGTTGAATCCTTGACAGCAGCTGGTGTTGGAATGCAAACATCTCTTAAGCTGAGCAAAACCAAGCAGGCTAACTTTGCGTAAGATCGTCCTTAAAGTTTAGCGTGGGACCTGATAATTGTTCCTTTCATCTGTCTTGTTAATTCTTGGATCAAAGAAGATGAGGCAGAGCATGAATAGGACATTGATTGCGACCCACGGCTAAGAGTTGGACGGGTTAGCAGCACTACAACACTGCATCTGTGTTTAAACATCAAGACAACACTTTTTTATTTCATGTCCCTATCTGACATTACTACAGATCTCTCACGGATTGTGATTCATAGATGCTGAAATAACCATTTCGGCAAATTCCTCGGCAGATTTCCAGGCATTGTCTCTGCAGTCAAAGCTTATTGAACAAAAAAATCTAGTAATTGTGTTTAAAATTAATGCAGGTTTAGAGAACAGGTCTACAGCTAGCATTCATCATGTCCTGACATCTTCCCCCGAAGATTAAGCGTTCACCCTCAACGCCAGAGGGAAAAAGGGGGAGGAGCCCAGATGAGAAACAGGGTCATTAACTCCAGGCTCCTCGGCAGAAATAGGTGTCTGATTGAGCAATTGGGATTTCATGAGAAAAGCTTTGATCCCTTAAAGCATCATGTAAAATATTTGTATGAGTATCTTTGTAAAATATGGAACAGCTAAATAATGGCTGATGCTATGGTGAAGATTAGTAACGGAGCATCATTTATCTTCTCATGACGTACTGGTATTTGGGTTCTGGATGGGTAAAAAGTAAACAAAAGCTGATCACTAAGCCCGACAGGTGCTGCCTGCAGTAATCTAAGGTGCATTTGCAATAGATTAATTTCACCGCAGCTTATGAGTCTAGTCACACAGAAGTCAACTTATTTAGGAGATAAGCTGCTAAAGAGTGAAACAATGACACTTGGAACAAGTACTTTAATTTGTCTACTTTGGCAGAGAAGAGGATTCAAATTTATGCAGGATTTCAGAAGCACTTTCCCCGACTTGGCTCTCAAATATTTTGTTCTATCTTTTTCTAAATTGTGTTGGCCTGTCTAAAACTTTTTGGTCTGAGTACTTTGCCAACATTGTACCTGTAAACCAGTGTTGTTATCAGCCAATACTGAGAAATATGTCTTGTATTTCCTTACCTAGAGGACTTGGTCCTTCACTGGCTTCCCATTTGGACCAGTTGTGTTCAATGCAATGCCCCCAGGAATTGAAACAGGGCCTCCAAAATGGGGCACACAGGTCTCAATGTGAAAATCTACTACTTCTATACTAAGTGTGTTAGCTGAGAATGGATGTCTGTTTATAAGCTACCTCCTGCTGCGTACTCTCCCAGTTTCACTAAATCACAGCTGGATGCTGCACAGTTCACTCACAAACGTATCTGTTGGTCTTTGGAGAGCCCCTGGAGCTGTTGCCTTTGACTTACTGCCCTTATTATTTCAGCAAAACTTAACATGGTAGCTTGCAAACAACTTTTTGTTTAAAGAAAACATGTTTTATCGGGAAGTAAATGCATTTTGACACATTTTTCAAGAATAAAATGTAATGCATTGGATATGAAGTACTCCACAGGGTGACTTAAACAGAAGGGGCTTTATACACAGAAAACATGTGTGTAGTACAGCAGAGCTTTAAGCCCACATCAGTTCACATTTAGAAAAGCTCACACTATCTGTGTTGCTGCAAACCCTCTCACATGCATAAATAGGTGTTGTTACTCTGCCTTTGTTCCTTCACTGTTCTGTATATGCACTGCATGTCTTGTTGCTAATAAAGGTCCTGTCAGGCTCCGTCTATGTTTGCCAGGGGGCTGCTTTGCTGTGCTACTGCATAATTGTACAGGTCTCATGTCAGCTCTCCACAGCTCCCTTGGCTCGGCATGAGGCATCACAGCGAGAGAACAAGGGTCACAACCACTAGACATATAATTAATCACAGAATCTGGGGGTTTTAGCACGGGATTATCTGTCCCTGGGGGGGCTGAGCCAGTTAAGGAGTCCCCTGTAGGTGCTGCAGCCAGAGGGAAATGTCAGTCTGCTGGTGCCTGATAGACTCACTCTGCCCTGGTGGAGGCAATCTGCAGGGAGGATGAAAGGGCTGGAACATTGATTTCAAAGCCTTCAAACTAGCAGTCTATCCAGTCGAGGGAAATGTAGTCAGATAAAGTGTGGCAGTGCCCATGTGGCTACAGAAAAAGGTCAGGCGAGATGATTCCGGTCACTTTGTCGTCTCGTATGATTACCTCTACCCCAAAGACTATATCAAATAAGTGGTTATAGCCCGTGGGATTTAAAAGTGAGGCCACTGCGGAAGCACCTAAAACCTACATTGTTTTATAAAGTCGAACAGTAACCGGCTCCACAGGTGGGAAAAAGGAAGTGAGATGCGATTAAATAATTACCCTACTTCTAAGTTAATTTATTACCTCACTAAGCATCTTCCTTGCTTCCTTCCTGGTCCCAATAGCAAGTTTTAAGTCTTCTGCAACACGGCAAAGTGTTGATTTTGAAATAACCAAGGAGACGTATCAAGATGGATGCATCCACTTATTATATGCAGTCTATCTTCTACCACTTTTATCCATTCACCCAAAATCTCTGTAGAATTATTTTTTTGGGCCAAAATGATCCTTTCAGATAGCACACTGCGAAGTACGTGAAAATATTTACATATGTAGGCTCACTCTGAGGATTTGTGCCTTTACTTTCATATGGGAGTGACGGGATAATTCCAAGTCAAACAAAAACAACTGCCAACGTAAGGATTATACACATAAATAAATTCAGGACGAATTAAGGATCCAACTCAGAACTGCTTTCACTTACATCCTGTTTGTTCCTAAATGCACTCTTCTTAAGGCAAACATTTTCCACCCTTATCTTGTTGATTTCACTGTATTACTTCATCACAGCATGGTTCAAATGGAATTACAAAACCATGGGTGAATACAGTACAATACAGAATACATGGTTGATATCTTAATGCCTCTATTGTGTACAATGTACAAATATATCTGTTTTCTTTTTCTTTATTACTGCCGATTTTTATTCCTTTTTATTCCATTCCATTTCTATGTACACTGAACAAAAATATAAATGCAACACTTTTGGTTTTGCTCCCATTTTTCATGAGATGAACTCAAAGATCTAAAACATTTTCTATATACACAAAATAACCATTTCTCTCAAATATTGTTAACAAATCTGAAAAAATCGAGTGGCCTGTGTTCGTCGTCCATAACATACGCCTGCCCATACCATAACCCCACCACCACCATGGGCCACTCGATTCACAACATTACCCTAACCCTAATCCTAACCCTCACACCAGATACTGACTGGTTTTCGGACCCCCCCAGACCCCCCCAATAAAAAATGCATGTTTCAGAGTGGCCTTTTATTGTGGCCAGCCTAAGGCACACCTGTGCAATAATCATGCTGTCTAATCAGCATCTTGATATGCCACACCTGTGAGGTGGGATGGATTATCTCGGCAAAGGAGAAGTGCTCATTATCACAGATTTTTTCAGATTTGTGAACAATATTTGAGAGAAATGGTTATTTTGTGTATATAGAAAATGTTTTAGATCTTTAAGTTCATCTCATGAAAAATGGGAGCAAAAACAAAAGTGGTTGGTTGCATTTACATTTTTGTTCAGTGTAAATACTGTTATATTTTACCATATTTTTTATTATTTTTAATATTTATCTAGTTCTCTATCTGTGTTTTTTATTTTTGTTTTACTTTTATGTATGTAGCACGACATCAAGTCAAATTCCTCGTACGTGTCAACCTACCTGGTAATAAACCTGTTTCTGATTCTGATTCTATTATCTGAAGATATTTGTCCTCTCGGTTGTATTCAATGTCCAGGGCGGTTTAGGTAGATTTGATTAGTGATTTGGACAAGGAGAACGGGTGCCCAGTTTTCTGACCCCACCTCCTAAAGAGAGGGGAGTCAACTGCCCCTGGCTGTTTTCTTAACCTGCACGATTAATGGAGCATTAACAAGACGGCAGGTCTTTGAGCACAGCTTTCACATCGCCTCTGCATTATTGATGCCGGCACCAAGGGCCTATTTAATGAGTCAGAACTCTCTCAGCGGATGTTGATTAGGCATACAATGTGTGCTAAGGCTCAACCTTCTGAATATACACTTTGGCCTGATCTGTTTGCATATTTATCTTTATTGAAAAAAGGTTGAGACATACGAAAGGCCAGGCGAGAGACAAATATAGCATGTGCTAAAGGTCATGGCAGCCAGCGTGCCCTATTTTCTGCAAATATGATTTATCGAGTTACAGAAATGAATCATACTCCATAGGGTATAATGCTGTGAAATTGCACATTCATTAAAATAGACCTTTTGGGGAATATTCTTATTGGCATTCTAGCCAAGAGTTAGAAAATATTCATACCTCTCTAATATATATATTGTACATATGAAGCTACAGCCAACAGCTGGTTATCTTAGCTTAGATTAAAGACTGGAAATAGCTAACCTGGCCTTGTTACTTATATATTTGTGACTTTTAGAGGAGCTGGAAGGCAGATGTCATTAACAGGACCAGACTACAAGTAATTCTGCTATTCTAGGCTATTCTATGACATGAAAGTGAGTTCTTGTTTTTCACAAAATACCAAACTACTGCTTTGACACAAATGAAAATTAAATTCATCCCAGTGTTTTGTGTTTACATTTGATCTGGATTGAATACTGTGGTTTCCCCCTTTAATTGAAGTGACTTTCAATGACATTCATCATACACCTTCTCTGCGGGGAAAGCAATATAATGAGAGAGAATAGGTACAATTAAAATGATGATCTAGAGCAGGGGTCTCAAACTCAAGGCCCGGGGGGGCAAATCCGGCCCGCGACTTCATTTTATGTGGCCCCGCAAGAGCTTGCAAAGAATATAATACGTTTATTATACGGTTACATGCCACTTTACAGAAGCAGGTTGCCCATAAACTGCATGTCCCACAATGCATCTCGTTTTGTGACATGCGCACTGAAGAGACTTGCAATTATTTGCCCTGTACTTCTGCTTTCAGACGTAGTTAATTACTAAGTTATTATCCTATCCGATAATAATCCAATTCAGAGGCAATAATGTAATATAATACATTATTTTATATATATATATTATATATTTATATAGTTACAACCGGCCCTTTGAGTGCAACCTTTATGCGAATGTGGCCCGCGATTAAATTGAGTTTGACACCCCTGATCTAGAGCTATACTGTCAACCAGTTTTTACCACTAGCTTGTTGACTGAAAAGGGACCAAAGAAAGGCTGAAACGATCTGATCAAATATCCTCACATTTATTTTTGATCATTTCTGTATTTTTGTACTACCATTAAAATAAACCGCATCAGAGAACAGAAAAAATACCAACATATCTTCTCACATATTTTTAAAGCAAATAGATAGTGATGCATTGAGTCGTAGAAAAATATGTCACGATGAGGGAAATCAAAGGGACATTGACTCTTTTGAGTAACTGATAGTAGAAATCACTGTCCAAGGAAGTGTAAAATAAGTTATACATATTTATGATTTGTTACAAGCCTTGTGGCTACAGCAATCCATATTTATTAATACCAGATAGATTTTTTTTTTACCTGCTGCCACTGAGCCTTTATATGAAGATGTATCAGCGGTCGTATACATAGCCTACAGCAAAGCGGTTGGTTTATCACAGTTTTCTGAAGACGCGGAGCGATTGAGGACTAGGTTATCTTTGTTCCGGTTAGGTTAGTAAAACATGATCATAGCAAGGCTGCATAATGTGTGTTGTCACATTATCTCTAATTCTCAGGAAAAGCGTTTGAGGGAGAACGACAGGCATTGTAATCGCTGTCTTTGACCAGAATATCAATTTCAGAGGGCAGGATGCAGGTCTGCACTTGCCTTTCAAGAGGAATCTTCAAGGTGTTGCTTGTTAATGAATCACTGCATTGTGCTAGTATTCATTATTTATTTCACAAACACAACCAGACCCCTTTTCCAGGTTTAAATTGTTTTTTTGTGATATCTAAGATCACTCGAATCCATGCACATTATTCCTTAATTTCCTCGAGTGATCGAACTTTAAACATTTTAATATTTTTTTCTGTCATGCAAAATAATTAAGCAGCATTTATGCAACAATGCAACAGCTTCTTGTTCAGAACAATAACCGGCTTCGAGGGGGAATGTTCCCGTGCAATTCAACAATTGAATTCATAAAGCAACAATTACTTTGACTGGCTGTTATTATCCTTTCAAACAGCAGCAATGTTGCGACAAAGGTAGCAATTAAGTAACGTTCTCCTTAAATACCGGGCTTCAACTCTGAACAGCTGTAATTACTGCAGAGAACAAACCTGTTCTATATGCGGGCAACTATTAAAGGTCCATTCTGGTGTAACTGCTGCGAGGACTATGAAGGTTTCCACATTACAGTAATCACTTTGATTTCCTGTATAATCAGCATAATCAACGCTCTTTGTTTTTTTTTGTTGCAACAATGTAAGAAAAGCAACGATTTACCATTGACTTAATAATAAGGCACGGACCATGCTGTAAAGCCGCTTCATGGATACAGAATCCGATAAGTTAAAGGGGCCCTATAAAGCTCTTTGGGGTTTCCCTTTGCTGTAGTGCAGACCTGTAAATGGTCTGCAAAGGCTAAAATCCCAAAGTTCTCTCCCACACACTGCCGCCCTGCCTGAAACACCTCCATTGCACTCCTTTGTTTATGACTGTAACATAGTGACATCACTACGAAACACTTGAGCTTCTATTGCTAGCTCAAACACATTGCATGTGATTTTCTAAGGGGTGGGAAGCAGTTGACCAATCACTACAGAGCTGGCAAGCTAACCAATCAGAGAAGACTGGGCTCTGGTTTCAGACAGAGGGTGAAAATAGGTGCTTCAGCACAAGCAGTATGAGTACAATAAATAATAAAGACCTTTCTGAACTTTCAAGGTGTAAACATGTCGGAGCAGAGGCACAAAATAAAAATATTAACCTGAAATTGAGCATAATAGGGCCCCTTCCAAAATGTACCTGTAGTACATTTATGTTATAAAAAATGTCACTTTCTTCATTGTTTTTCTGGCACTTTATAAACTCACCTCAAAACCCACCTGTTCAGGCAAGCGTATGGCTGACCTGTGCTGCAAGCTGTATGTTTTTAGTAGTTATGTTTTTAAACTGTGTTTTGCTTTTAACTATGTTTGTAAAAATTGATTTTAACCTTGTTGTACGGCGACCTTGAGTGCCTTGAAAGGCGCCTTATAAAATAAATGCATTATTATTATTATTATTACTTTATAAATGGTTCAACTGATGGGGCTGAAAATCTGAGTCAAGATGCTTTCAACATTGAAAATGCTCCAAGCATTGTTAATCATCTCTTTGAAGTGAGGTTGCTTAGTAATTCTCAGCTTTCTCCCCTTTAGTCACTTTCCACTGGACACTGGGATCTCACCAGCAGTCTCTGTGACTGCAGCAGATGGATCAACCATCCTGTGGCAGACACAAGCACAAGCAATACTAAATGCTTGCTCAGTCAAGCAGCAACCCCGTTGGAAAGGCAGCTTTAGAAAACTGTGTTTATGTCAGTGTGCGTGCCTCCCTCCCAGACCATTCGGTATGAAGCTAGACACAAAGTCCAGGGTGTAATACAAAAACAGGACGGATACATTTGTAATGATCTCCATTATTTCTAACCCAACATCTTGCATGAAAGGGGTTCAGTTGTGCTTTCAGTTAGCGCTATGCTATGAGTTAATTCCCTAACACCTTAATATATATGATTTGTTATAAATCTGCCCTTGATTTCCGATAGATGGACCACTTGAACAAATAGCTTTAGATAGCTGTAACAAACCATATCAACTTTTCGTTCACTAAAATGTTTCAAGAGATCAGGAACAATCGTTTTTTCAGTACTATGCATTTCTATATTACACCCTTAGCATATGTACGTCTTACTGGGTAGATCATGTAACTAAACACTGCGGGGCTAGAGCTTTACTGTAATACAATGCCTTCACGCATTTTGGATCAAAGTTTCCACAAAATGCCATGTATTATACTGTATGTCACCTTCAGGGTTTTAACATTGACTTGAAAATTCAGCAGGGAAATCCACCATTTATGGGTGGAAATATTAATGAACAGGGGTGTTTGAATGTGTGGCTCTGACATGCAATCAAAAAAAGAAACAGGCGTCTGTAAGACATCAATTAAATGATCCATGTGTAAATACAGTAAAAGTGCTGAACAAACATTGGTAATGTTACACTATAGCATGTATTGTAGCTATCCATTTGGGAACTGCATCTTGCTTGTGCTTCTTTTTTCAAGTAATACACAATTTCCCCTCTTGTGGGGTATACCCAAAGGGTTTGGAAATGTGATTTAAACCCTGGAACATACAGTCAGCATCTGCTCCCCCTCCGCAGAGACCACTACCCCTCACTGAAACTTTAATGTTTCATTAGATTGTATCTGCCTGAACATGTGGTGGAAAAACCCACACGCACACAAGGAATCTGCAGAGGACTGGCTTTAAATGCTGCAGAAGCACTGGGAGCCTTGCATGGCATGCTATAACCTGCATTACATTATTTACATGAAGTTATGTTTATTAGCATACTGACATTTGACAGTGGAAGTGAGAAGAGAAGAGCTAATGTGCTCACAGCGACATTTCCCTGTGGACCTGTCAGATGAACTCTCTCAATGCCTTTTGAGCTGTTGAGTACTGCTGGAGCGAGGGTCAGGTCACTTCTGTCACAGAGACACAAGAGGAAGGAAATTGGCAAACGAGACAACTGTTTTCAGTCTGTTTAGCTTTTTTGCAATATGTTATGAAAGATCTTCTGTATTGTTTAGCTAGAAGACATTTAAAAGCCTCGCAACATATTTCTATGCATATAAACCGTCTGAAAAACAACAACAAACATACGTTGATACTTCTGGGAATTCCTCTATTGTAATTGTGTTTATCTCTACCATTTTCAGTAAGACTAGAAGATTTGACCCAGAAAATAATATATATCCACACCCCTGTGAAAGCAATGTCGCTCTCATTGGGTGACAACACAGTTTCCTACAGAGGTGTTGAATCAAGTGTGCTAGTTTCATATGAATCAATACTACACCAGGCAGCATAGGGATTTATAAAACGGACAAGTCAAATCAAGCAATCTGATTGGTTCTTAGCCGTGATATACTGAGCGTATACCACGGGTAGAATTGTAAGTTACTTTTCACAACAAGTCAGTATCCCTCCGCGTCTGAGAAAAATAGTATACAGTTGGGCAGAAAAGCAAACTGCTTCGCGTCGGGCAGAACCACGCCCCTTAGCTGTGATATAATGAGCATATACCACGGCCTGTCGTGTGCTATTGCTTATATTGAAAAGAACAAAGTACGTTAAAGTAAATATGAAGGTATTATAAAGGTAACATGGTGCACAAGGGTTAAGAGAGAGACGGAGGGCTTTTATTGATCTTTGGAAATATGCTCCAAACCCATCCGAGTAATCGGTTGCTATAAAGCTCCTACAGATTCGATTATAGCCTGAATAGGAGATATTTGTGGCGGATTTTCATCTCATTAGAGACCGGTTTGTATTTGTCACTCGATAAATCAATGCTTCTACACCATTACCACTGTTCCACAGCTTCTATTCATTTCATTACCATATGATGTGAACACCTTGTGAGCTAAACAAGCAGCATCAATCAATTTCTGTGTTGTGGGAATCACAGAAGATGATGATGATGATGATGATGATGATGGTGATGATGGTGCGTATGTAAATCTTAGCAGGTAGTGGACATCAAAGAACATGTATGGTAGGCTACCAGCTATACTTAAAGGGAGAAATGATACACTCACAGCTGTGACATATTCACAATGTCTTAACATGAAACCGATTGAAGTTTAATGATAATTGTATCATATCCACACAAATCATGGAAAATAGAAATAGTTATGGATATATACTGGGATTTGATGTCATGGTGCAGTGCAAGTATGTATTGGTTGTTGTCATTTCAAGTGTTTTATATTCAGATAAGAGGCTTTTTTAATTACGTTTTGATTACATTAAGCCGTGTGTATACATCTCTGTAAGCCAGATCTTCCTCTTTTTTCTTAGGGCTTCATTCCAATTCAGAGTCAGGTCAGGTGGTTCTGAAGCTGTTTTGTGTCTGTCAAAACCCCCTGTAGAAGAGTAACTTGTGCACAGAATAACACAAGTGAATGTCATTTATAGACTTCAAGGGAGACAAAAGTTTTGTCTCTCGGCTCTCTTTTCAAACCGCCCCCTCACACACGCAGATCACTCAGTTTGAACCGATAAGAGATCAGATAAACGCTTCAACAGCATGGGGCACTTTCCATGTGGCCAATGTGTTCAAATAGCGGGATGTTCTTTATCCTAGCTCCAATGAGATGAAGAGGAATGAAGGCTAATTTCAGTTCAATTTCAGAGTCTCTTCATCCTACATTACCACAGTGGAAAGACTTTTGATAACTGATAGCTATCCAATTTGTCCAAGAGTCTTTTGTATGTTATTGTTCATCGTGAGTTAGTGCCTCCCCCCACACACCTAGTAGGATTGCTTATTCTCTACAAAAGAAGGAGGATCCTCTGGTTTGCTGCTTGTTTCCTATATCACGCATCAACTAAACGGCTTGAACCTGTTTCTTTGGACTAAATGAAGAAAACATGCACAGGCTTTAGTAGGAAACATTTTGTGGCTTGACATCTTACTATTTTAAATATATTATTCACATTTTCTTTTTGTTTTCATTCCAAATCAGCCTACCAACATGTTTACCTATTTAGCTTTCTTAATACTCAGGTCCACATAACACATTGATGAGAGACCCACACAAAGATATTACAAGGCATATTCAGAGAGCCACACTAGCCTTTAAAGTAAAACTAGTAAACTGAGGTTATAGTATTCTGATTTCTGAGCTATTTCGGAGTTCCATCATCCGATTTCATAAGTTATTGACAACAACCAACATCGTCATGGCTCAGAGTTTCTTGGAGAACTTTCCTAAATCCCTTCAAAGATGACTAACCCAACTGATTGCTAAAGGTTTTCATGCAAAAGCGCTCTGACAGAATTTTCAGACTATTTGGTGAATAACAACTCTGAGTGATTTGACTAATTACTTCCCCCTCATCTCTTCATCCTCTCAGTGAGATCGGCAGGTACTGTCTGAAAACTCTCTGCCCTTCATGACTCATTATTCGTCATACCTGGATTAGACTCTCTGTTAACCTCTTTCTAGCAATGGGAATATTCATGCACTCAAATACCAAACTGTTCAAAGTAGTGGAAAGAAGATGCCACGGGTAACCGATCGGAAAGTGATATAACACCACGGCTGTGAATAGTGAACATCACATATGCATAAGGTGCCTCAAAGTGTGCACTACTGAGAAGAGCTGTTGCTTTAATATTTGATATTTCCTATGGGGTCCACTGTGTGACGATCAAAGATGGAGACAACCTTGAAATGCCTCCTTCAATTTACCCATACAGGGTATCAATGAGAGAAAGTAGGCTAAAATGAAAGGGTTGGGATGGGGGGGGCAGGAAGTGGGGAAAGAGTGAGCTGTGTCTAAGCAGTGGGAGGAGGCTTCTCAACCTCAGACCCCATACTGACAGCTAATTAAAGCTGTTAGGCCTTTATTTATCACAATTAGTTATATTACACTATAAGAGGCTTGGCAGCACGATGTGTTTTTGCTTTGGAGTTATTTTAAAAAACTTGTCAGTCGTTCATCCTTATTAACGCAAAAGCACACTTACAAGACACATCCTGCATCCTGACACCATTAACCCAAGGGTCCAATTTGGAGCCTTTGTAAAATATTTTTAATTTGCGCATATTGACAGAATTTAAAACTAGGTTTCATCCCGATTTATACCATCAAAGCTCAGAGTGGAGCTCCATGTCCATGTACTGCAGAAAATCAAAACATGAAAATGCAAGCTAACATGCATGAAGGCAATTATACATACAGTAGCTCTGGATACAGTAAGAGTAAAAGCAATGAAGACAAATCACCCAATCATTCCAATGAGCTTGATCACGAAAATATTTTGAAGACACCATTTATTCCACTCATAATGAGTAAGATCCTTTAACTGGTCTTATTTTTGCCAACAGGGAATTTAAGACTTGTATAATGAGTGTAGGTTGTCTTTAAAATCCCTTTTTAAATCTTATACTCTTTTAAGACATGGAATACGTAACTAGCTAGCTTCATTTATTTGTTAAAGTGGGCTTATTGTGCTCAATTTCAGGTTCATATTTGTACTTCTATTGTGACATGTTTACATGCTTTCAGAAACTACCTCTGGACGTGGGATTTTCACCTTTGCAGACCGTTTACATGCACAAAACCTGTATGACACACTAGAGGAAAGAGAAAAACCCCAAAAGAATACTATGACCTCCTTGAAGTCATGGCTTACTTTAATTTAGGCCAAGGATTCTTTCATGGTCCTTTTTACTTGAACCTTTGCCTGAGAAATGTAAACTAGACATACAATATGGACACACCTTTTTCTCTCTCTGTGGGTAATGACTAATGTATTAAAGATCCAACTATATCTTAGAATCACTGAATGTCGGTAGTCCCGGTGAAGGCAAGGCAAGGCAAGTTTATTTATATAGCACTTTTCTGTACGCGACAATTCAAAGTGCTTTACAAAACAAATTAAAAGATTTTTAGGAATAAATAGAGTAAAAACACATTATATAATGTCATTTCACAACAGGCATTACAAAGCAAAGACAATAAAATAATAAAAGTAAACACCACAGGTATACAATACATGTTTAAAAGGCATATTGTAGTTCGAATATGATCATCTCAATTAAAAGCAGCGGCAAAGAGATATGTTTTTAGTCTCGATTTAAAAATAGTAAGCGTTTCTGCGGACGTGCATGATTTGGGTAGTTTGTTCCAGAGTATCGGGGCATAACAGCTAAATGCTGCCTCTGCGGTGAAGTGTTTCAACAATTGAATCAGCTGTGTGGCCCCTTTCTGTAGAATCTTGAAAGATCTGGGTTGCACCTTAAAGACTTTAAGACAAGGTGGTTCAGGGGGGGCTAAGGATAACCCAACCTACTTCTGTAATATTATGCCTTTTGCCTGCGGCACTTGTCACAGGAGTCCCTCCCTCAAGAGCAGATACCCAGTTGAATGTGAAGCTCACTCTGCTCCTCCCTTGGTTGCCTGTCTTTCTGCCTCTCAACCCCCAAGTGTTCGGTTTCATCCCGCACTGTCATGCCTTAAGGGAGTTTGGAAGAAAGCTGCAAAGATCCTCAATATTTCCTGAACCCAACCTTTAGCAAGGTAGCTTCCTGCCTATATATTGGTAAAGCCTCCTTCTATTAGCAAATAATGGGTGCAGAAGAGAACTACAGTGAGTGGGACCTTTGCAGAGAGCAGGACCTCATCTGAAAGAAAGTTTTGAACAATAGTTTGTGATTTTTGGCAGGGAATTGTGGGTCAGCAAGTCCATTCTGCTTTACCGTATTTCTGTTTGGACACAGTTCCCCCACATTATGTTGGGTATGAGATGCACGGCAAGAATTGAAGTCAGCTCACGCAGACACCATCAATCACAGACTTGCATAATCTGCTTTCTAACGTTTCGACATTTGAATGGGTTTCCTTCTCTTTGCAGGGCCGGATAGAAAGATGTATTTATTCCATTAATGGCCCTCAAGGGGAAATAAATGGGCTTGGGTATGTAAACATGCACGAGCTATATTCTATATATTCCCATGTCTTTATAACATTCAATAAAGTATCAATCACAAAAAGAAATCCAATGACTTCCCTGATTATTCCTTCAGGAATTGCTCATCTTCATATAACGTTATCTTGTGAACAACTGTATTTGCGACACTAGGAGATCACACACTGATAAAAACGAGCAGAATTTTCTTTTACTCAAAATCTCTCCTTTTATTTAATGTGTTACTTACATTTGCATGTAATTGTGTATCTTCATTTTGATAAGTACATTTAAATCATAGCACAAAGTAAATGTTAACTAAAGTAATGTGTTGACCTACAACCTGTGAAAAGCTAGTAAAATGTACCTGGGCATTGTGAGTAAAGGTGGGCGACGCGCCCATGACGTCAGAGGAGTTTGTGCACGGTACAGACATTTGAAAAAAAAAAGCAGACGGTTCCAGTTGAAGAGAAGAGAGCATGGACCCTCGTCTAATATGAATACTCGTGGATTTTGAATCATGTAAGTATATTTGTGTACTTTATTAATTCTGTACATCCCTGTTAGCTTGTCAGCTTAATGTGGATATCAAACAAACGTTAGCTAACGTCAGTCTTTAAGCTTATCAATTTAGCTAGTTAGCGTGCTATCTAATTTAGCCTGCTTTCATGAACGAGGCACACACGACATGTAATACTTTGTGGTTTAGTTATTGTTTCAAACTAGTCAACAGCTGGCGAAATTCACAGTTTTGAATAAAAAAATGTGACAGCGGGGCATTAGTAGAGCTTTTTTTTTACTGGGGGGGGGGGGGGGGGTGGAGTTCGCGCTACATTTTCAAATGCTGCTCGGTAGTTAAGCAGTGTGGCGCCAAATTGAGTTTTCCTTTACTGTGGAAGTCAATTCACTCACATCATTGTTGTATAATAAGAACTGGATACAGCGTGGAAGGCGGGGCCTCATTCATTCCTATGAGAGTTGCTCATTGGCGCATGGAAGACAAAATGGCCGAACTTTTGAGAGAGTGAAACGTCACAGATTACCCAGTATGCCTGAGAAGTACCTGTATGTGCGCTCATAGAGCATGCGCAACTTTCACCACGCCCCCCAAAAGGCTTGTTCACATCAAGCACGTCAATTTGCGTACAGGTAACAGCACCACGCGTTCTGGATTGTTATGATGGATTTGATATGAACTAATAACGAGGCGGCAGTTAGCAGTTAACAGCTAGCAGCTAGCGGCTAGCTAGTGTAACGTCCGAGCCATTAGTAATTATGCTAATGTGCGTACACTTCATTCGGTTTTATTCAGCATTGGCAGCTTCACTGTTGCGCTTTATGTTGTGCCCAGCATTCTCCTGTGCTCTGAAATCAAAATGTGGATAAGCATAAAACAACACTAAAATAAACACTACAATATAACTTGTTATTTGACACACACAAGGTTGTTCATTTGAGTGTATAAATATATAACACAGGCTATATACATATATAATATATATATATATATATATATATACAGTATATACTATACAAGTATAATTAATACAACTGTTAATTTGATAAGAGCTTTGACACATATATCTTTATTTATATATGTATAAGTATGACGACTTCCTCGGGCGATATCATATGATATAGCTAATTAATCTGGGTCAAAACGTGTTGTGCCCACATGCAAAGGTTGTAAACTCTGGTCTATCCCTGCGTGGTATTATCCTAATAGCAAACAGCAACGTTCAACTCCTTGAATGGTATATTGCAAGTGCAATAAGAAGCTACAGGGACGCTAATCTACGTCGGTAATATTAACTTTATTTAATACAAGATTTACATCATACAGTCCATGTAGTATAATATTTTACAAATGATGAATTACAGCAAACATGTGCAATATATCCATTATTACAGCTCTGTGGGCTGGCAGTAAGGCGATATGGGTCCATTCTTATTGTGCATCCATGGGTAAAGGTAAAACTCATGTAGTGCTGAACACGTCACATCACATGAACGGTCCCGTGGTTTAGATGCGCGTTCATAATGCAGAGGGAAATAACTCAGAATAACGTTATTAGCACATTTTTACAACTTGGAGAACGAATGTTTTTAATAAAGGCTATACAAGTGTTCATACTGGGTGGTTTATTTAGTTTTTAAAAAATTATCCAACGATTTACAGACCATTCTTTCCCCATGTAAGTCAATGGGAAAAAGTGTTTCCGGGCCTGGCAACCAAAGGGAAGTGTAGTACCGCCGTTTGGCCACCACAAATGTTTTCATCTGAGTCCGGCGCACTTCCTGGGGGCTTGACTCACATGCATCCGACTGTGTGTGATGCACATGTGTGCTTTTTTCCCTGTGTACACTGAGACAGATAGCGGCACCAGATTCCTAAAAAAAGGGTATGTCACATTCACTGCCATGGACGCTGCTCTGTGTAAACTGCCTGTGGGCCCCTCTGTGTGATGCGGCCTGTTTCCCTGCAGCCTAAAGAAGGAGAGGGGTGATCCAGAAAGACTACTGGGACAAGAGTCACTTTATTAGAAGTTTAAATTGAAGTTAAGGCATAATCTTTTCCTCCAATATCTTTCTGTACTTACAGCTATGTGTGTTCGCTACAATAATTGACATGTTTGTTCAACAGCACCCCGTTGAAGTTAGACGGAAGCCACCCTCCGCCTGATGGAGCTTCTGGAAGAGTCTGCAGCGGAGCTGATTAAAGAGAACCAGGTAAATGTTCTGCTTGATTTGTGTTAAAATGTGTCTGCTGTTCTGTTTGTACATGAATATCTCTATTCTATCGAGTCCTCGTGATTACTTACAAAGCCCTCAACAACCAGGCCCCCCCCTACCTCACAGACCTGCTGCACCACCACACCCCTTCCCGCTGCCTCCGCTCATCAGAAGCCAACCTCCTATCCATCCCCACCCACATCAATCACCGGACCTGGGGGGACAGAGCCTTCTCCGTTGCTGCCCCCTCCCTCTGGAACTCACTCCCCCAACCCACCGACCTCACCACCTTCAAAAAACTCACCTCTTCAATCTGGCTTTTAATGTGTGATTGTTTTTGTATTATTTGACTTTAACTTTAACTATTTATATTTATTTGTTGTTCTTTTCTTTTCACTATATCTGTAAAGCGTCTTTGAGCACCTGTAATAGCACTAACAAAATTAATCTATTATTATTATTATTTATTATTATTCTCTAAAGGTAAGTACATCTTGCCATTATGTGAAAAAACTCTCCAGTTTTGAAGTTAACATTTAGATAAAGTACATTGTAATTAATTTGACTGTATAATATTTATATATATTTTCAAACTTGCTCAATTTCAAAATGGGTTTTTCAGGAGAATTGAGAGTTTGAGCCTGTAGAACCCAATTATTTAATCAGGTTTACTTCCTGTTGGGAACAAAGCAAATATTTAATAAACTGAGCTTCCTTACTTGTAGTCATACTTTGACCGTAACAAATAAGAGTTAATATAAATTCCCATATCCACACTGTAGCTACTGTTCATAGGATAATAAAGCTCTTTGAACCTTTTGAAGCTTACCCTATCCCCTCTGCTTAAAAAGAACATGTAAAATCAATGGCTACTTAAATACTGAATGAAATAGCTACCTCAACCAAATCAGTCTTATTATATTCACAGAAAAGCTTCTGTTCACGGATATCATCCATGCAATGAACTTAAGTAACACATCAAAATTGAAATACGCCTCTGTCGTTTTCAGAAATCTCTCTTGAACTTAATTTCCTCAAGATTTCTCTTGAAAGTCCACATATTTGCATGAGCAGTGGTGGAATGTTGAGGTACTTGAGAATGTTCTATTCGTTGCACTTTATACTCCACTACAAATCAAAAGGAAATATTGTACTTTGTGCTTCACCATCTTATATAGAGTTTATAAAGTATAAGGTATTTACCAAAACATTTAAATATTGTTAGAAATCCTTGAGCTATTACGTTTTTGTTTGTTAATATTGGATTTTTTACTACAGGGTACTAACAGCATTTAGCTAATTATAGTTTTACTTCAGTAACATTTTCATTACCAGACTTTCACTTGTAATAGAGTATTCTTAAGTGTGGTATGAATATCTTTCCTTAAGAAAAGGGCCGGATTCTTCTTCGACCTGCTTTGTTTAGTTTAACTGATGTATGTGCAGTATTTGTTAAAATCATTGTAAACTGTAGATTAATCATGGTATGTATCAGACAACAGGACAAAAATAAATGTGTTGTTTTAAAGTGTCTACTGTTTCATGTTTTGTAGTAGCCTTAGAGTAAAACAGTTTTATTGAATAAGAATTGCATTTGATGACACTTAATAAATATATTTAAATATTACCTACATATTTATTAAATAAAAGGTAAGAATAGCAAATAAAAACAACCTGAAAAGCCAAATAGTTTTTACTGGAAATTTGTAATAAGATGCAAATGTAATCTCAAAGGTCCCATGTCATGGCCATTTCCACTGATCATAATTCCATTGTTGAGGTCTACTAGAATAGATTTATATTGTGCAATTTTCCAAACTCACATTGGTTTCTCATACAGCATCTCTGTAAACTACGTGTATCCACTGAATTTCACTCTCTGCCTTTAACGGCTCGTTGTAGCTCCAGTAGCTCCAGCCCCCACCCTCCCTGTGAGCACAGTGTGCTCTGATTGGTCGTGGACGTTGTGAATCGCGCTAAACTCCGTGGAGGTGTGGTTTCCTTGTTTAGCGATACACAGCGAAACACAGCCAAACTCACCCTGAGCACACACAAAGTCACAGCCGAAGTAAAAACAATAAGTGTGGCTTGATATTGAGTAAGAAAAAGGTTGATAAACGCTGTGAGAATGGGTCTGCAGAGAGAATTTCGCCGCGATCCCAACTGTCTGTTATCAGCCTGCAGCCAGGGAGGAGAGATCAGCAGAGCTGCCTGCACTGAGTGTGTGTGTGAGGAAGCCGTGGATTGGTCAATTTGGACCAATCATCAGGGGGTTAACGTAATGGCTCCGCGGACGTAACGGCTCCGCGGACGTAACGTAACGGCTCCACGGATTGGTCCATTTCGTTCCAGGTACGGTTGACATCATGCGTACCCGGAAGAATCAAATGGACAATGACGTATCTCCAACGAGGCGTTTTGGGGAGGTATTGTGTCTGTATTTTCCGGGTAATAACCAGAAAAGCATGACATGGGACCTTTAAGTAAAATCTACTTACAAAAACTGAAATGTGATAGTAAAGTTTACTTAAGTGCGTTTAGTAACAAACGCTTCTTAACTGTAAGTAGATGCTACTTGAAATATACGTTGTTAAATTTACTTAGGTCAGGTGCAAAGAAGTGTTTCTAAATCTCTGTGATTTCTACCAATGCACAATATATACCGTCAATAAACCCTAGGTGCCTGTCAGACGGGGGCTTTCATCATCATTCAAACTAATTCCCGTAGAAATACACAGATATGGATATCAGGTACCTAACAAGGAGTCATGTCGACATTTTGCTTCAGAGCAGCTTCATTCCTCTGAACACTGCAACAGAGCTGTGTGGGATGTTAGACGTTCCTTCAAGAAAGCCTCCAGCTGTTTGCAGTTGAAGGAGGAGGGTTTCTGCTTCACGCTATGCACTCTGGAATATCTCATAAAGGTTTCATGTGTTTGTGGAGTTCATGGAAGCGGTTTGACTTCCTCCTGGTGTTCGTGTAGGTACTGCTTAATTTGTTTTGCAGTGTGCCTGCATGGTGGCGTTATAAACTTAGATTTGAGAAACATTATGAAGGACGAGTGAGTTGAAAATTCATCCCATCTGGTGTTGTAAAATAATTGTTCACAGCACCTGGCTGTTTTGCTAGCACAGTAAATCGGACTAAATGGCTCTCAGACCATCCCAGACTGCACCATTTTGAACACTGTGGGTGGAAATCGTTGTTTTGCTTTTAGTAAATCTACACTCATTCTGATTCATGTTGTTCAAAGACATCAAACAAGTCAAAAGAGAGCAAAAATACTCACAGTTACTTTAGCTTGACACTCATTTGAAGCAGCAGAGGCGTAGCGAATGAACTAAACAACTATAATTCTACGACATTGTTTAGGATTGGAATGTGAGATGTGTCTTATACATTGTATAAAGTAGTGACAAATGGTGTCTATATTCTGAGCTGAATCCGTTTATAAAACTATTGCTGAGCTGTTTTCCAAAGCAATAAATGTGGGACCGTGACATTTGATAAACATTCAGAAAGGTGAGATGTGCTAATCTATGCAGTATTGACTTCTCGCTCACTGAGACCAACTAAATGTTCAAATAAGTGACAGCTGCAGTATTTTAAAACTCATTTTTGCTTACTTGTTTCACAGTGAATAAATGAATGTATCAGCTCAGCAATAAATAGACAAAACAGGTTAGAGGGGAGCAGGAGAGAGGCAGGCAGGGGACCTCTCCCTCTGCCTCTTTTTCGACTTTTAACCGGCGTAAAAAATAGCTCTGTCTCTGAAAAGCCAGACTCAATCCATTAAACTGGCATTTGGGTGAGCTAAGTCCAGCCCTTAGAGCTTCAAAGGAAAATATATATCCTGACGCTCCCTCAAGGCTCTGATGCGACTTCTAAATGTGGAGAGCTGATGCTTATCCAATGAGAAAATTGAAAATGCTCGCTGTCCCAAACTCAAATGATACAGGTCTCTTAATTAGGAAATGCACCAGATTATAATGTAAAACAATAGAGACTTAATAACAAAGCGTCACTCCACAGAGTAATATTGTTTTACAGCCCCCTTGACATGCATAATCACTTTGCTGTTGTCGGATCTCTCAACCGTCATTTGCAACTCAGACTTGTGGGTGAGAACAGGAGAAAGCAACGTAATAGTTTCTGAAGTTTTTTAAATGCAACATCCGGAGTCTGCCTAAAACTGGGCATGACATGATACCCCGAAGAGCGCTTGTGGGTGACGGTTTAACTGCCCTGCCATTTTGAATCACTGCAGGCAGCCGGGCGCAGACGGATGACAGACCAGCCTCACATCGCCCTGTCCACGCTCCCAGCCAACCATTCAAGATGACAAGTGTCACTCTGCCATGCTGATATGTTTTCCAGAAACCTCAGTCTGACCGCCTGCAGGAATATACTCAACCCCTGTCATTTCTTCAGGCACTTTATCGTAAAAGTCAGTAGAGACGTGGAATAGACAAGCACTTAATATCAACCTTAAAGTACTCCTTAGACCTATATTGTGGTTTACTGGAGTCCTTTATCCAAACAAAAGTCCTGCAATTACAGTATCTCTTGCCCTTGTAAGGATGTTGTATTCACTCTTGATCATACAATCTCATATAAAGCTTTTGGGATTTAGAGAGCCGGCATTTACACTCTCTGCCTCCTCCTTATAACCCTTGGTTCTCTTTCTTTGCACTCAGAGCAGAGAGCCGGGTCCCTTGTGTTAGCACAACCCCTGGCAGCAATTTCAATTTCCAGAAACTGAAATATTCTGCGGATTAGGGCTGAACGATATATCGTGTCATGGTGATAACCGCGATATTCACATCGCAGGGATGTGCGATTTTATTAAAAAAATATATAAAACATTTTTTTTCTTTGTTTTTTTTTCTAGGACTTGCGATATTAATTAGGTAAATTAACTCAAACACGTCATGTTACAATTATTTTTGCTGCTTGCTACAAAAGGAAAACTTGCACGGCTCTCATGTCAGGGGTACTTGAGTGAGTGACATGCCGGCTCTGCATGCACAGCAAACCACCAATCACAATCATTCTTGATCAGATCACAGCAGGCCCCGCCCCGCTAGTTTGCAGACCATCAAAACACCGGTAAAAAATTTGCGAGGCACAGGAGGACAATACCAGCGAGAATGAAGATTTAATTCCAAAAAGAAAAGCAACATCTGCCATCAGGAACTATTTTGGATACAAAAAGGTTCTTCTCTTCTTCATTCACAGATGAACCCCCTTATGTGAGGGTAAGCAACATGTATTATCATGACATGTTAGATCATGACTTAAGGTATGATGAGTCAACCAGTTAAGATCCAGACGTCCGTGACTAAAATCCTTCATCCGGTTAAATATAGTTAAAAAAACGCAATATATATCGCAGGGGGAAAAGATATCGCAATGTCAGTTTTTTTTCTATATCGTGCAGCCCTAGCGGATTTACAATAGCACAGAAGCCGCTGTGAAAGATAGACTTTGAAATTACAACATTTAAAGAGATACGGTTTGAAACTGCAAGATATGTCCAATGATTTTATTTAGCTGTGACATTTATGCTCTCTTTAGATTATGACATTTGCTTTGATTAGTTTTGCTGCTTTCTTTCTCGCTTGGATGATGCATTTAATGCTGATTATCAACTTGCGAATGACAATCAGCCTCTAGGCCAAATTAAGTTTATTTACAACCAAATGAATGTTTACGCTCGAATGGGCAAGAGCACAGAACATGATGTATGATGATATAACAATAAAGAAAAAAAACGTTTTGTTATTCTAGCAATTGTTGGATAAATTATTATTTGATAAATTAAACAAAAAGTCTATTTCATTTCTTTGTACTTACATTTCCCCCTAATTATAGCCCTGAAGCTAGTATCCACTCGTGTGGGCTCATCCTGAACAATATTATTAGGGTCATTAGTGGCCCTGGTGGAGTGGGAGAGAAACTCCCTCAGGAGGGAACTTTGGGATTTTAGCCTTTGCAGACCATTAACATGCACAAAAACCTATATAACATGGAAAACCCCAAAAAGCAAAATAGGGCCCCTCTATTTAATATTTCGGACATAGTGGTTTATATGCTAGATGCATGACAACATTGGGTTTAACCATTGATGCAGACACAACATACTGACAACAGTCTGAGCTTTGATTTGATTTGATCAATTAGCACACTTTTCATTTGAGTGCAAGATGAAAATATCAGCTCCTTGTTTGTTAATTAGCACAGTTGCCTCAGAGGACCAGGGCAATTAAATCAAGTGAATTATCAGCCAGTGCCCCATGAAGGGGAAGAATGATAAAAGGACAAGCGGGCATGGTCAGTAACCTTGACGATGGATGACGCTACACCCAAGTGTACCACTGCAAGAATCACAAGACCATGAACTGGTAGAACAACAGACAATGTTGATTTTGCTTTTGCAACATCATGCGTCATCAGTGTTACTAGCCCGCATTGTGAAGCCCTATTGCACCATAGTTCCATATCTTGAGTAATTGATCTCTAACTTGGAAGGTCGGGATGATTTTCTATGCAGAAAGACGTTTTGTGTCTATAAGGAAACCTTTAAGCTGCAGCAGATGACTAAAAGCCAAATATTCATTCAAATATTACATATGAGTGTCTTTAAAGCACTGAAGACATTAGGAGAAATAATTTTATCAGCACTCCTTGAAATAGTGAATTAATAATAGTATTGGGACAAGGACAAGAGAGTGAAACAGGAAACCGATAAGGAAAACATAACAGTGAGGATTTTCATTCACATGGATAATGACCTTTCAATTGAGTTTAAGTATCTTACATGAAAACATCCTTAGATATTTTGAACTCCTCAATTCCATTATAACTTTAATTTATTGTCTGACGGTGTTGGGGAGCTTTTTACGGTCCTCCCGGCGCTCGCTCTGCTGCTGTTATCTCTCAAAGAACATTAAGCGTTAGTACCCTTGCGGATGAGAAGAAAAAAAAAGAATGACCAAAATGTGGGAGGGACTTTTGATAGTGAAGGGAAGGAAGAGGAAGCGGGAAAGTGCCACTCTTTCCTCTCTTCCGCCAGGAAAACACAGAGGAAGTGTTAATCTGTCCGAGGTTGGATATAATCTTCTACATTGAGATGCATTGGGCGATCATGGGGCCCTGTACCGGTAGTTCTTGTTGTTGATTAAGGCTTTTCATCCTCCATTGGGTTTAGCCGTCGGCCTCCGGCACTTTGTCTTGTGACATGCGTAATTTCCTCCTCCCAGTCCCCACATCTTGATAGTGAGCTAATACAAACTCTCTCTGGATCCGCTCTTAATGAAGACGGATCCTCAGATGGCCAAGCAGTCTCATTTATATTAACAGTCTATCAACTGGTTTTAAGTAGATTAGGCATGTGGCGTGCGACAAGCAAAAGTGAGGGGAAGCAAGTGTATAAATATAATTTACAGGGATTTTACAGAGCTTTATTTTCGACTAAGCCTTATCACAGCACCGCTGAAGGTTTGCTTGATCTCTAGACAATGAGGAGATGAGAGGACTGTCAGTGGAGAGGCAAGATGTGATCAGATTGTTCCAGATATTCACTGAGAGTTGTGTGTCTTGCTGAGCGGATTTAGGGCGGCGGGTTTGGATAGTTTAAGCGGGTTGTGTTTTGGGGGTTTTCTCTTTCCTGCAGGGTGTAGTATAGGTTTTTGTGCAAAGGCTAAAATCCCAAAGTTCCCTCCAGTGGGAGTTTCTCTCCCAAACACTCTGCCTGAAACGTCTCCATTGGACTCCTTTGTTTACTTCTGTAACACAGCAACATCACTATGTTACGCTCATGCTTCTATGGGCTAGTGCTGCAACACATTGTACGTAATAGGCTAAGGGGCGGGACATCTCTAAGCGGTCGACCAATCACAACAGAGCCGGCCATCTAACGAATCAGGACAGACTGGGCTCTGGTTTCAGACAGAGGGTGAAAAGAGGTGCTGCAGCACAGGCAGTATGAGAAAAATAAAGAGCTTTTTGAACTTGAAAGCATGGAGACATGTCACAGTAGAGGCACAACATATAAATATGAACCTGAAAATGAGCATAATAGAGACCCTTTAAGTGAATGGTTAGGGTTAGGATTAGGGGTTTCACAACTACCAATATTTACTAGTCGACTAGTTTTTCAAAATAGTAGTCGACTAGTCGACTAGTCGTTACGTCATAATAGAGACACACAAAGAGAGGTTTACAACTGTATTTTCTATTGAAACTCATACAGTAACATTAAACACTGCATTTTAATTTGTGTTACATGGCTGAGTAAATAACAAACACTGGACTCACCAAAATCGACAGCAAAAAACTCTTGTTTACATAAATGCCACGTAAATCCAGTGCGCAACAGCGCATTGCGCAACACTTTATTCGCTGTCCTCCACGATAACGTCCACCTTTCCATATTTTTGGTTTGAACACCAACGCATCGACATGTGAGGGAAGGAGGCTTGACCGCTTTCGGGTGACAGTGTTGCCTGCCAGGGAAAAAACTCTCTCACTCGGGGTGCTTGTGGCTGGAATAGCCAGGTAGCTCCTCGAAAGCGGGGGAAGCGGTGCACGTTTTCTGCCCACCACTCCAGTGGATTATCCATTGTGGGGATATGCGGTGTCCGCTGGCAGTAATCCCGTAGCTCATCATCCGCATCACTGTTGACCTGTGTTTTCTTGCTGTTCGTTTGCCTCTGTTCAGTGCTGACGCCGGTCCGTTGCTCACTGGTGCTAGCATTACTGCTAGTGCTAGCTGTCGGCAGCGGGTGTTTCATCTTCAGATGGTTGCGCATAGCAGATGCATTTGTATTGTACTTCAGTACAGCTGTACACAACTGACACTTCACTGTGGAGTTGGTTACATCTTCGTTGAAGTACTGCCATACATAAGAATGTCGGACGTGTTTTGTAGCATTTTGCAGCACCTCGTTTACCTCCATTTTTTTCCTCGACTAGGGCCTACAGCGCCGACTAGTGGTAAAGGTAGTCGACTAGTCGATTAGTTGGTGAAACCCCTAGTTAGGATTGATAAATCTGTTATTTTCCTGCTTTTTCTAAGAGAAATAGTTTGAAACGACTCTCAAATATCTGAATATCACATTTAAGTTATCCAGTTTACAATGTTAAAAACAGAACAACAAATAATCATTAACCAACTAATTGTTTCAGTTCTGGTGAATATAAAAGTATAATTAAAAAGGAGACTCGCTGTAAACTGATGAGGCATCCTTCTCAATCAAACTAAATGCAAAATTGAGCTTTTCACTGGTTTCATTTGGTTTCATTTATGTGCTGCTGGAGTATTTTCTGTAAACTGGCCACAAAAAGCAGGATAGCAAAATACTGAAATCCAGCACCTATAGCAATTCATAGTCGCTTTACAGTGTAGGTGGTTGATTTAAGCAATCATACACGAGAGGCCGTTCTTGAACGTCATTATTGGTACGACAGTACTGCGGCAGGACCGAGGCGCTTGCCTCAAGTGTATGATTGTGATTCTATTACACAAACTATCATTGTAATCAACAATATCGTAAAATAATTTCATAATGTGGGCTAATTTGCTCCCAAACCTACGCTTTATGCTTGAGTTAATCTCCGTCAGAAAGTAGTTCCTAGAAAGTAGTTCCCATGGTAACGGTTTGGACACTGTTCCGAAATCCACCATTTTCTCCTGGGTTTTTAAGAACGCTTTGAGACATTTGACAGCCCAGGTAGTTGACGCCAATGTACTCTTTTCGTTGCAAATTTTTTCCAACGCACTCAACTCGTCAGTTGAAACAGCCGCAAATCTTTCGTTGGTTTTGTGGTCTGTGTCCATGTCCAACCATTCATCAATACTGAGGCCCCCCAACAAATCAAAATTAACTTTAAAATCTGACATTTTGTAGCTACCGATTTCCAACGAGAGACAATGTATAACAGTTTAACGGCTGTGTGTCGCTAAACGTCGCTATGGAAACCACACGATGTAGGCTCATGGAAGTAGTTTCGGTAGGCTAGTGGCGTGTGTAGGCCACTGGATACTTTGTGATTAGGCACGTTCTATTTGATCGTTGTTTGATCGTGGAATCAAACACGCCTATTGACCAATCAGAGAGCTTGCTCAAACCTATGTGTTATAGAATTAACAATATATCAGAGAAAATGTAAAGAGATATTCCCACACAGGTTACCTCCAAGCTAGCAGGGTCTTCCTTTGAGGTTTTATGTTTTTATTACTACAGCGTCCTCAAAATGATATTAGCCTCTAATGATCCCAGCCATCCCGCACAGAAAGCTCGAGGGAACAGACAACTCTCGCTGGCAGAGCCTCTGGTTTACGGGGTTTCTTAACTAATAATATCATTAATAATTCAGCTCAGCTCTGTAATAGGTAAATATGTGGGTATAATAATTGCTGTATGCCTTAACTGGTGTGTTCTTCTTGTGATGGTATAATGTTTGGGAAGGCCTCACTTAGATCAGTAGTGTGCTGTTATAAGAAAGAGGAACACATGACATTAATGTAGCTAGAGAGATTTTTTACCCAAATATAAAAATGTTTGTGAATATCAAAACAATTGGGTTTTTTGTAATTTACTAAGCTTTCTTTAGGATTGCATTTTTAGTTAGCTGATTATTATTCTCTTGATTCATTTATTAACTGTGTAGTGTAGTCAAAAATTGTGTAGTTAAACATTTTAAATTGAGTAAAACATCTCATTCGTTGGGCCACAAAGTGATGTCTTCAAATTGCTTGTTTTTGGAAACCAACCACAAAGATATCAATGAAACAATGAAATAAAACAGGGAAAGGCAGCAAAACAATCACTTTTAAGTGAATGATTTCAAGCAATAGAATTCGAAAATGAAACTATTATCAAAATATATCTATTTTATTAAATAATTGTATTATTCAGCATATCAGTGCGGCTGGTCTAGTTTAATCTCTCCTAACTTTAGAATTTGCTAAAGAAAATCCAAATGCCTTAAATGAATAATGAATACTTAATAAAATATAAGGCCACTATCTTCTCTCAGATGTGCTTTAATCCTCCCTGGATTGCTGTCAGAGAGCGCTCAACTGTGTGCAGCGAGATATTGGACTTTTCTTTAAAAAGTAAAGCCTCCAGCTCTTTGCCATGAGTGTCCGATGATATATGATAAGGGAGGATGTGGAAGTGTTTGACCTCATTCGGGAGTTCAGGAAGACACTTTTTTTTAATTAGCTGATCCTACTGTGCCTTCATGCTGGCAGTATTGTCTCTGAATTCTGTAAGAGAAACATGCTGCATGATGGTCCCATTTCCTCATGACAACAATCAACAGAGTAATTGATTGATAAGATATGAATATGAATAACCTGTCCCTATTTGTGTCCACTTTAATTGTCTTCTCCATGATAGTATGTTTATGTTTGTATCATGTTCTGCTGCTTTTACCTCTTAGAATATTTAACAATTCGTACAGTATCCTTGGGTGTCATGAAAGGCGCCTTAAATAAAATGTATTATTATTAAGATGCTTCCCTTATCTTAAAGAGGCCCTATTATGCTTTATGGCATTTCCCTTTCCTGTAGTGTGTTATAGGTTTTTGTGCATGTAAATGGTCCGTACAACTACATTTGACAACTGATAAGAGTGAGGCCCCGTCCACACGGAGACGAAACCGATTTCGAACCAAAGTCGATTTCAAAAAGGTCTTCCGTCCACACGGAATCGGCTCAAGAAATGTTTCCGTCCAACCAAAACCGCTCGAAACCGCTGTAGTACATATGCCGGGCCTGTAAGTGGCGCTGTACTTCCACCACAAAATAAACCAAAAGCAGCAAATAAGACCCACTGAGCATGGGCATAAGGCATAAACAAACAGCTGTAGATTTTGCACTAAAATCTGTATCATGGTCAGTAGCTTCTGGAGCACCCTTTGATCCGCCATCGTTGTCGTTGGCGAAACGCATCAGCAAAGACGTGGGGGTGAGGAGGAGAGGTGGGGAGAGGCGGGGCTATGGCATCATCGATTCAGGAAAAGATCGTATAGGGCGTACACACAGAGCCGCAAGCGTGTCGTCTCCAGACTTACCCACTTTGGGAGCCGGTTTCAACGTTTATCGGTTTCGGGCTCCAAAACCGCGGCTCCGTTTCGGCTTCGTGTGGACGAACCGTCTATACGATAAAGAACTTTAGCGGATACAACGGAAATCGTCTCCGTGTGGACAGGGCCTGAGAGTCCTTGAATAAATCGACTGACTTTCCACCACCATACATCAGAAAGGTTGTTGCCCTTTCCTTCACATGGAGATTCAGCCATATTAAAATAACTTATATTAATTAGATCTTTGTTGGGGCTTGCAAACTGTTATGTTGGTCCCTCGAGTTGTGACAAGATGCTGGAAAATTGTAATTTATTTTCTACCTTGAGGGTAAATGCAATGGTTTAAATTCCACTAAACATCTGAGCTATGCTATTACAAGCAGCCCCACCAATCTGTTGGGGGAGATTATGCCATAATTCAACCCTCTGGTCATCTGGGTCGAGTGCAACTTTAGTGGAAGTATTGGACTCTGAGGACGCTTTACCCTGCAAACACATAAAGAAAACTAAGCGATATGCATACATTAAAGCCACTGATCCTCGATATGTACGGAGTAAAGGCCAACACACAAGGTGGAAAATCACACAGGAAGTACATTTGAATTACTCTGGGAAAGAAAATCCATTAAGTGGAAAATCATGATATGAATTTCCTGATGAAACCTCAGCAACGGCACCCCACCTCCTCATAATTAAGGCAATGCTGCAGGATCCCACAAGTCAATGGCACATAATGCATAACAGTGCAATGAATGTGTGAGGTTTAATAGATTGTGAAAGTGGCAGTCTGATGACAGAGATGGAGCATTTCATTAGAGAGTCTGTACGGGTGGCTGCTGTTGCACTGTAATGAAAGACTGCCAGTCGGAGTGCCCACGGTACACCTGCGAGGAAGGCTTTTGTTCAAAAGATACCCTTAATTAGAGGTTCTGAGAGCTGGCGCTGTTCTGAGAGACGCGCTGTTTACCAGTTTTCACCTAGTAAAGTTCCTCTACCCTAAGCATCCAGTCTTGTATTATGTTGGAAAAGAGAGATGTTGAAATCATTAGAGTAGCCATACTTTCAAATATCTAATTTTCACAGTTCAGTTATGAGGCAACTGAGAGAAGACAAAATTGCAGACACTCAGGAAAAGATTGAATTTTAGGGCGCTTAATAGATAGTCAAACAATGGGCTCATGGTTGGCAACAAAAAGAGCATGCAAACAGATCGGAGAAGGTAAATACAGGAAGCAGTTCACAGATCTAGCAGGTCTTTAACACAAAGGATGGTGAATGACACGTAAAGTGTAAGGCTGACATCAAATGATATACGTGTATGTAATTACAGAACAGTTTGGTTTTGTTTCTGTCGATAAGTATAACATTACAGGGCCAACGTAATTGAAAGGTGAATAAAAACAGGATTTAATAGCTGGACTTCTATGGCTAACTTTTGATTTGTGATATTGGGCTTTATAAATACAATTAGATTTGATTTAGTGTTGCTTAGTTATTTCACAAGGATGTGTAGATCTACTTTTCCTCCTAGGTTTGATTGAAAAACCTAAACAGATTTGAATTCAATATATGAACCCTACACAAATAAAAAAAAAAAGAATGCAGCTGCAGAGGGTTGAAAAGCTATCAACTTCAAATATTTGCCTTTCATCTCATATTTGAATAAAGAGGCCATATATTACCATCCTTGCTGCCTAGTTTATGTTGGTGGCACAAGTAGAGCTAAATCTAGCGGAACGTCGCAATATATCAAATGCACCCCATGCCATGTACTAATATTTCTCTACATGGATAAGACACGAGAAGAACAGCCCAGGGCATTCTGCTGCTGCTGCTGCTGTGGTGTGTGTGTGTGTGTGTGTGTGTGTGTGTGTGTGTGTGTGTGTGTGTGTGTGTGTGTGTGTGTGTGTGTGTGTGTGTGTGTGTGTGTGTGTGTGTGTGTGTGTGTGTGTGTGTGTGTGTGTGTGTGTGTGTGTGTGTGTGTGTGTGTGTGTGTGTGTGTGTGTGTGTGTGTGTGTGTGTGTGTGTGTGTGTGTGTGTGTGGAATAGTGTTTGTATTGACTGAGGAAAGTGTACAGAGTCCCCATTACAGCCATGTTGTAAACAAGACAGGACACAGTGTGTAAGTCAGACAGGGAGTCCGAGCTTCCTCGAGTGATGAAACAAATATGGCTTACAAAAGCTCATTGAAGATGCTGTCCATGCCTGGCTGTGTTCACTCTGTAAATCTGCTGAAATACTTTAAGTCAATAATGGTTTCACAAAGGCAAACTGTGCTGCTCTCAGACAAAGGAGCGTTATACTCACTGAGTACATATAGACAGAATACTTTAGAAAGTTTAATACAGAAAATCAAGGAGCTGACAACCTGAAAATGTAAAACATGGAAATAATCACCTAAAATATATGTTTACTTCTCAATATATTGCGAAGGAAACTCATTGTCACTTGGTTTATGTTTTTTATCAACTTAATAAGTAAACATTTTTAATAACATTTGAAAAAATGACACATTTCTAAGCCTGAATGTGTTGCCGTCAACGGTTCTTCCAACAACATCTGCTTGTTCAACATTGATTAATGTTTCTTTGATTTTGTAAGTAGTTAACGGAAAAGCTCAACACTTTGGTTAATGTGTGTATTCATTATTTTACTGAGAGTTAGATGAGAAGATTGGTAACACTGGTGCTTGCCAGCAGTGGGCAGCCGGCTAATTTAGCTTAGATGCTGCTTTGCAGATTTAGTTACCTTTGAACAGAGCCAGGCCACCTGCTTCCACATTTTTCCAGCCAATCTAAGTCAGCTGGCGGCCGACAGTAGTTTCATACTTCGCATTCAGACTTCAGGGGTGTCAGTGTTCTTCTCTAACTCATGGCAAGAAAGCAAATGTGCATATTTTCCACAAAGCTAAAGTGTTCTCCTAGGTAAGGGAACGATTTTGGTCTTGGTTAAATATTTAAAAAGTTTACATAAGATAAGATAAAATACAAAAATTATCAAATAAGATAAACCTTTATTGACCCCCATAGGAAAGTTTAAGCAGCACCAGAAACACGATTGAAACACAGGTAAGAGCTCACACAAATACGAAATAATGTAAATAACAGTATATGATTAAATCAACAATAGAATTGGATGATGCTGTTTACATATATACAAACATGAGTTATTTTGAATATCAAAATATATATAAATGTCTGTGTGCAAGTGCAGGTCCGAAGTAGGTATATACGGTGCAAATCATAACCACGGTGCCTGCTGTTACCTTAAAGTGGACCTATCATGCTATATTTGAATAATATAGTGTAGGACCATCCCTATATAAGGCATATTTATACTTTTTATTTTTCAAAATACCAAACAGATCATGCATTTGAGCCATTCCTCATTTTGCTCAATTTAACACTGTCTTTGCATGGGCTGATTCTGTGAGAACAGCACCATCTACAGGCCTGGCATATGTACTACAGCGTCTCCAGCGCCTCCGAACGGCAATGTCCGTGGCTGTCTCCTCCTGATTGGTGGAGTTGGCCCAATAGCCGTAGCGCCACTTCTGTGACGTCACAGAAGTGTTCAAATCTGGATCAGTCTGTATCAGATCCGTTGCAGCCCGTTTTTAAGAGATTTGGGTATGGAGGAAAATAGAGAGGGTTGTGTTTTCTGACACTTGGTGAGTTCCCTGGAACACCGGGGACACATGTTCATGTATAAAAGACGTACAAAAGTGCATTTTGCATGATAGGTCACCTTTAAGTTATTAAGTTCTTAACTGGGGGTCAATCCTCGGTTTTGAATATTTAACTAAAGCATCAATCAGACTATATATCCTTACCAAACATAACCAAATGTGTGACTCCAGCGTTTACCCGTCAGACCACCTCACTACGACTGTTGAGTAGAGAACATTATCTTTACCTCTATCTATCTCTAGCAGACAGGGTTGAAATGGTTGTGTATGTTTGTAGTAATTCTCACAACAGGTTGTATAATGTACATTAATCTATGCATTCATTACACCCTCCTTTGATGTAAACGGTTGTTTTGGCATCTCACCAGATCTGACTCTGTGTCTGCAATATGGGTAACAGTTTTGAATTCCCCACTTACAGGTGTCAGACATGAAAGCTGGGAGCCGTCGACAAGGTATCCCATATCATTGCTTCTGCATTAGTAATCAGGACTTGCTGTAAATACAGACATCTCATTACCGGTAAGCTTGAAGTGTGGTAGAGCGAGAGGGCAAGGGCAATGACAAGGATTGTCTGAGTAATGGGCTACGACAGATCCGCCCGGCATTAAGTGGACCTGCGGTGCACATAGGAGTCCTACAGACCCATTATGAAGCAAAAACACAACCAAAGCCTCTAATGGCGTTCTCCCCTTACCACTTACTGTTGTTAAACACAACTCTGTGGATGTTGTTGAGAGCTGCAATAGGATTGCTATGCTGAACTATTGACATAGAGACCAGTGTATGTTAAATAAAACATTATCCTACCTGTTTTTGTTTACTTCGCATTTTGAAATTGATCTTAGCTAATTTGTGCAAGCCAATCAGCAGTAACCTGAGGTAACTGGCATTGCAAAGTCAATATGTTAATGCATTTTGCCGAGAAACATCGACATTGTGCTTCCTCATCTTTGTCCTATACTTCGTCTAGTGCTTTGTTCTTATTCGATTGTGGACTCGGGCAAAACAAAGAGAGCATGGGATTGCAATTAATCATGTCAAGTGTCTACCAACAGTGATACCTATATTGGTCGCTATAGCAGTGCAATGATATAGGATGAATGCTTTTTGCATCCATCTTTCTTCGAGGCACTGGCACGCTAATGAGAAAATTGGATCTGAATGGCGGATCTATAAGCGTTCAAAGTAGAAAAAAACACGAGAAAATCAGATTATAGTCTTGGTTCACAATGTTTGTACCGGACTAGCTGTGTTTTTGCAACTTGTCACATCATAAATACTAATCAAATTTGGAATATACTTTTTTAAACTATGTGTGACTTTATGTTTAATCACATTTTTCTAAATCCCTGCGATAAAGTCACTTGTTCGATCCAACTGCACATATAATTTAATATCTCCATGTGGCTCTTTCTGTGGAGCCAGCCACTGTGGCACACAAATTGTAATCAGGGCCAGGAATAGTGCACAGAAGCTGGGTGGCTGTTGACTGCAGGATTTAGGAACTCGGCTGTGCCTTCCCGCTGCTGCTGGCACGAGATTTCTGACAGCCGCTGGTGTGCAGAACAAGAGCTAATCTGGATTGGTCTGTTGCGGCTAAAAGGAACTCGCCCTGAAGTCATGCGTTATGGAAAAGTGGGGATAATTACAAGTGAAACGATTTACTGATGTAGACCTCTGTAGAATATTTATACCGCAAATACGGGGTATAAGTTTCGTCTTTCATTGCCTCACGTTACCAATATTATTGTTACAAAGAAAACTGTTATTTTTTAGATGATCTTAGTCAACCTAAATATGTTGTGTGTAAGGTTCCGAAACAATCCGTAATAAACAAAGAAGTGAAAGAATGTGTTTTATTGCACAAACAATTTGCTTTAAGGGACGTGGCAAGAGTCCATGAGCCAGATTTCTTAGCTGTGAAGATATATGCTCATACATATTCATAAGAAGTGGGCAGACCTTAACGATGCCAAAGAAAATGAGAAAAAGCCTCAACTCACTCATTGTGAATATCAATGACAAGTGTAGCAGTGGGCCCCCTTTGTCAAACACGAACCCTTGTATTTGTTTTTGAAAGCGGAAAAATGCAAGGACTTTATGAAAACAGGGTACTATATAGGAGTTCACCATATATGACCAGTAGCAGAACCCTTTGAATGTATAGGGATAAGATGCTTCCGAAGATGAAGGTGTAATGTATGTATGTAACAATAAAACACATTTTAGGAATCAACATGGATTAGTCCTGTTTGAGTCCAAAACATGTAGTAAAACGCAAACAATCATAGTGTATCGATTATCCTGTGTCCATACTTCAAATTAAGTACAACTGGAAAAAACAAAGAAAATACCATTAGCAGTGGGATTGATCTAGAGTAAAAAAAAGTCTGAGACTGAAACACAGCAGGGCAGGCTCACCAAATGAAAGGTTCAAGGTTCTTTATTGTCAAACTAACATACAGTAGCTACAGAGTAATTATGTCGTTGAAAATCTTAGGTTACAGGCTTTTCCAACAATGCAACAAAAATGCCAAAGAGATAACCAAAAGAAAGGTTTGCTTACTTTGTTTTTATTGCACATACAATCATGAACAACCATCTGATTTTAAATTGTTACCTGCACCAAGCAACACTAAACAGTTGACTGTCCTTCAAGAAAAAACGACAGCATCTGTAGCTTCAGAAAATGCCCCCCAAAAAAATAGATGCTTTTACGTTCAAATGACAGTGCCCCCTTGTGGCCATAGTTAATAGGATTCACGTCCATGGACAGCAATGGAGGAAGTAGTGTGACGTTGCCACAAATAGCTGGCTTTTTTCTAGTCCGTTTCCCATTTCCTACCAACTTTCAACATGGTTTGCTTTAACTTCTCCTAACCTGTAACCCAATCCACGATGTTACATAAACCCTGATGGTATTTTTTGTGCCACAACCTCACCAAACCTTAATAAACAGCGTTAAAACCAATGGGTCATATACGTTTCCTTTAATTATATAGTCAAACAGTTCAGATAAGAAAATTCAAATAAATGCTGGTCTGTATTTTACTGTGCATGTGTGTGTTTTAGCCTCAATGGAACAATATGGACATATTCATTTTATGATGCCAACAATCTATTTGATGTAATATCCACCCAAAGCGGCAGCGTTAACAGTGAAATATGTGTTACGTTCTTCTTGCCTAATTAATATAACCTAAACATATGCTACTGTATCACTGCCAATAACAGCATGCTGTAATTACTTGTAAGAACTGGACCCTGTTTGTTTTGTATTGGCTGAAATACATACTAAAGCCTGTATTGTTATCATTTGGAACACATTGTGATCCTTATTTATTGTGAAAAATACAGCCAAAACACAATCTTCTTCTGTTGAATTTCAATCCAACTCTAACAAATCTGTCGATTACACAACTAAACTGACACCCAGGGGAGAGAGGGTGCCATATTTGGAGACTTTTCTCATCTGTTAACTGAACCATTAAGTAAAGTGGAAGACTAATGTAAAAGGGAAGCAGTTGTTTTGTCATTTGTAGCAGCTTGTGCCCAAAACCAACAGCACAATAACACCTTTTTAGTTACAAATACACCACTTTGAGTTTCTTTTGGCTTTATCTCACCAAGTGATAAAGACATCGAACAACGGCGATAATCATCCTGCTCAGTTAGAAAAATATCATGACAACTGAAGCCAACAAAAAGATGAACTAGCTAATGTTACAGCTATATGCTCGAGACATAAAGGTGCTTATTCACTGGGATATTTACATATATATAGCTTTATTTCACGTAGACGACTCTGCAGGTTAGACCAAGGCATCTCTCTGTCTGAGGTGATATGGATTCATTATGCTCTTGACTCATTTGAATGAACTCCACCTGTCAAGAGGGAACCATTATTTAAAATGTGTGTTGAAGCTAGTTTTGCTGAGGACAGCATGTGGCATTATAACCTCCGCTAAGAACAAAGATTAATTCAACGTCTTGTCAATGTATCTCCGTTATGAGGTGCTCTCACGCTGTGATTGAAAGATTATTTGCTCCATTGTTTGTGTTGTAAATCTTGTGAATTAACTGTGAGTGCTCGTGGATGTCATCTCTGATTAGTGTCAACAGGCCTCTAATGAAGATGTTCAACCTGGAGGCGTGCTGCAGCTCTAATGCACCGACTGTGATGAGCAGAGGTAGAGGACTATGTAGTACTAAGTGTGTAAGTATAATCATGGAAATTAACTTAAAGTTGTTGAAGTACTTAAGTACAAAATGGCCTATATGTTATGTCATTATTACATTATTTATTAAAAGCATGACTTTACTGTTTAAGCGATGTTGTTGGTAACAAACAAACATGGATACCAGAAATGTAGTAGTTGATACTAACCAGTCAAACTCCACAGTTCGCTGTACCCAATTTGATACTATGATTAACAAAATGTCTTCAACACTCCTTTAAAACGTTTTTTTAAGGGTTCTTTGTTTGGAGGTTCAACAAGACGTAATTCATTTTTTTACACCTATATCATATTGCTTTAAAACATCTAATTTAAGGACAAAAGGCTATTTCTTCCAGAGTCTCACCACAACTACACATTACAAGATTACATTTGAGCATGTCATTAAACTGTTTTTCCTTCTTGTAATAGTAATTTGTGTTAAGAGCTTGAACGCATGATGTTACTATGGTGCCTCGCTGCAGTAACGTTACCTATTAGCTAAATTATTTAGCCACGCTGAACTGTTACCGGATGCTGACAGTAACTCATTTTTATCCCATCGTTTTCAACAGGGATTTGTTGTTTACAATGAAGAATTAAAAAAGGGAAAAACCTTCCCGGGAAATTGTCTGTTAGTCACAAACACATTATTAGTCTCAAGCCCTGACGGTATTACAGGAAAAGTGGTTACTGTGATTTTGTTTATTAAATGTATATACTTGTACTCAAGGGGAGTACATGTACGTTATAACAATCCACCACTGTTGGAAAGAGAGTTACAGCAATGCAGTTTTAAATGAGAGCATCTGGACTTTAAAACTGTATCCCCCCCTCCCAATAAAAGCCAGTCCAAAGCCTGCAATAAAAACTTTATCAAAAAAAGACACATATGGCAGAAATGATTAAGCCTTATAGAATAGAAAGCTTGTTAAAGGATCACTGAAAAGCAGATTCAGCAGTTTGGAAAATAGGATTGTGTTGAGAGTGTGAGGAATGGATCTGCTGTTGTTTCGGAGATCATCAGACTGTGGTCAGAACAACAAGGCCACACACACGGCCCCCCCGAAGAACAGATGGACAGCCAGGAGGAAACAGAGGAGGCGATCCAGAATGTGGACACTCCATGATGATCAGGAGGCAGTGATAAGGAACACCAGAGGAATTGATATCTAAAACTCTTCAAGCACACAGACAAGAGACAAGACTCTCCGCCTGTCTGTCACTCCTGCTGGATGCCTGTGAATTTGAATGCTGGTGTAGGCAGTGATGCATTCAGTAAATGTACTGTGATGTTCATTTTACGGTACTTTACATTTCTGCTTCAGAGCCTTTTGGAAGCCATGTATTTTACCTTTTACTCCATTACATTTCTCTCACACCTTTGGGGGAACTTATTATGCAAATGTTCTGGTTAATAATCGTATTTTGTGCCTCTCCTGTGACATGTCAACATGCTTTAATGTTCAGGAATGTCTTATTTATTCTCCTACTGCGAGTGGGGCTCCTTTAATTTCTAGTTACTTCAAGAATTCAGATCATTAGCCAATGGAAATAATAACTAAAATAATAATTCACACACAGATTATAGATTAATATGTCCTGCAGTTTTGAAAAAGTTATTTAAATTAGCTTCATATTTACCAACTGTTCATGCATCCATAACCTATCCAAGTTATTATGTATGTTATTCTGAAATTAGTCAATACACCTAACGAGTACTTCAGTATAGTTTGATGACAATACATTTACTTGTTATAGAGTATTTGGTTTTGCTTATTGTACTTAAGCATGAAATCTGAGTACTTCTTCCAGTATTGGGTGTATGTTAGTGCTTTCAGCGCTGACTTAAAGAAAAAAGGAAGCGAAGGTGACGGCAGAGAATGATTTATCCCACCCTGCTCCCAAAATGTCACACTAACTCGCAGTAGCATGGAAAATGAATTACCGAAGACAGAGGAAATGACAGTAAACATATCCTGGATGATTTTCTGGGTATAAGGGAGAACATTATCAGGTCTGGAACAGATTATAGTACAAGGAAACTCATTTGGATGTAAAGGTTAAAAGTAACAGGCTTTGTGCTGACAGTCAGTCTCTTACTCTGTTTATTGGAGCTTCTCCAAGCTTTGCATTTTAATGAGATGTCTTTTTTTTCTGGGAGAAAATCAGTAATGAGGGGGAAATACTGAATAATGTCTTTTGCCATTAGATACTAACATTATACTGAAGGTGCACTCTTAAATGTTCAGGTACCCCTTAAGCAGCGGATAGTTTCAGGCTTTTGTTTATGATGCAGGCTGTATTTGGGCTGTCGTCAGTCAATTTTGGAGTAATTGTTTCTTTCCCTGAACTGGGCCTCTGGGGCAGCGCTACCTCCCGGGCTGAATACAAATTCCACCTCCGATTGGCAGACCCTAAATTGAACTATGGCCCAAAACGTAACCTCAATATCCGAAACTAAACACAGACATTTAATTGATGGGTGTAGTGCTGCAGCTTCAGATATGGGGGGCACATGTCAGGGCACCAATAAAAACGGTTTCTGTTAATGTGGTGCATCGTGTCTTTCAGGAAATGTTAATAAGGTTATTTTTCTTCTTGAAGAGATATACTCCGGGTCCAAAAAGCTTTTTTTTTAAATGAGTGTACTTCAAACACCTTGAGATGCTGTTTAAAAGCAGCACAGCCAAATAGTGGCTGCAGGGAAGATGAGGCTTTGCATAAATAAAGGAGGAAACCACAGTATAACCAGGATAATGAAGTACAAAAACGCTCTGATGAAGGCCACTGAGCAAAAACATGAGAATAAAAGGTGCGAACACAGTTTGTGCCCTTTGATTTATCTTCATATTGGAAAAGAAGGTTAACAAAGTGGTGTTTGTCAAATATGATGTTAGCACTATTCACGTTATCTAAACTAGGGATGCACCGAATATTCGGCCGCCGAAAATTATCGGCCGAAAATGGATAAAAAGGCCCTTTCGACTTTCGGCCGAAAGGGTTTTGGCACCGAAAAAATATCACCGAATGTCAGGGAACAGGGTTACGTTGGTAAGCTAACGTGTTGTTGTGATGACGTAATCAAAACGCGGCGACAAACACGGAGCGCGACCATGCTCGTGGCTGGCTCACAGCCAACATGTCTGGCGCTTGGAGATATTTAAAAATATCAGAGAAAGAGGCGCGGATTGCGATTTGTAAAACGTGTTCAGCTGACATTTCTCGAGGGGGTGTAACTGCAAAGACTTTCACCACTTCGGGATTACTCCACCACTTGAAATCAAAACACCCGGACAAATATGCGGAGTAAGATCAAATCACAAGCACTGACAGCGAGAGACTGTTCAGCGCTGCCTCTCATGTGCTTGATGAGAAGAGGAACAGACTTATGGCTGATAAAGCAGAGAAGCTACTGTTCATTAAAAAGAACCTCCCACTTTTCCTTAATAAGTAGACAAGGCTGGCTTATCATAAGCTTATCTAGTTCTACATGTCTACTCTATACCCACTTTCCTGAACAATTTTCATTGTGAGTTATAATTCACCATCTCAGGTTATCATTAGGGGGAAATGACAGCAGCACAGTGTTCAATATATTGTACTTTCGGTATCTAAATGATACAATGTTGTTTACATTGCTCATGAAATTGTAATTTAATTTGTAATTGATTGTGGATTTTGTATCCAGTTTTCACTTTATGTATCTTTATACAATGTGTACTACTTTGCTTATGAGGACAGACAGCCTTATTTACAGATTCTTGATATTGAATTGTAATTTCATTTGTAAATAGTTACATTCATGTGGATTTATCCAGTTTGCACATTTGTATGCATGCACTTATAGGTGCATTTGTTGTTGTTGAAGGCCTGGCTGTTACAGTCTTTATTTACACTATTTTGTTGTAGGCCTACTGGCCTAGATGTTTATTTTAAAGCACCTTGGCTTTGTTCTGAATGTACTTTGTTGTAGTTATCCTACAGAGAAAAGAAAATGCACTTGACTTGGAATTAATGTACTGTATGCATTCAAAAGTGCTAAATAAATGTTTTATGGACCCATAATAGTGATTATTATTTAAGTTTGCCATAATCATGTCTTTTTCCATAATCAGGTAGCTGAACAACATTGGTAAAAAAATGTATACATTATATATATAGATATTTCTATTAATCATTTTCGGCCTTTCGGCATTCGGTTTTCGGCCAACTGTTTCCTATTTTCGGTATCGGTTTCGGCCAAGAATTTCCCATTCGGTGCACCCCTAATCTAAACCTTCTACGGATAAAAAGATGATATTCAATACTGCTAATACGATAAGACATCTACAATTCACCTGACTTCATAGCAGGATTGATTTGTCTACAGTGGCATGTATACTGTGAAGGTTGAGAAAACCATTTTTTCCTCCTGGATAATCACTAATGCACACGTAGCCTACTGTGACTGCTGATGGAGATTTACACTCCAGACAGGGTGAGATTGCTCAAAGGATACAGACAGGGTGGAGATATTATGCTGCTAAGATTTGTTGGATCTGTTCTCTTACTGTGAGAATCGATGAAAAGGCAACGTGTTATTGCAGGAAAGGCTTCTGATTGGTTTGCAAAGAGCTTGTTTTGTATGATGATATACATTTCCCTTTTTTTTCCTATACTAAAATTGTTCAAATGGTTTTTTTAGAGGCTCAGTGAAACATTTCTGTGTGAGTGCAGCTGTTTACAAGAAGTATTCAGGGACAATCTAATTGGTCTTTAAAGACCAACAATGTAAGTTTAAAGTATTTCCTTTGTGAGTTGTTGGTATTTGCTTCACTCTGGTCCCCTTTGTTGGCATCAAATGAAGTTTTGAATGAGTATCACCCTCCCTAATTAATGCACATCCACTCATTGAAATCCAATGAGGCATTTGAACTATGTGGCTGCTGGACTCGGAGGAGATCCAATGGGTTATAGAGCGGAGCTTAACACACCTTTAGCAAAACACTGGCTGCCAAAAAGCAGTGGAAATGGAGGCATGGAAACATTCCAATATGATGCCTAATTTTACTGAGGACAAACCCTTTCTTCCTTTTTAAATAATTCCCAACGCATCTATTTCCTACATTCCTCCAGAAATAAATGGATTATTTGAATTAATTCAACACATTAAAACAAATATGATGTATTCAAGAGCCTACAAGCAGCAGAAAAATGAGCAGCAATTATTCTCTGACAGTGATGCATAATCCAGTGAGGCGTCACCATACCATATGACCCACCAGGGCGTCATGTCCCACTTGAGAATGATTAAATGCAAAGATGGATTGTCACCAAATTATACAAAGAAACTCTGTAACTGCGCACAGATTTCAGTCCCTCTTCAGATCCACTGTCTTCATTGAATCACATCTGTTCAATATGAATGTCTGTCTTCATCTGTGCATTCATTAGTTGTACAGACTGCGTGTGTGTGTGTGTGTGTGTGTGTGTGTGTGTGTGTGTGTGTGTGTGTGTGTGTGTGTGTGTGTGTGTGTGTGTGTGTGTGTGTGTGTGTGTGTGTGTGTGTGTGTGTGTGTGTGTGTGTTAACTAGCAAGGGGAGCGGAAAGGAGCAAGGGGCTTGCAGAGGGGGCTCCCCTAGATGCAGCTGATGAAGGGGTTCATTGTATTGTCAAGTCTCTCCCCCCATCAGCTCCGAAAGAAACGTTCTTGCTCCCAAAGCCCCTCAATAAAGTGGATTCATCTGTTGAGTCTGGGATCAGAGAGGGACCACAGCCCTCCAAACCCGGGCTGAGCCTCTCAACACACCAATTATTCACAAGAAAGAGGGATTTAAAGTCATTATTTGCAAGCAAGAATACCACTAAAAGACAGATACAACCTTCATTGTACTTATTCCTCATGTGAAGATAAGAAGCTTGCACCAACATGCCTTTAAGTCTCTTAATAGACACTCAGATGTGTGCAGCATACTCTCACAGACAGAATCCACAACACAGCTGCGTAACTCTGTCATACAGTAGGCTACCACTCCTCAACCCCCCTTATCCTAATGTAAAAGACGGAAGACACTCTTACCTTTAAATCCTCCTTTTAGTGAGCTCAAAGTGGGGCAAAGGAACTTCTACGATCTGTGATGCAGTCCAGTGTGTTTCTCTTGTTCTTCCTGTGTCTTTGTTTGGCAGCATCAGCTCCAGTCAGCACTCGCCTGCTGTTTGAGCGCCGCTTGCCAAACCCGGTACACGGATTATAATGAAAAAGAAAAAAAGAGGACAGGTGCGGTGACTGAAAGCGCCGGTGTAATTAATAAGAGTTGTGGCGGGGATAAAGCGCCCTGTGCAGATGCGGTCTTACTCCCAGACTCGAGGTTTGAACAAATCTTCTGTTTCTCGATCAACTCCTGCTGCTGCTCAGATGCTGTCCAACAGCGAGTGGAACTGAATGAGACTCCAGGGGTTGCAGAGATTTCCCACTTTTCCCTCCTCTTCTTTTTCTTCCTCCTCTTGGTTCTTCTGTTTCACTGCACAAATCTCCCCTCCCACCGCGCAAGATTGGAAACAATCTCTCCTTCTCCCTTTTTCTCTCTTTAAACGCTACAAATTGGATCCTCACTAAAGGCGAGCTTTGACTGCCACTGACACTGCTGTAACGCATTCCACAACAACAGCAAAGGGGGAGAGGAAATGACTGCGTAAAACTGAAGATTGTAAAATTACACCGAAAGAAGATGCATTCAAACACATCAATAACGGAACCCTGGGGTCGAGGCTAATGCATCTTTAATTGTAATTAAACCAAAACATGGAGGTTTAAAAGAAAACCTTACGCAGCTGACATTTTAAGAGTTTTGTCAAATTTTGTTTAATTCATGCGTTGGATGAAGAAACTTGAAAGACATTGTAAGACAATACAGTGTGGAGATATTCAGATCAAGGTGTTATACTGCTGGCTCTTTCCAATCCTGATATTGCTCATTTAGAATGACTTAATGTCTTCAGTTACGCACTGACGCATATCCTCCTCACTGGGTGGTGTTGTGTGTTGTGCGTGTGCGTTTGTGTGTGTGTGTGTGTGTGTGTGTGTGTGTGTGTGTGTGTGTGTGTGTGTGTGTGTGTGTGTGTGTGTGTGTGTGTGTGTGGGGGGGGGGGCGGGGGGTGTGTGTGCGTGTGTGTGTGTGTGTGTGCGTGTGCGTGTGCGTGTGCGTGTGTGTGTGTGTGTGTGTGTGTGTGTGTGTGTGTGTGTGTGTGTGTGTGTGTGTGTGTGTGTGTGTGTGTGTGTGTGTGTGTGTGTGTGTGTGTGTGTGTGTGTGTGTGTGTGTGTGTGGGCTGTTAGCGGAGGTTTGAGGATTCTCTAAGTTAAACAAAGCGTGCAGGCAGGGCTCCTCTCCAGGTTTGGGTCCTCTGAGTGCACTGTGCTCCACATTCACTCTACGACAGATTGAATTTCATTCTTAAAGCGCCGACTAGCGCATCTGTGTGTGCACTGCGGCCTCTGCTCGCTGCTGTCCAAATCTGCCTGTCAATACTGAAGGGGTCTTTAAAGTTCTGCGGCAGAAAATGAATATTTTACACACACTCGCACACACACCTCTCTCTCGCCGTGTATGTACTGTCCACCGTTGATTCGGATCATCCCTCGGGTCATTTCGATGCATCGGAATCACTTTTCTTTATATGTTCATCATTACCGTGCTGATTGCAGTTATTGATTCATCTGTCTAATCAGTTGCATGAATGGACTCGACCCAACTGCACTTTAGTAACCTGGACTCTGCATCTCAGAGCTAAGATGACACAACGTAACAGAAGCATTTGGGAATTTAACATATTTTTATTTTTACAAAATGATATGAACCTATGGGTCTGAAATAAAGTCACATTGCAGCACCACTTTTTTATGAACCCAAAGTTAATTTACCAAAACGAAAGGCTGTCTTAAGGGCAGAAACCTAATTTATTAATGTTTTATAGGTCAATTAAAAATGTCATTAAGAGTAACCAGGTTGTTGAAATCCCTCTATGACACTATAATTCATCAGGAAGACCCCTCCCATGGACTGTTGCAGGACATCTGGACCAAAATCCATTTATTAACAGCATTACAACAGCAGACTTGATGGATTACTGTATGACAGCCCCATAGCCTAATAATTTATTTTTATAATGGAAGATGACTGAAAGTGAGACAGCGGTGAGCCTTTATTTATGACTTTATTAAAATATGTAACTGAAGAATTCATGGTTTGCTGCAATAAAACCTTGTATTAGCCTATTCATTTAAATGTATAGATATATGTTTGTAAGTAGAAAGTGACACATTAACATTCGTAACTGCAGAATTGATGGTTTATTAAAAGTTGAGCAATTACCTTCATTAATGACCAACATTTGCCTGCAGACTTGATGGCTTATTTTATCCATTGTTTCACATTATTTTATAACTAATTCAAAGACTTTGGCAAACTCTTCATCTGCATTACACACTTGAGATAGTAGAGAACAGTACTGTGAATGTGAAATCCTTCTCATAAAGATGTATTTATTACATTTTCAAGGTAGAACGTTTAAACTCTGCGTTCAGTGTGGTCGTTTTACTCTAATTATTGATACCAAAGCTGTAATTTTCATGTAATGCCGTTCTTAAGGTTGCAATTCAATAATACATAACTGGCTCTTATTTTTTAAATAATCCACCAATTCTGCAGAGACTACTTCTACTGGAGGATTTTCCCCAACCTGGCAATCTGAAAGTTATTTTTATATTGGCTCATAACTAGTAGGGGTGTAAAGGTACACGTACCCGTACCGAAATTATTCGGTACGGGGCCTTCGGTTCGGTACACGTGTGTACCGAAGTGTACCGAACGAATATAACGTTAAACGTAAAAAATTGAAAACGTGAACAACTTTTTGGAAGTAATCTCAGGTGCTGCGCCGCAGCATTCAGAGTAATTTGCTAACATTGGGTTCAACGCGGCATAGAGCGAGCAAGTCATTTCATTGGACGAGAGGCATACTATGGTTACAGAGATGCGTTCAAATTTAGTCAGTAATTTGAGGAACTATCGAAATGGCGAACGCAGATAAAGTTGAGCTCGAAATTCACCAGTTTCACCGCGGCTGTCAGCTGTGTTACTACAGGACGCGCTGGAGAGGGGGCGGGGCTTATATCCATATAAATACTGTGGTGGAAACCAATACGACAAAATTAACCGATTCTACCGTGATTTAATTGTAATACACGTTTCAAAATGATGCCGAAGTAACTACATACTGATAAGTAAAAACCATGCTTTGACAAGTGTGCAGACAAGACGGCAGGCGAAAAACTTTCAAACCAACACACAAACACACCCATACACACACACTTTTGCATTCCAAAGTATTGCTTCATACAGTTGAATGTTGGAGCTTCACTGTGCACTGCTGAATTATGTATGTGCAGAGTTTGACCCTTGAAGGCTGTTTCTTCTGCTCTGAAATGGAATATATTTGTTACATATTAATAGAATCTTAGATTTTTTGATTTTATTTTTGATTTGCAAATGGGAGAAGTAGTAGATGGAAAAAATACCAAACACTAATTATTCAAAGTAGAGTTTTTCATTTTATATACGGTAATACTAAGGAGGCATAGGCCTATATGATGATATAATGTTTGACATTATTAATATTAAAAAAGTGATTTGTTTTCGATGTCATTCGTGTGTTTTTCTTATCAGAAAGTGAAGTTATTTATTCGTAAGCTCCAAATCCAAATGTTTCCCTCAATGGCCTTTGTGCCCTGGCATGTGGCCTTTGCGCCCTGAAAGAATGTGTGACACCAAAGGCCAAATGGCCTTGCCCCTAAAATGACGAAAATCCAAGCCTGATATAGTGACTGTCTTTACTGTTACGTGCAGTGCATTTATACAGCAGTCCTATAGTCCACAACTTCTGAAAACATTTTCACACAAACTGCAGGCCTGTGTATGGATTGTTTGTGTCTAATGTGCGAGATGAATAAAGTTTTGTTTTCATAGAGAGTTTGATTTACACTCTTCTCCCAGCAATGCGGTTAATACATGTCATTTCAAACAAGGTACTTGGGTAGTAAATGAAAAGACAGTTTGCTAGTCTACACGTGTCCTACATATCCATTAAGGAAAAACATCCCATCATCTTAAACATCTAGTTTTTGTATGTGCTGGCATTTCTGTGGGGAAAAACACGGTGATAAACAACATTGGATAGCCTTGTGAATTTCCCCCTAGCTTGTTAGTGCAAAATTCATGAGAAACTGTCAAATATAGAAAGGTCGTCAGACGTTATTTTCCTAAATCATTGCTAAATTGCTTGGCCCGTGTTGCTCTGAAGGTAACACAATTATACTGTGACTGTGTTATGCTATGACATTAATATTTAATGTTCATGGCCTGACTAAAACACTGATTTAAAATTGCATAGATAAAATCACAAACCCACAGCTAAAACACAAAAAGCTGAGAGAATACACTCCCCAAGCCTTAATCACATGTGCTTGTTTTATCTGAATATATATTTAGTTTTCATGTTTTCACTGAAAAGAATACAGGCTGAATGCATTGTGTTCCCAAAGAGCACTCTCACTTTGTTAAATGATGAGTAACAAAAGCAGAAAATGAGACTGGAATGGACAAAAGTGTTTATTAGAACATGAATTTTAAAAAAGAAACATTTCCAACTAACCCTAATGGTCCCACATTCTTAATTATTAAAATGATGAGGTTCAGGCCAGGATTAATTAGTTATCAGGGTTGTAATAAAAGTCCACCTGCTATAACCTCGGTCATTAAATGAATTATTCTGCTGTACCACCAACCCCGATACATCCGGAGTGGGGGGGGGGGCAGCAGGATAGGATCAGCTCTCTTCTGGTGCTGCAGTGACAGACTCAGGATCCGGAGAGGGGTTCAGCCTCGGTAAAAATGCACAGTCACACTCTTGTTTAAGAGCCAAAATAACAAATTAATCAAAATATTAGTTCTGCTCTGGTATGCCTTTGGAATAAAACAGGTAATTACCGGGGAAGGTGTAATGTTGCTCAGCGTGGCTAGAAACTATTTCCAGAGCAGATGAGATGCTGTTAAGTATTCAGTGTTCCTTATGGTCATCTCCATCCTGCTGGGTGGTGAGGAACCAGATTAACAAGGCTGCAGCTCAGCCCAGCCAACAAAATATGTGGTGTACAGAGGATTTCCGGATGATTCAGATTTGTTGTGATTATTACAGGTGTGTCATGGTGTTCAGAATGAGAGGTTTGTGAGGTTGTGTCAAAGCACACGTCACATTTAGATGTTCTCAAAAACAAAACAGGACACAATGCGACCTTTATGATTAATAAATCAGAGGCCAATCAATATATTGAAATGTTTAGTTGGGCTTTCATTATGCATGCTGTGAGTCCTACCGCTTCATTGCAGAGATTATGGTCTAGTTGTTCTAAATAAAGTATATATTGTTAACATAAAAAAGAGCAAGATTTAAGTGAGAGGTGTGAAATATTACATCTCTCTTTAACACATCCTACATTAACATACATTAGCATCTTCTATTTACTATCTTTAGACGTGTATTCACACATACAGTATCCCGTCCTTGCATAGAAGGGTGAAGGATTCAAATTAAAGACTGAAAATAACACCTTATATCCACTAAATCACTTTGTAAACAAAGATGGCAGTTAGGAAACACTGTGCTAACAGCAGATGAAAGTATCCATCTGCGATCACACTTCACTGTAATCACAGATGGATCAGAAATGTGCTGCACGTTACATAACCCAGACATCGACAACTAATTAATGAGATGCCACAGTAATGGGAAGTTAGAAAAGTTGTCTGTTGTCTTACACACTGACACGCAGACACTTTCACAGAGGAGTCCTTACTTTGGGAAGTGTTGCTGGAGGCTGGGAGCAGGTTGGGAGCGGGCAGCAGAGTTCTGGGCGTCGGGCCATGGATCTGCCTGGTAACACTGCAGCTCCCCACAGATGTAACTGTAACTACAGGCAGCCCTTACAGCATTGATCTAACAGAACAGTAACCTCTGCGGTCTCATAGATGTGGACTTTTATTAGTGTTGATCAAAGTGTTTGGATACTTTATTCTACCACAGCATTTTTTTTAATGTTTATTATTTTAGCAGGAACAATCCTTTATATTTGTATTTTTTATTTTTGTAAGTGCATACTGACATAATTCAGCAAAAAGTTGCAAAGGCCACAAATAATACAACATTACAGCTGATTTTTGGAGATGTTTGTCCAAGATGTTTGGAACTGGAGGCAAAGTTGCACTTAAGGTCCATTTACGCTGCAACTTTGGGCTGTTGAAGAGGACATTTGATATTCTTGAGATGAGTTTGGTGAAATCTTTAGTCATCACTGTAACACCAAACAAACTCCGAAGGTATTACTGTTGTTGAAGGACATCCATTGTGGGTAAATCACCAGCAAGACTCAGCAAAACTGCATCTACTCCTGTTCAGTTTGTCTTGCAGTAAAGGAACGGACCAAACACTGCCACCTACTGGTGAGAGCAATACATGCGTGACTCTGAGGTAAAGAGGTAAATGATGAAATATCACACTAAACAAAGGTCAAGTTGTAAGAATTGTAGTACAAGTGTAAGTATTTGTTTTTGAATATCTATTTTTTTACAGTTTTCAAATCACCCTTATAACACACTGTGAGATCAGAGATGATGTAAGCTTAAGTGTCGACAAGAGGCATTACAAGTATATCAGTCTCAGAATTAAAATACCAAAGCCCCTCAATGTGGTTGTTGTTATACACTTCCCTCGTTTACAAACGAACCAAACAGAATATGACATGAAATGATGCAGAATACACTAATAGCAACAAAAAGCCTCACACGATCAGCTATTGAGTTTTTTTTTATTGCGTATATGTGCAAGCTCCTAGGCCAATTATTTATTTATTTTGCTAAGTTTCCAGATCACGAGACCTACAGGATGACGCACGTTTGTGACATGTCTCAGCTTGCTTTTATTTTCCTTTCCATTGATCTGGCACAGTGTGACGAGCAATGTGCAGAATCCATAGACGCCCTTCTTCCGGACGCAGGCACATTAATTTGGTTTAATGTGTGATACTTTTTGAATGATCATCTAAAACATGTATCAAGTTCTACTGTAAGCTGGCATGAATATTCATCATTTTGTTGCCTTTTGAAACCGTATTATTTCAAATGTCATTGCATCTTTAATGCTATTTCTAGTGTTTGTGATTCAACTCAGGTTTAGAGCGTTTAATTTGTAATTCATGTCTCTCACCAAGCTTGCCATAAAGCACATTGAGTCAAGTATCTTTGTGTTGGCATTCATCACAAGTACAGTGCGTCTCCGAGGACTTCACAGGGATTGAAGACTCCAATTAATCACACAACAGCATTGTATAAGCACCGTTTCCAATGTTATCACATGGGTTGTGTAAAACAGAAATGTAGCAAAACAAAACCAGCAGGAAAACACAAGACACACATTTGCATTAAAAAAACACGTACAAAATACATGACAAGTGAGCAAAACAGGAATCATTCTTCGGCTGGACCATGTTTAATGCATCAAAGCCTGTTCTTGCACAGTGTAAGACAAATGCACAACGTTTACCTGCTAAACCTAGAGTCCTGCATGCTGGCAGAGTTTTCGGCAGCACGACATATTTCAGATGGAAAAATGGCCAATATCTCACAGTATGTTTGGCGTTGAGGTGATTCATACTTTTTTTTAATCTGTCTGGGATAAACTTGCTGGTACTTTTTGCAATGTTGTTCTGTTATTCTACTATAAGCAGAATACTTACTTTTGAAATAGTGTAGAAGACATACAAATGATGAAGTACAAAGACCAAACACAGTGGTTTATCTCTTTTAGTAACCCAGTAGCTGTGAGGCTGAAGTGCAAAGTATAAAGGGCATTAACATGGAGAAGCTGTTTCACTTTAAAGGTGACCTATCATGCAAATTGCACTTTTGTACGTCTTTTATACATGAACATGTGTCCCCGGTGTTCCAGGGAACTCACCAAGTGTCAGAAAACACAACCCTCTCTATTTTCCTCCATACCCAAATCTCTTAAAAAGGGGCTGCAACGGATCTGATACAGACTGATCCAGATTTGAACACTTCTGTGACGTCACAGAAGTGGCGCTACTTTTATTGGGCCAACTCCACCAATCAGGAGGAGACAGCCACGGACATTGCCTTTCCAAAGCGCTGGAGACGCTGTAGTACATATGCCAGGCCTGTAGATGGTGCTGTTCTCACAGAATCAGCCCATGCAAAGACAGTGTTAAATTGAGCGAAATGAGGAATGGCTAAAATGCATGATCTGTTTGGTATTTTGAAAAATAAAAAGTATAAATATGCCTTATATAGGTATGGTCCTACACTATATTATTCAAATATAGCATGATAGGTCCACTTTAAATTGTACATGCAGATAATTTGGGGATCTGAATAGGAAGCTTTGCTCCTTTCTCACGCATCAACCTTTTTAATTCAAACAGACCGCTTCCACTGTTTTAATGAATTTAAATGTGATAATAAAGCTACTCGGCCTCGAGAAGATAAATAATAATAAACCTTGGCTGAATTCACTTCTGACACTCAGGTCTGGCCTGTTAAACAGTCAAAACCTCAGCAAGGGTCGCGGTAAATCATTGATGAGCATCCTTGCAAACAAATAGCCTACAAATTATATTTTTTATAACAGATTTTAAGATATTAAACCACTGACTGAAGATTAAAGAGGCCATTTTATTCTGTTTTGAGTTCTGTCTTTCCTGTAGTGTGTTATATAGTTTTCTGTGCATGTTAATGGTCTGCAAAAGCTAAACTCTCAAGTTCCCCCAGAGGGAGTTTCTCACACTTCTCTCCCCCCCCCCCCCCCCCCCCTGCCTGAAACACCTCAACTATAGTCCTTTGTTTACTCCTGTAACATTGTGACATCAATTTGTAACACTCACACTTCTATTGGCTAGCACATTGTACATGACAGCAAGGGGTGGGACATCTCTAAACAGTTGACCAATCCAAACAGAGCCTGCCAGCTAACCAATCAGAGCAGACTGGGCTCTGGTTTCAGACAGAGGGTGAAAAGAGGTGCTGAAGCACAGGCAGTATGAGAAAAAATAATAATTAAATATGAAACCTGAAAATAAGCCTTATAGGGCCCCTTTGAAGTAATGGCTTTATCTTTATTTCTCATTGCATAGAGAATTTTTTGTACGCTTATGAGAATATTGAAAATGTAGAGCTTAGCCAGGTACTGCTTAGCTTAGCTTAGCCTAAAGAGAGGGTAACAGCAAGCTCTGCATGCTTACAGACTTCCAATTTTATTTTTAAATGAATTGTCACTTCTGCCCTCAGAGATGTGCTTTTCTTATTTCTCTCCTTTATTCCTTGCCTTCGTTTATCTAGGATGAGAATTTTGCCTGCCATACATTGTGTGAATGTAATCCAATTCAGAGGAATGTTTGCAGCTGCAGCCAAGAGTCATTGTTATACATTGAGACACCCTATCTGGAAAAAGCCACCAAACCGCCTTTACAATCACAGCGCGAGGGATAAGTCATGTTTGGTTTTAATCCTCAGAAGCAGCTGCAGTCAGAACACTACAATGCGTTTTACAGCAGAAGGGCCTTTATCATGTGGGAGAAAACGCTGCCTAAGATGAACCCAGGAAAATATTTACAGATGAAAATGTTGTTTATTCAACAGGATTATCAATGGCCAGTTAGAGAAAAGAGCCTTTGAGGTTATATTAACAAAATATACTCCGATTAAGCTACTGTCAGAATGTAAATGTATGTGCTTTTGTGTAGCATTTGCATGCAGCACCCTATAATCATGCAGCGATGTACCCTCATGGACACAAAGATTTTTTTTAAATACCGTTATAGCATGGTCTGAACATTCAAAAAAAGTACATTGAGCTTTCAAGCTTATCTTAATTGCTTTTGCTTGTTATATTCCTCCCCAGTCCATCAAAAGTAAACCGCATTTACAGTTGCAGTTTGGAGGATAACTCAGTTTGTGTTCTTGCCACAGCTGCTCCTGTGAGGATTAAAAACAGCTCAAATGTATTTGGTATACACCAGATAAAACTGCAAACTGTGTGAGACAGTAACCGTAAACCTTGTAATATGTATTCACCTTATATTCATAATAGCAGATACAAACTGAAAAAAATTTGCTTTGGCTTTTGCTGGTCCCCAAAAGGGACTTAAAGAGAGCCTGAGCTCATTGAAGGTAAGCCACATGTGTGTCCTTGAATGTTGCAAAAATAATAAATATATATACAATTATATAAAACCCCAAAATGTTATTCAGCCACAGCTAGTGTGTGTTAGAATCAGAATTAAATATAAAAACAGTATGTAATTTAAAATGGGTTTCTTTATAGAAATCAAAGTGATATGTTTTGGAAATTATTTTTAGTTTAACGTTATTCATTTGCAACGTCTTTACAAATGAATGCCATTATACCCTTCCTCTTTTTCTGATAAAATATCAAACAGTCGATTGCTACTCAAGTCTCTCTCAGATCAGCATATGCCTTGATATTCAGATACATTATTTATTTTGTGTGTTTTGTTTTTGGCTATTGTGTGTTTTCAATCTCTAATTACCCCAGCTGTTCTTTTATCCAGTCTAAATAGAAGCTGGGATATTATGTTCACCAGCTTGTGTTCGGCAATATGCATTGATGGTTAAAAGAAAAAGGTTTCTAATCCAGCCTTAATGCAAGCTCATTAAAAGACGACATCAATGTATGATGCTTCCAGGACAAATTTCCAAACATGCATTTGTAAAAATATCATAACTTTAACAAGTTGTCATCTACCCGAGCATAAGACTGTCCAATATCCTCATTCCTTTTCCTTTGCTATGTGCAGCTTTCTAATACGCACAGTAAAAATACTGTGAAAGACCTGCTTTTTTTTCAATGGATTGAACAATACCACTTTCTTCTCAAATGACTGGAAGCGTTGATGTTTTAAATCTTTGTTTCAATTTCAATTTTGATATATCAAAGTTTAGCTGAGTGGCTGCTAGCTGTAGCTTCATTCTGTATGTACTGTGCAAACATGAGAGTGGTAACAATCTTCTGATCTTCATTGCAAACTATTCCTTTTAAACATACTCTGTGTCATCGTTCCTGAAATGTGAACACTCTGCTAAAAAACACAAAGTTATTTACAGGCTCATAAATGTTTAAAGTCACCCCAGTGAAGCAAACTAATGGTAAATCCAGTAGGTAAAACTAGTGCAATCTGTTTTTTATATCCTCCAAACATACTCTATTTTGAACTTCATTAAATATCATTTCTATGGTAATTGTCTGTTTGTTGTTACTTTCCAAATACATGTTCTGCTGGGAGGAAAAAAAGACTTAAGCTATTTGTTTTGTTGTTCTAATGAGGCGTGTGGCACAGTGGTTAGTGCGTTGCACAGGTTCAAACCCCACTGCAGTCAGCATGTCGTTGTGTCCTTGGGCAAGACACTTCAGCCCAAATTGCTCCTGTAGGGATTGGCCACAGTATTGAGTATGTCGCTTTGAACAAAAGCGTTTAACAAGTCACATGTAATGTAATGAAAGTCATTACGAAGTCCAACTAATTCCAAGACATCTGGAAGGCACAGACAGACACTGAAATCCTAATGAATACCTTAAACTGAGAACTTTGAAACTACATGTAACTTTTGAACCGATGTTGGTTGGAAAGTTCATATGCATATTCCCCCTTTTTTTCTGTTGATGAAGCAAAACAAGCCACACAGGCTAGGACCTGAGAAGGATGGTTTCGTTATTTTGCGGGCTGTACGGTCTTGAATGGAGATTGGGATGGAGTAAACAATGGCAGGGCCGTCTTTCCCATTGACCGAAACCCTCCCTTAATTACTTCCTTGTCTCTCCTTCCCTCTATTCTCATTTGTTACATCTTCTGTGACCTTTATATTGGATGTGGTAGCAGTCAAACGTCAATGTGTGAGGATATCATTGATAGAAGAATGGAGGTCATTACCAGCACTTCTCCTGGAGAGGGCTGTAATCCCGCAGAAAGCTGAGGCCAGTGCGGGGCCGCTGGAGTCGGCTTAATTACTGACCGCGCCTAATTGGCTCCTTGTATGGGCCGAGATGAAAGCGGGATGTGACACTTAAGGCTAGACTTCCTATGCCGTCTGCCCTTTGTGTCAGTCCCATTAACCTTTCTCTTTCACCTTCTCCTCTGCCTTTTTATGTTCAATTAAAGGCACTATGTAAATGAGCTGGAGTAGCAAGACTAAGAGCTTTGTCACGGACCATGTAATAAGCAATAATTGAACCCTAAATTACTTTAAAAGGTGGACTTCGCATCTGAGAAGTAAACATCTTTGCTGCTGATAATTATATGTGGTTGTTTTATGTAAGGTTTAAGCTAATGTGTGGACATGAATAATTTATGTCTCAAATATGTGTGTTTGCTTGTTACCACGTACATGGATAGAGACTTAATTAGTTGCTGTGTGGAAGCATTATGGAAAAAACCTCCCTTAATAACACTGTGCATTCAAAGTGAACAACAATTCAAAAGAAAGCTAAAATCTGCAAAGTAAAGCCACGCTCGGTGTTTGCCCTTTGGGATATTGTAAGCTTTGGCATGTATTGTCAGTACTGTGTAATTAATCATACCACCTAACTGCATTCACAGGGTCCCCTTTGGTTAATTGGACAGCAGCTGCAGAATGGACTAAGCGATGATTTATTCAGCAGGCAGGTGGAAGAACGCTGCCCCCCCCTCCCCTTCCAGGTACCAAGGATGAATGACTCACTCCTGCACTCCTCCATCCCTCAGGCCAATCGACTCTGAGGGCACATTTACAAGACGGGCCTCAGGGTGACAAAATGAGAGGAGGAAAGGTACAGTGGAAGCTATTTCCCTTACTTTTTACTCAAGACTTTTACCGGTACGAGCAGATGGAGCAGAGAAAGATATTGGGAATCCTTTGAAAGTTTGCCAAGTAAACTTCTTCACAGTGCCTTTTTGCAAGTGTAAACAAACACCTGAGTAGACCAAAGGTAAAGCCTCTTAGACATTTGCTGCCACTTCACAGGTCTCTGTTTTATTTACGTGTCGCGCTGTGAGGCAGGCCGGTGGTAACTATATCAATTCAGTCTTGTTGGCACACCGAGCCTCCGTGCCAAGCATTGTTACTCGGTTTTATCTGAGGGCAGGAGTCTTTGGTCCACACCGAGTGTAAAGTAAAGTCTGTGTTACGACTGAGGCGCCCTTTATATGTGGTGTAACCAACTGTGCAGAGACCTAATTGAATCGTTTAGTAAACTAAAAGCAGTAGCCAAACCACTTGACATTACGTTTTAAACACGTTTTAAAGGGATTATATTAGAATAAACTGTGAAATGATTGCTTCTAAAATGCCAGGCATTTATCATAGAATAAATGTTAAAATGACCATGCAATATTTTACATGCTAGATTACATTGTTAGTATGTATTCCCCTGTTCAAGCATATAGCTTTTCACAGATAATCCATCAGTTTGGAAAATAGATCATCTACGGAAGAGGAGCCCATGCATCAACATTAGGATTACACGTGCTCTTGCTGTAGCTTGTTTCAGTGCTGCTGGCGTACCATTACCCTGAGATAACCACACTTAAATAGTTAATGCAGCGGTGGGGCCCCCCCTGCATTACACATGGGGCTATCCGTCTCTCCCAGACCCCCCGAGGAAGGCAGCGCCACAGTCCATCTTCAGCAACTCTAATCATTCATCAATAGGCAGCTATCTGACACCTGCTTCCACAGGACACCCAACACTGCGATGTGGTCAGCGCCAGAGACGGACGTCCTGGTGTCAGAGAGAGGACCTGTCAACTGATATTACTCCAGACACCACTGTGTGGCTCCTCAACTCCAAAAGCTGGACTGCAGGCTCCACATTCAATCTGCTTGTCTAGACATCTGAAAAAGCACAAACTAAATGGTGCGTTTACCGGATAAATGCACAATACGATGTAAGGGGAAATGTATTGATTTCTACATTAAGATGTGTTGACATGTCTTAGGAAGACCTCCTGCATTTGTGAAAAAGATATATATATGTATGTGTGGCCCAGTCGGAGCTGCTGAAAGTCTGATAATTTGACACAGCAGGGGTTGGTGTGGAATACAAGTTTGAAAAGGACAAAGTCTGCAGGTTTGGAGGAAAAAGTTAGTGAACAAGACTTTTGTAACTTTCTCTGCTGCCTCAATTTTGACCATAACTTATTTTAATCAGTCTCTTATGATTCCATAAAAACATTTGAAACACGAGTGAAATACTGAATTGCTAAAGGTAACTATTGTGTAGATTGTATAGACACTGAGGTAAAGTATTCCATTCCACAATGTTTTTGGAGATATTCTCAAGATGTCACTTTCTAGCCGCTGTTTGTTTGAAGATGTTCTGTTTACTCTGGTGGAGAAGCCACAGTGCCCCCTTCTCCAATTTGTCTGACCGGGGAATGTCAGTCTAAATGCAATCGATAAGACTAATGAAGAAGTGAACAACTCTGCAGCTGAGCCTGGCTCATGTTTCTTAGAGTTTGTAAACCTTTTATCCCCCACTGTAAAGCTGGCTCTTATTTGTTGTTGTGGTCATCACATCAGTACCCAGTTCCCATTGGAAATACAAAAAAACAGTGATAAAGCGGAGCCCAGATCCCCTCTCTAACAGCACAGATGCAGCCCGGGCAAGTTGCTTTCTCCCGGGACTGCAGCTGCCAGGCGGGGATTTGACAGGCCCCAAAATGGGCAGGCGGGCCCTTCCCTTTTGATCAATCAGGTAAGACAGAGAAGGGAGAGTGTGAATGTTAAAACTCCAGATGCACCATCACCAAGGTGACTCTCGTCTATTACTCCTCCCGACCGCTCCGAACACATGCTCATCTATCAGGGAGACAGCTCCTTTGCTTTCTCTACTTTAGTTGGATTTAAACCTGATGAGGGTCAGTTGAATTAAGCGGTAACCCAATTCAGCTGCCTGATTGTCATCTATGTAGAGCAGGCTTTAAATCACATTGCAGAATGTGGATAACTTAAGGAAATGGGGGGTTGTTACCTGCTGAAAATAAAACTGTGATCCATGAAAAAGCCTTAATTGTGTAAACCTTTTTAAAGGGTCCTTCTTTAATGTTAAAGTAGGGGAATATATTGTTTTGAGTGGATGGATTGTCTTGAAACCATATTGTCACTGTGCTTTCTGGACAACTGCGTCATTGATTCATGTTACCGCATTGTGTTTATTTTTCAGTGTTGGCAAACCTGATACACCTCAGACTCAGGTGAGGATTCTCAGAGTAAGACTACCCTCTGCTGGACATAGTCATCTGCCAAGAGGAGCTGAGGCTAACCATGTGGAGGGATATAAACATTGTCACACAACAATATTTTACAGGATATGTATGTCTCCAGAGAAAATCCGTACATAGAGGTGAAAGGAGGAGAGGAGGTGCTAATTCCTCTTCTTCTAAAACATATAAATACGCAGTAAGAAACGTTTTAAAGGGAAAGGGGTAACATGTCTCCCACTCAACATGCAATTACTGTTCATGATCAAGTATCGCCACAAGATGGTGGTATTACTCTGAAATGGTGTTGGCTTCAGTGTTATTTAGCAAATGTAATCTCTGTCTGCCACCTATTGGTAAAGACAGCAGACTGCCCTGTATTAAGCAGGATTACAGATATTTACTACAAACCATAATAGTTCATCTTTAGGGCATGAAGACTGCAAAAATAAATAGTGATTGTAATATCTTTACGCTTTATGTTTTAAAAGCTGTTGTAGTAATACAAAATTGTGGTCACACAATTGCTGTCAGCTTGAGAGATGGTGCACTGACGCTGACCCTGACCTCTGACCTCCCTTTAGAGGCACCAAGCAAAGAGAGTTGGCCTTCAGGGATTAATAGATTGTATGGCATTAATGCTAAACAAAGGAGTGACGTGTTATTTCGATATATTGCAAAAGCAATATAATATACATAATATACATATACAATAATATACATTGATTGATTAGACTGTATGTAATGATATAACTGAATTAAAAGAGAAAATTAAGAGAATAACAAAAGTATGTATTTAAAAAAACTCAGAGACTTTGATTGTGATACAATAATAAATACATTAAAAAAAGGTTGGCATGTTAAGGCTGCTGTTCCCAAAGAAAGGTTCAAATATGGGACTGTTTTAACCCGTATAAATTTCACAAGCTTGAGTCACAGTATGACTGATGCACCGCTGGATCTCAGTCCAAATATCTCCGGATGTGGATATGAAAGTATTTGAAAGAGAGAGTGCGTTGACTCAGCGACCGACAGACGGACAGACGGAGGTGAAATTAGGTAGTGTGAGAGCTCCTATTATCCCCCTCCTATAGGAGTATCATATAAATACAGTGCTGTGTTCACTAAACAAGCAGCACGCGCTACTTCCTGTGTTTGTGTGAGTCAGATAGGCCTACTACTCATCAGCCAGGCCCCATCCCCCGCCCTCTAACCTCCATCCGCCCCCTCGCTGAAGTATAAAAGACACCCACACACATATTCCCATCTCCGCCCACCTTGCCTTACAACTGCTCCCACACTTTTCCTCTCCCCTCCCAACAGATTTTCTCTCTCCCTCTCTTGCTCCTTTTTTTCTCTTCATCCCCTCCTACTTTAGAGGGAGGATGTGTGTGTAGTTTGTGTGTGTGTGTGTGTGTGTGTGTGTGTGTGTGTGTGTGTGTGTGTGTGTGTGTGTGTGTGTGTGTGTGTGTGTGTGTGTGTGTGTGTGTGTGTGTGTGTGTGTGTGTGTGTGTGTGTGTGTGTGTGTGTGTGTGTGTGTGTGTGTGTGTGTGTGTGTGTGAGTCATGTTCAGGCTCATCCAGGGCCAACAGCAGCACATGCAGGGGGAAACCCAGGCTCAGGAAGGAATAAGATGTTTTGTCCACATCTGTTAGTTGGTTTGGCTGCACACTCATGTGGTTTACACAGCACCTAAAAATGGATTGTTAGAATGAGCTGGAGAGCGTGGTGGATGTGAAGACGGATGAACATATAGCAGGGGAGGGGGGAACAAAAAGGTCAGGAAGATATAGGTGGGGGGAGGGGTGAGCATGCCAACGTGGGCTAAGACCCCCCTGATGGTTATTAGGATTCTGTCTGCCCTGAGCCGCCCGCTGCAGAGTTCACGAGCCAGGAGACGGCTCTGAAGAGGCCGTCTGATGTGGAAGTGTTTGTCTCTTGGAATTGATTAGCATTTAAATTCAAACTGACTGCCCGGTGTGTTTTGTGGTTTTCTTCAGCCACAGGTTCAAATCTGGTCACCCGGATCTTTGATAATAGGTTGATTTAATGTAACCACAGTTCAAATGCCCTACTATTCGGTGAATAGTAAATCTATTTGATTATCCTGTTGTAAAAAATCTGATTCCTCACAATCCAAGAGCCAAATCTACTGCAGCGAGGAATTGATCAAAACGGTATTTCATGAAAATTCAATTTTAATGTTACCAAAGTCGTGACCCGATATAACACATTTTAGACAGGAGGACCATTATCTAGGACGCTGAATTCCTTCATTCTGTCCTTGAGAGTGACAGACAACAGCGTATTGTATTCAAATTGCTGACATGTCCTTTATCTCCACAGTGATAATACACAGTTATTTGCAGCGTTTGCTTGAGGATAATAAAAAAACAATACACGCAATAAATAGAGCTGCTGCAGGAGGGCATTAGAAAACATGAATTTGCAAAAATTACACTCTCTGGTTTAAAGACCATCCTCTTGATATAGTATAAAACACAGTTAGGCTCTGTTCTCATGTTCAAGTGTGTTTTGATTTTGGAATTTTTAAATGCCAACATTTGTTATGCATCATCTCCAATCCAGTCCAATATTCATCCAGTCCCCGCTTTGGTCTCCAGGTGGTGCCAGTGGTTGAAAAGGACAACATTCCTCACACCAACACTCACACACACACACACACACACACACACACACACACACACACACACACACACACACACACACACACACACACACACACACACACACACACACACACACACACACACACACACACACACACACACACACACACACACACACACACACACACACACACACACACACACACACACACTGGACCTATTTCCCTGTCTCCATCCACAGTGAGGGGGCTGGGTATGGCAGAGATGTGTGAGGGTGTGGGGGATGGGGCTGAAGTAGTTGTGGAAGATAGAGAGAGGAAGGAAGTGAATAGAGTGAGAAATGAGGAGGGAAGGGGGTGGCATGCAAGGCAAGCACATGCTGAGCAGAACATTGGACTCATTGAGAAAAACGCTCGCTCCATTCATTCCCTATCCAATCCCCTTTTCAGCAAAAACTCCCTGTCTTCTTCTCATCAACATACAGTATATTGATATCAGTCTGAGGACAAAAGTTTGTGTCTGACATAATAATTAAAAGTTTTTGTTGCATTATTTTTCTTTTTTTTATAAGTCCTGAGACCACAGATGAAATACTCACAGATAAAGGCAAATTCTCTAATATAACCACTTATTCTCAGTATCTGCTTTCAATTGCATAGTAGAGGAGACATCAGATCCAGATGGGCAGTTCATTTGCATCAGACACCCTTGTGTGAAAGTATCAGTAGTTGGTTAGATAAGAGCACCGTTTGGAGTTTCTCTATAAAATGTTACCGTCTCCTCTTTATCCACCACACCCATGCAATAGACATCCAAAGTTTATCCCTTTCAAATGTAAAATGGCCACATCAACACAGACTGGGAACAACATGAAAGGTTCACCTGTATGAATTAATTAGGTAAGTTGTCAATTTATTGTAGTTATTGGCTTTTTTTATACCCAGAAAATATTCTTTTTAGTCACATCTAGTGTGGGGTAACTAAGTTGAACTGTTTCAACTTAGTTGAACTGTTTGCCATTTAGTTTTTATTTGTTTTATTTATACTGCCTGTAAAGTAACAAGAGTTGTGTTTGAGCAAAGTACATTACAATCTAACCAAGTCATTAAAAAGTGAAACAAATGAAATGTTACTGCTTGTTTTTCAGAGGCATCAGAAATAATGAAAGAAATGTGCAGCCAATTGGATATAACATCTAGCAAAGAAAAGCAGAATGACCTCGGGATTCTAAAATGATCCTTTTTTTCTTTACATTTCATTGCGTAAGGTGTGGCTGATTACTGTTTGAGTTATCCTTTTTATTACTAGTTGATTTGGCTCTTTTTAATGACAGTCAAGGGCAATATAGTTATGCAAAAAAAGCTAAGAGCAAAAATGGGCCACAAATCAGAATCGGAATCGGAATATTGTGCTGTTTATTTGAGTTGTGGCTACCTGTTACTTAACAAATTAAGATAAAACATTACATCACATGATGCTTAGCAGATTACATTATTACCTGATAGAATATGAAGCAGGTTCACCGTGGTCACTACACAATTAAATCAAATGTAATTTAGTGTAACAAATCCATGGCCCATTTTTTCTGCATTCAGTAAACTCACTTTTGATACTTTGATTTACATTTTACAAATAAATAAATTGTTGACAGATTTATGTTGAGGTTTTGCTGTACTTTTACTCACATTAAGGATCTGTCTTTCTGTAGAGGATGATGCTAGGTGGAACTAACGTGAAATTATGCCTCTGTTCTTAAACCGGTTTGTGTTTGCATTGGGGGAGGTCATAGTTCAATCACCATCATTGTTAAGACTGTGGTATGTAGGTTACTATTGACCACATGCATATGATACAGTTATGATACAGTTTATTTATATTTCTTACATTGATAATTTTTTCGGCAACTTTTACACATGCTTTTTGGTGTTTTGATATGAACCCAGGTGAATAAGAGGGATAAAGGGGGGGCGGGGGATCGTCTATTACTGTTGGTGGCCCATTTATTGTCTCCGCCTTCCCATGAGGGCGGCTCTTTAAATTGCTTCAAAACTCCTCCTGCTGGCGCCTTTTTCCCTTATCTGCAGGAGACAAGACACACGTGCTATTTTTAGTAAGTCGAAGGAATAAACTTCTCAACCTGCTGGTAAGAATTTAAAGTCTTATTTCTTGTCTAAATCCTGTTCCTTTCTCATTCATAGCTGGGGTTTTAGTCAACGCTGCATGCTGGGATTTGAAAGGGGCGGGCTGTGTGCTGTCTGACGAATAAAAGCTGTAGCCTATAGATCTGTGCAAGGCTTTTTAACCGGGTACAACCAGCCAGGCTTAAAGGGAACATTTGGGTTAAATTCAGTAAAAGACTATAGCCAACGATAAAGGTGAGTGCAGGAAACGCGACGTTGAAACTTTGCCTGTTTAATCAAACAGAACCATATATTTATGCATTTTAAAAAGCAGGAGCTCCGGCGAGGAGAGACGGCATGCTCGAAATGTGAAGCCGTCTTTTGTTGCTCTATCCGGGATATCGCCTCCGCAAGCGAACCCAACTCAACCTGCATTTCGTATGCGGTTTATTAAAGGGTCCATGCAAGCTCTGTTGAACCTGCACAACACCACAGAGGACACAGCAGCCATTGTGTGTCGGTTAGTATCTCCATGGCACGATACATGCTGTGAGATAGTCCCATGTGCAGGCCCGAATATTGGCCACAACAACTAAGTACAGCACAGGGCCGCCGAACATGGTCGGTACGAGGACGGAGCGTTGGGTTCATGGGACTTTTTCAGATTTATGCCGCTACCGACCGCCTATAATCCCAGCAATACCATGCGAGATGTTTATAGTTAAAAATGTGTTTGTAAGGCACAGTCAGGTGGGTAATAGAGCACGGATGATCCCGAAATAGACCTGGAAATAAGCGCGGATTAATTGAGTTAAACGTGTTACCGGTGTGTGGTCTGCAGGGTTTTTTTTTTGTTGCGGTCGGTGAGTTTCGTAGCCCCTGTATTTACTGTGTTGCATATGCATGTGCATGTGTGAACTTGATGCCTTGTCTTACAGCAAGCCTGAGCGGTGTGGTTTATTTCCTAGGTCCGAAAAGATAAGAAAACATGAGCGACAAGGAGACAGTCTCACCGAAAGAGGAGGCAACAGAGAAGAGGGGGCGTGGAAGACCCCGCAAGCAGCCCAAGGAAAAGACCACTGACGTGAGTAGTGACACTTATTTATGTTTATCCGATTATCATGTGATCATATCCGGGTTGTATTCAATCCTATCACCATCCTAAAACACAACAAAGCGCATGTGCATTAAGAAAAGGAAGTACAGAAACAAGACAAGCGCTTAGAACACATCTGTTGATGCCCAGGTAGATATTACTGTAGATAAGGTGCTCATGCATATCAATAACATACGCCCCTGCTATTCTACTGAGCCTTTAGGTCAATCAAGATATGGCTGCAGCAAGCCACTGACCATTCGCTCACCCCTTATTGATGTAAATGTAGAAGTCTAAAAACTTCCTGTGTGTCTCACCGGTTTGTAAGCAACCTGTAACTCTACACCTTCAAACCAGTATTGACCCACCCATGCTGTCATGTAATGGATGACATAGCTGGGTGGTAGCACAGAATGGCTCGTATAGCTGTCACTCAGTGCTGTGTGTTTTAGTATTGAATTGCTTGGTTGCTATGAGCCATGGTTTACACACACTCGTAATGCAACAGGAGATGGGACCGCAACGACATGTCTTACAACCATAAATTATCACGAGAACAAGATACTGAATTCACCTTGCACTTGAGTTGATGGTACTCGAGCCCCTTCAATGTAAATTATTTCTCATACCACAGTGCCGCTGCTTTCATTCAAGGGTCTTATTAGATGTTTTGTCAGAACTATTTTAAAACAAATGCGTCATTTTGAACATTCCATAAAGAGTTTTTAAGCGAGGCCATGGCAACCTGTGGCTTCGAGCACCTCTCTGTCTTAAAGTTGTTTCCGGTCACATTGACCCTGAAAGGGGAACACTGTATATTTGAGTCTTGCGTGTAGAACATTATTCATTCCTGTATAATACGCCAAATACATGCCGCTCCATCTTTATATACAAAGTGTAAAATGTTATATATTGTGCAAACCATCTTTTGACTTTTGCTTTTTCAGGAAGCAAGTGGGTCTCCTGCTCCAAAGAGGTCCAGAGGACGGCCCAAGGGCAGCACAAACAAGACTGTCATCAAGGCCAAAGTAAGTCAATGCTCTCTGCAAGCAACAAGTCCTGATTTCAGCAACAGCTTGCATGCACCAACCGCCTGGCCTGGTACACATTCATTTAAAAGAAGACAGGCACAGATTCACGACGGAGCGGAACATGGTGTTCACCCACTTCTCTAGCAATCATTTCCTTTTCTAATCCCCGAATTTGGTTGAACGCTTAACGGTAGCTAACCCCATCCTCTTACAAGGACATCCTGCTGTTACTTGTGATATATTTGTTGGCCGCAATTTAGCTTCTCCCCCCCCCCCCCGCCCCCCCCCCCCCCTGGTGTCAGAAATAGCCTGGCGTTGGGTTCCCATTGTAAAGACCTTGGTTTACTGCCTTACATTTTCTTTTTGTTGAGAGATGCTCGCTGTACTTCCTGTCCTCCAGCTTCCTGCAGCTTGTCATGCACAGTGCGGTGCAGGTGCAGAGGCCGCAAGACTGTTTCCAAGCTGACACTAAGCACCCCCCGCCCCCACCCAGTACACAGCCCTAGTTCTTCTCTGCCTGTCGTCTCCATAGCAACAACTGATTTTCTCCCTCGCCCCAACCCTCCAGCTCCCCCGTGTGCTCTGTCTTCACTGCTATGTATGGGAAAGGGAGGAAGAGTAGAATGCACATACATGTATGATGAAGGTTTAGCAGCGAGGGCCGAGCTGCAGAGGGTTTGTGTCCGCTCAGTCCCACCAGCTGTCTCTGAGCCTCAGACCAGGTGGCCAGCGAACTGGAGTGCCCTGTGTGCAGTTCCTGTCGGCCTTCCAGATAATAGCCAATGAACCCAATGCCCCTTTCCATTTGTATCATTACACAGTTAATACTGCCATCTGCAGGCAGCTAGAAGCGGAGCTTTGTGGAGATTTGTATTGTTTATACCCGTTTTTGTTTTCACCAGAAAGACTTGTCTTTTACTGAGCAGGGCAGCAGGTCTCTGAGCCAGAAAATAACGAAATGCATCGCCCCGCCCATAGCTCTGCTAACCTTGTTCTGTTTTCCCTCGCTCACAGAAGGCAGTGGCTGCCGCAGCGGCTGCCGCGGCTGCCCCAGCTACAGGGGCAAAACGCAGGGGAAGACCTAAGAAGGAGGTAAGAGTCCCTTGATAAACCGTGTAACAGTACTCACGTGTGTTTAAACCATTCCTCCCCAAATTGAATTATGATTTGTATGACTGTCTGCAGGGCGCAATTGCATTTTCCTAATTCCCCTGCCTGCCTCCTTCCTCTCGAATTAGTCATTTTTTACTCATCACAGCTATTCATGTCATGCACAGTGTTCATTTAGAGAAGCTTCTTCAGATGCACAAAACTGTTAAAAGGCAACTCTGAACCTGTGTAGCAATTCTCTTAAGGTGTTCCTAATCCACATGTTGAGTAACCGGCAGTTAAACGAGTTATCAGAGCATGCAAAGCGGGTCAAAAATGCATGTTAAATCTAGGGGAAAATTGCGGTCTTATAGTAACATTCTGTCATGTGCATGAGTGGTTAGGGCGTACTCTAGAAAGAAGTCTGGTTTGAATTAGTCACAGAAAGGAATGACCCAACGTTACCCTTCTAACCAGACCTCGTTTTTATGAATGAAAATCTTGGGCAGTAGTGAGTGAGGGGAGGAAAAGAAGTATGCCTCATTGTGACTCACCACTCTTATGAATCACTTCACTACAGATGGCTCACCCTTCCCCTGGGTGTTCTTCATGCCACAGTGATTTATCAAAGACATTTATTATTACATTTTTGTGTAATGTTGGTGTTTGAGCTTATTAGAAGTAGAAACAGTCACGTTGAGACATGAATCACAGGCAGCCAAAAGTTGATGACATTTTCCCTGTGGGTGTAGTCGAGGCTTGACTGGATTTCATTCCCCCTTTCTGTCACAGGAAAAGGAAGAAAAGGAATCATCTGAGGAGGAGGAGGAGGAGGAGGAAGAAGAAGAAGAAAACGACCAGTAATTCACAACGCATGCTACCTCACTCAACATACTGACATACTGTTAACTAGAACTGGGCTGTATCTCCAACACCAGTGCCACCACATGACCACTGTTCACGACAAAGCCCCCCTTTGCCAAAAGGAGGCTTAACACAGTTCAAATATCATGCAACAGCACTGGATAGAACGATGGACCTTGCTCAAGCATAGATCTAAGAATTACATGAAGGGTAACAGCCCTTTTCTTTACACGTCATGTTATCACAAGTCTTTTATACTGGACAAGTGTGCTCTGAGGAGCCTGGATTCCCCTAAAGATGGTTTGTAAGACTCTCCTCCGCTTAATGTTACTTATGTGTTGTACCCGCATCTGAGATGGTAGGGCATATAGATTTTTCTTCATGTTTTGTACTGGACAAAGGTGAATTTTACCTGTACTTACTGGGTTTATTTTTTTCGTTTGTGTGAAGTGGTTAACCTATCCCTTGCAACATATTATAGACGGAGTTGAGCTTTAGTATTTAGGATGAGAATAGGTAAAAGATGGTAGAAGTGTGTTTTTTTTTTTTTTTTTCATTTCTGCAGAACTGATTTTTCCCTTCCCCACCAGTAGAGCAGAATCATCCTTCACCGGTCCTTTAGGAAAGTTTAGATAAGGGTTATGCTTTACAAACTTTGTCGCCGGTCTTTGGCGTGCAGTGGGGAGATGTACTGTTTTGTTCCTTCGGGTTACATACATTTATAAAAAAAACATGAGTGTGCTGCTTTTCATGATATAATACAACTTGTTTTGGTATAATGTGTGTTTTTAAGAATAGGGTTGGCATAGTTCTAGGCAGAGGGCATCAGTGTCATTTCTTCAGGGAGCTTTTACAAATGCTGTTTTCGTTGGCGTCTTTGTCTTCACACGGTCCTCAGTTACTAAGCGCTCACCCAATCACTCAAGGCAAACTGCAATCGGTCAAACGAGGAGTTTGTAATGGAGGATAGTTGGTGGCACTGCTATCCAACAGGGCTGTACATTGTTCATTCCATCTAGCTCTCACTGCTTCGCCTAGCCTGGTCCTTCTGTCATCACTTAGTACAGTAATACACTTTCTTAGTCTTTTGAAGATGTGTGTTGTAATGTTTGTATTTCTAAGTGTCAGGGAACCCGCAGTCACAGTACACTTACCTGGGTTTTTTCCACCTACCTAAGCTGCTACAACCTCAGTTAAAAACCCCGGAAAAACTGCATACAGGTGATACAAGGCCTGGATTTCATACCTCAATCAACAGCTTGCTTAACCATAGAATTGAACTGGTTTCTGTTTTTAAATGTAACCTCTGGCATGAATTGGAAAATGTATTTTTGTTTTTCTTACAAATGGACTGTAATGCGGTATCTTAAGATGTCAAGTTTGTGATTGTGTGCACACACGCAGCACGTCTTGGCTCGTTCATAACCGGAGCTTGCAGACAGGTTGTTTATATTTGTGAAGCAAGTCAGGGAGACCTGTCAGCTTGACAACTGTGTTCGCTGACTGTGGTAGATTAGCAGGTGTGTTTTTATTCTTCTGGTGCACTAAAATGTTGGTTCAAATTTTCATGGACAAATATTTGTGTGTTAGACTAGGCGCTCTTTTCACTTAACCATTCTGTAGGCCAATGTGTGTTTGTCACTAACACACATTGCCACCATCAATAGTACAATGGTCATTACATGTTTTTTTTTTTTTTTTCAAACATCCATCAACTACTTGGGACAATATGGGTATCATTTTACGTACCGACATCTTGCAACTGTTCATTTACATACTGTTAATGCGTTAGGATGGAATTATTCTTTTTAATGTACACCGTATATAAATGTACAATGTCTATATTTCTATGGTGCCCTACAACAATTTGTATCAGAAATGGTCAATAAAGAGAATTTTCTTTGTCACTTTGTTGTCACCTTGTTATGTGTGCACACTGGTTTTCCACCTTAACACTTAACATGCATTTCAATTTCCTTGACACTAAATGTACTGGTAGGCAAATCATAAAAAGACAAATACCACCAATACAAAGTTATATTACTTTATTTCTTAATTCATAGCTTCAATGAATTCACTCAAAACAAACTGGTCCAACAGTCTGAAGATCTAACGGTGTTGTCAAATTCACATTTGGATTTCAGTAGTTCTTTATCATGTGCAACTTACAATCAGAGCCTTCCATTAAAAGTTGACATGGGTTTTACCAGTGCAAATCATAATCGGATATTTATACAGTTTCCTTTGTGATTACCTACCTTTCCACAAATGAGAAACTAATGCATAGAAAGTCAACAGTATTATGAGCAGAGGGGCATGCTCTTGGGTAAAGAAGTCTTAGGGCCTGAAATGACACATTAACATCTATACAAAAGTCTTATTCCAGAGTACCTCAATATTTAGTCGTACCTGTTATCGAGTCCAGACATTATCTTCCCAATACACTTTACTTTATCCACAATGAATGCATGTGCCTCTTTACCGTTCTATTTTACGTATTTTACATCACAAATGAAAGGTCAGGTAAGGTTACAATTCAAGAAAAAAAGACTTCCTGAGTGCTTGATACAGTCAGACCTATGGCATTCATCTTCAGCTGGAGGTACATTTTGTTGGTGCCATGCCTTGTAGAACGGACATATTTAGGGCACTAGTCACCACTCATTTTGGGGATGAGAGGAGGCTGATTTGATTCACTTCCATTTCATGCCATTGATAAGAGTCATAGGAAGGGGCTAAACCACAGAGAGATCTGGGGCAGCTAGTTCTGAGAGATTTAAAACCAACTTTTGACACAAAATGAAACTGAAATGAATGCCACCCAACCTAATTTGAACAGCAAATCTATTTTATAAATCTCTTAGCTATATGAAAATAATTGTTAAAACTGAATTTAAGTCACATTGGAGTGTTTCATGTCAACACATGTAACTAAAAGCCATTATTTAAAGAAGCACTGCAAACAACCTCTTCACAATAACCTAACCAGACAGTGATCTTAAACCCTCTCATATTAATAAATATCTTTATCTGATGCATACTCCTACCACACTGTGAACACTGCCCCTAATCAAATGCCTACTGCAAACCACAGGAACAAAACCACTTGTTGCACAAAACAACATAATTAATGTAAACAACAAAGCAAACCTACAGAAACTTTTTTTCTTAATCTTGTGAGAGGTACCACCTTTCTCAACCATGAATAATGTCAGTGAAAAAAGGTTTTGAATAAATAATTTCAAATAAATAAATGTACGGTACTGCATCTATTAGGCACAAAGGATTGGCATCAGAACAGTCAATCTATATGGACTTTAACAGGGAGATAACGGCAAATGGTAGCAAAGACAAGTAAAACCAAAAGGAAGTCTTGTGCGTGACTTCAAACTGATGACTGATGTGGCTGAAGGTTGTCTCCACACTGATGTCCTATGCCATGGCTCACTATCATCATGCATTGACGTCTTTGGTCAGAAGAGGGCGTCGCTGTTGATAGCTCTTGGCCCAGCCTTGTACAATCTGAGGACATAAAATGCAAAGTGCAAAAACAGTTCGGTTACACACTGTAGTTTTTAAAGGCATAAGTTAAGGAAAATAATGTTTCTGATGAAGATATGTTAAATTGTTGTGAGGGTCAGCTCATTCAAAGCACAGAAAGAACACAGAAAACAGCAAGGTCTCATTTAAACCCATGTTGTTATCAAGCTATAATGAAAAGCAAACAAGGGAGGGGAATGATGTTTCATTTGTACATAAACACATTTTGGAAATTGAAAAGTAACATAATTTTAACAACAGGTCCTGGTTACAGCGGTTACTCTAAAGACACAAGGTCAACAAATATGAGCATTAGTAACAGGGATATTGTTTCTGGTGAAACATTCTGAGTTCTGAACAACACAAATTCAACGTGTATCGGATTACCATCAGCATTTTCCGGGATGGACATAAAACACTAAAAATAATCCTGTGGGAGTGAGTAACAAATGTTGTTTGGATATTTAGGTGAACTTCACCTTTAATCACTTAATATTAGTCTATTTGACAACTACAGAACTTGATTTTATGATTTGGTTTTTCCCAATTTATAGGTTGAGTGGAGTAAGACATGCCTTTTCCCATGGTCAATACTGCCACCTAGTGTTTGTCATGGCTCAGTGCTAAACTGTTCACTGGATTCAACCAGGCCAATAGTTTAATTTCGGTAATTTGTTTCCATCTATTTCTATTTCATCAATTTCTAAACTACAGTACGTTACCACCAGGAGTGTCAAATTAAACTTCATAGAAAGTCATGTTTTGGTTTTCACTTTGAATAACATGAGCCACATGTACACTACAATAGATCTGGTTTGAGGAACTCCCTGTTTTTTTGTTTTTTTTCCCTTGCTTTTGTGAAACATTGGAGGTTTTTAAATAAAACAAGTAGTGCAACTGTTCTACGTTTGAAAACCACCACTACTATGACTGTAGTTTCATGCTTGCATCGTTGTTCTATGAGGGGAAGGAAGTCACTAACGAATTGAGGAACTGCTGTGGTTTAGAGTAAATTGCGCAACCACACAGTTAAAAAGATACAGCAAGAGAAGTCAACAGCAGGCATGTTTTTGTGAAAAATAATTCTGTTGTATTAGAGCTATATTAAACCTCTACATGGAGAAATAATGTATACATTTCTTAATGCAGGATTTGCGGTGAAATCATTTTTTACATATTCATTTCGCTTATAAAAATCTACATAGGTTTTCATCTGATTTCAGAATGACTAGTACCACTTGTAGTTAAAAATGTCCCAGAGAAAATAAAAGTTTGCAAAGCAATGGTGCATCATACCCTTGTGTCCTCTTCTCTCCACAACATGTCTTGCTCAGCTTCATTAAGCTCCTCTGATGGATCATATGTGTAAACTGGTAACAGCTGATGACGAAGTCTGTCAATTCTGAAGCACACACAAAACAGAAAGAAATCAAACTGATATAATGACTAACACCGAAACACAGAAGTGAAGCGATCAATGTTATCACAGTAGCATTGTGCCATTCAATCAATCAGGGTAGATTAAAAACCTACCGCCTTTTCTTACGAATATACATGACCTGAAACAGACAAATGGAAGAGTATCACATGTACTGTGTATATGTAATCAGTCTAAATTCTGAGCTATCGCAATGCCTTTTTAACAGAGTACAACACTTAATTCCCCCTTGTGGGATTAATAAAGTGGCTTCTTATTTTAACGAATGTTTATATATCTACTGAACTTTGCAGCTTGAACACACTATATGTTTTTAGTAAGTAAGTAAGTAAGTAAGTACAACTTTATTTATATAGCACCCTTCTCAACACAAATGTACGAAGTGCTTTACAGTACAGTACACAATTCAAAGTACAACTATAAAATGTAGAATAAAAGGCATAAAACAAAAGTGGGTAACACATAGGATAAAACATAGGCAGTTCAACTTTGTGTATATTGTCTTATGCAGACCCGCCCAACTTACCACAGCTGCAGCAATTCCAATAATAGTGATGAGGAAGAATGGCACCAACACATAGCTGACTGCCACATCCCCATCTATGATGGCAGGGGGCTCAGTAGTGCTGTTCATTGCATATGTTCAGGAGAGAGGGACACAGGGGGCTGCTTGTGCAGGGTGTTTACAAGCAGCAAACCCCCTCCCTATGACACAGTGTGCAGCGGATCTCTCCTCAAGCTGCCCTCTTGTTGTTTACACCTCATCCTTGTCGTTCATGTGACTTCCACATGGTATCACTGCCCTTCCTAATCAGCGAAAAAATCTGCTGGAAAACGGAATGAAAATAATTCGCGCATTGTTATAAGTACATCCAGGAAGTAGTAAGGTCACAAAAGGGCAAAAAGGTTAATTGGTTGGATATCTTCCCCTTACATTTGCAAAAGGCTATGAGGATTTATATGGGCCAACTCAATACATTATAAACATAATATGTCTTGTTAGCAAGTGCCGGAAAAGCCACGTTTTGCTCAGCTGGTTCCTGCTATTTGCTTATGTGTAATAACGGCATGTAGCTGAGTAAAATATAACAGCAGCTGTCAATCAACGTTGCTACGCACAGAGATAACGGCTATTAATGGCTAGCCTGCGTTACTAGCTACATAAACAGCCCTTTACCGTTAGCTGCTCCGGTAGATGACGAGGTGCACCGACAAGTTGTTTTATCTCACAAACAAGCTGAAACAAGCCCTCCACATCACGGCAAGGTTGGTTTATAACCTGCTAGAATAAACCTGTCTAACTTTAATTATAAGTAAATGCTAACTCACTGTGCGATGTGGAAAGCCTCTCTTTTGACTAACGTTTATGTTGTGGTTTCAGGCAGTTGGTCTTCCGTTGACACTTCCTGTGTGAAACTTTCAGAATAAAACAAAAACGAAACAAAACTGCGCTTATTATATTTCAGGTTCTGCCTTCCATGTACTTATTTTGTATGTATATATGTGTGTTGGTTATGCATACACTCCGATTTAGTCCCACTCGTGTGGTATGTTTGATGTTATGTTAGCGTGTTAGCATCTGAAGCTAGCATCACAAAATAACATTATCTGTTAGCATCACAAAATCCCACATTATTTTGTTGACATTGCTTATTATTAATTATTTATATAAGTGTACATGTTATTACATATTATGGCACATTGCAACCACCTGTGTTACTGATTGCCTGTCTGCCCTCTGCAATTTGATTGGATATTTTTGAATGACGCTGCCGCTGACATTAGTTGCTCATAGATGGCAGAAGTTCAGTAGCTGCGGATGAGCTGCGGTCCCGATAAACGAGGTTTAGCAACCATTTGAAAGTACGCTTTATGAGAAAAACTAGAATATCTTGGTGCCCACCAGCCATATGGTCTTGTTATTAACGAAACCTCCTCTCCAAACCATATTTAACCTGGAGTGGTTTAGCCTTGTTTTGCTACAGGTGTAAGCAGCAGGGCAACGCAGTAGGGCAGTAGGGTAGTAGGGTAACATTGGACAAGCTTAGCTACTAGGCTTCCCGAATTTATAATAAAAAAACATACACACAGGGAGGTTAGCATTATAACCTCGCATTGACTAGAACAGGTGTGTGTGCCCAGTCGAATGTCGTGTCAAACTTTGTGAGACATTTGAAAAAGCACATTTAACCATTTTTAAATTGTGTAATTTCAGACAATAGCAGTTGATCCAGCTGATTTTATCTCAAAAATAATGAGAAAGCAGGAGTTTAAGGGCAAACCAGGACCGGAGAGAGAACAACTGAGGTTATAAAACCAGGAACCACTGACTGATGAAAGTGGATTTGCTTTTCCTGACAGAGAGATTTGCAGCAGCAGCACATGGTAAGAAGCACTGACACAACAATTGTACAACAAACATCTGCCTTTAAGAATGTATTGATCAAAGTGAATTTGCTGGTTTGCAAACCTTGTTGAAGGGCAATTCACAAGAGACTGTATTTGAAAGTTAGGTACTAGTTAAGGACTCGGATCTGGTACTTAACCCTCCGGTATCATTCGATTGGACTACGCAAATTAGTCATTCGAGACAAAAATGTCCACTGCAAAATACTTTGATAAAAACATTATATTAAAAGTTTTTTTTCACAACTGTTTTGGGTTCAATCTTTAAAGCAACTTCCGCCTTATTAGAAAATACCAAAAATGTAATAATTTTCAGGATTTTAACCCTTTAAATGCCATTTTGAAAACATGAAACCGCTGTTTTATTTCATGATGAAAACAGAGAAAATTACTTATTTCCCAAAAAATATATATCTGGTTAGTTTTTTCGCACAAAATGAGATTGCACAAAAAAGTTACATATTATTCATTCGGGGCAAAAATGTCCACTTACAAAAACTGCTCTAAAATGACAACAGATTAATATTTTTTAAAACTTTTTGGGGTTAAATCTTTCAATCAACTTCAGTCCTGATCAAAAATACCAAATGTTAAATTATGTTCAGGATTTTAACCCTTGAACTGCCAGTTTGAAAACATGAATTTGCGTTTTCTATGAAAAACATGCAAAAAAAGGCAGTTATTTTCCATATAATGAATGTTGGGTGGGGTCAGCTTTTCTTTTTTTTTTTTTATCACAGTCTTGGATATGTCAAAGATTAGCAACAACATTTATTTTGGTAGATTATTAGTTTTTGCACAGAGTCAGATTAAACAAAAAACTCACACATTAGCTACTCGTGTCCCATCCACTCACATTATAACCACGTCTTTTGATCTCTCTGTCATACCGGTTTAAAATCATGCATTTTGTAATGTCAGGGTTTTATATTGGAGGAAAATAGTTCAATTTGTCCTTTTTATTCTATATCACCAGATGTGACATTTTACCATTGAATTACATGCTTGTCATTTCTTGGTTTCTTTGCCTGTTGTATAAAGGGGCCCTGACAGCCATTGGAATACATGTATGAAACTAATATGATGTAGGTGTGTTGGTATGGATGCGGAAGAGTGGTATCAGCTGAGAAATGTTTGTGTGTGTAGCTAGTTTGAATTCCACATTAAATAAATTGAGTATTTACCGCTGAATTGTAGTAGAAACAAAAACTGAAATCTGAACAAGTATCTCAAACTTAAGTATTATATTTGAGTACATGTACTCAGTTACTTTACACCACTGATGACACAAACAATTACATCATTTTTCAGACCTCGACCAAGAAGCAATTTGTTATGTGTGACTGTAGTATTAAATGTATCTTCTTCTCTCTTTGCATATTTGACAGCTACTTTCAACTACCTGTGAGCTTCCAGGGAGACAATTGAGAACATAAGCTACTGGTTGATGACTCTGTTATTGGGTAATCACGAGAAATACGAGGCCTCAAACTACATTTGAATAGATAAGATTCAACGTTATTGTCATTGCACAGAGTACAAGTGATAAGACAAAGAAAATGTGATGTCTAGTATAATATAAATATACATCTCAACGATACAAACTGAAGTATTTACACTATGAACAGAATAAAGGGGTATACACATTATAAACAGTCGTTTAAAAAATGAATACACTAGATGGTTAATATATTGACAGTATTAATACAGACAGAATAAATATGAATATCCTATAGACTGTTATTGAAATTATTTGAAGTAAATTAAGTATTTATCAAATTTCAGGATAATGATACCATATTCTTAACATTTTGCTAAAACAGGACTTTAAAGCTGCAGCCATAGTATCAGCCCTGTGAATATCAATACTTTTTAAAGCACCAGAAAACAAAATGGTTGGAATAATAGAATGGGGACAGACATAAAAATCTATTTCCAAAATAATTGTCACTACTTTATAATGGTCATTTGACCATAAATGCACCACGAATTGGAATATGAACTGCTGGAAAAATCTAAAACTGAAATGACAGTGTGGCATTCCCCTAAATTTGGCTTGAGAGTTTATCTGTCAGAAAGACCAGCTCTTAGTAAATCACAGTAGAAAGTCTTTATAGACACAAAACAATTTACCAACCGAAATGTATTTCAGTCCTATCTTAAGACTGAAAATGTCCAACCAATAGACATATTTGTAATTTGTGAAACATTTATTGTAAAAAACGGGAGAAAACCGTAGGTCCCGGAGAAAACCCATGCAGACACGGCTCCTGCTCCTCACAGGAAGTGCCGTGCTGCCCATAGAAGTAACTGTGAAGTTTTGCACTGAATCTCCGGAGAGCTTGAAGGAGTTTTAAACAACCAGGTCAGAGTTAAGGGAAATGAAGCTGCTGATGTTGAACTGACTGAGTGAGTTTCATTGGAAAACCTTCAAAGACTACTTCACTCCTCACCCTGCCCAGGCACACAGAAGCAGGAGAAGAAATGTCTCCTCATCCTGGAGAAGAATCCTCTGATTCCCTTCTTCTTTTTCTTCCTGGGCTCGCTGACCACTGAAAATTAAAATTCTAATTAGTTTTTTAATCAAAATACGACAATTCAGAAAATGGTGAGGTAAATATTTCCTACCAGGTGCGGGCAAAGTCTCTTCGCTGCTGGACTTGGGAGCTTCGGAATGGCCTTTTCCAATAACCGATACGATGCTTATTTCCCAATCTTCATCAGTGATTGAATCCAATTTAATTTCATATGCAATTTCAGCCTTCACTGAGCTGGGGGTATCTCCCTGCACAGTCTGGGTCCTACACAAACACACAAACACTTACAGGGTCATTGTTGGTTCATACAAGATCAAAAGGTCTAGATTATATTGAAACTGACATTGTCATATTAAGGGCAACGGTGCATCTTATGTCACCTGCTTCGATTGCATTAACTTTGAACATTATGATCCTTTTATCTCTCCTAACTTTAATGTGTTTTTCTTCTACTCTCAGCTGAGGGATTAGTGGCCTTACCTGATGACACTGCTCTCTTTGGTGGCTTCTTCAACCAGTACGGTCCTCTCATCGGTCTGAACCTCGATGACCCCAGCTGGCAGCTCTTTGAGACTACAGGAGTGTTCAGAGAATCTAAAGGTAAGCAAAGATGCACACGTTTAACAAGTGGTGTTCCCTTAAAATATGTTGTTCGGGTGCATTTAGGAACATTCGGAAGCATGCTGAGTTCAGAGCAAATAAGGATAATTCATTACATTTTTATTAGAGCGCTTTTCCAGGTGAAATGTTTCAAACTGATAGAAAAGTATTATTTCCATTCTACCACAAAACCAAAAGAAACAAATCATTATTTACCCGTCAAGTTGTATCTGTTCTGTTCCTGGCCTCTCGTTGGAACTGTCAGCTTCTACAGTTTCAGTGCTACAAAAGGATAATCACGTTTACAATCATGTTCAAATTGCGTACGGTACACATTACAAAAGCCATTTAAAGTAACCTAAAATGCCTACTGTTGTCAAACAGACGTACTTACCCATACAGACAGTTCTTGCTCAGATTGAGGTAGCTCCTGGTTATGAATGGATGGGCCAGGATTTGTTTTGGAGTAATCCTTTTCTTTTGGTCCATCTGGAGCATGTCCTGCAAAAGCTCCACACAAGCCTTCCTGTCTTCTGCCTGGAAGCTGGTTTTGTTGTGTGTGCTTGACTAAATAAAAAAATATATTGACAAATGAATTGACACGCAGGCAAAAAGATTTCCTGATATTTGGCTATGTTGTTACTGCCTCTACAGGCAGCACCTTCTTGAGAACTTACTGTTTTCAGCTCCTCCAGAGAGGAAAACTTGTATTCCCTGTCATCACTCGTCTTCAGCTTTGTTTCCAGCCGAAACTCCAAGGGTGTCTGGAAGAAGACAAAATATTGTATTGCTTTTTATGCTCATGATCTAATGGAGGATAATGAATGTTTGGCAAAGAAGGTTGTGGTGCTATACCTTGAATTTCCAAACCGTCCGCCTACAGAATCTGCTTTTTCCCTTAAAGAATGACTCTGTGAATAATCCACTATTCAAGAGTTTCCTTGGTGGTTCACCCAGGAGATCGATGATGAAACGGAGCTAGAGACAAAACACAGCAAAATGTCATTTTGACTAATCTATGCATGTTCTCATAGCCATGTATTAAACATGCCTGACCGTAAAGTATTAGTACATATCAAAACAATATTACAAACATTAGGACAAATGTAGAAATGAACCATCAATGTTACTCACCACATCATACACATTATTTCCTGGGAAAAGCGGAACACCAAGGAGCATTACGGCCAATATGGTGCCAAGAGACCAAACATCGATGGCCGCATTGAATGGCTGGCCAAGAATAACTTCAGGGGCTCTGAGTGTGGAAGAACAGCACAATATACAAGGTCATTTTTAAAGAAATAAAAATACAACTCATTCATTTTCTTTAGGCATACTGCTCTTCTCCAAATATTCAATAAGAGACAGCCAGATGGCAGTGAACTTCCTACATCGATTGCGTATCCATGATAAAGGTCTAAAGGTCTTACCTATGCCAGACAGGCTGCACTACAAGTCCTTTCCAGACTTCGGAGGTCTTCACAACTAGGCCAAAGTCGATGAGCTTCACCCTGAACGGCTGTACCTGGTGATCCACTAGCATGACGTTGTCCAACTTCAAGTCTGTATGGATCAGTCCAATACTCTTTAGGGTATCAAATGCTGTGGCCAACTGCAAGTGAAGTCATTTACGTAATGTTTATATGATGAGAATGATTTCCCAAACTGGGATCAATAAAAGTATATCTTATCTAACGGGTGGAAAACTAATAGTTGTTAATTATTTTCTATCTGGCATCCTTACGTCTTTGATCACCCTTCTTATGCCATTGAGAGGTGCAGGCCGCCATCCTCTCTTGTTCATGTAGTCATGGAGGCTCATATCCAGCATTTCAAAAACCATGAAAGTCCGGTTCATCCGTTGAAAGCATTCATGGCATCTGACGATGCTGGACTTATCAGAGTCAAAACATCTGAGCTTTTCCAGCATGCGCATCTGAGGATACATAAAACAGTGAGGTTGTGTACGAGCAAATATTTATTAAGACTCAGGCAATTTCCAATAATGGATCTTTGATTTGTGATCATCCAAAGCTAGCTCACCTCTCTCATGTTGAGTTCATCTGCGTTACTGTTTCTCAAAACCTTGACAGCCACAGTCTCTGCAGTGTCCAGTTTCAAACATTTCAGCACCTGTCCAAAGGAACCCACTCCCAGAACTATTAAAATCTCGTAATTGTCTGAGATTGTGTTGACCAGGGGTTGAGATTCCAAAACTGACGGCATAACTGAAAGCAAAGTTAACAAAGTATTGGTATGTTATTCCAATTTCCACAATTGAATGATTTTCTGCCTTGATTAATGTTTATAACTGTTTTTAAAAGCCCCACAATAATGAGTTATCAAAAGGTCTTAGTGATATAGCCCTACCACCAAAGATTATTTAGATTTAAGATTTACAAGTAAATAATTTAGAAATGATAGAGGAAATGTACAAGTGGCAACCTGCTGTCAGCCACCTCACCCCACAACAATTTACTAATAGAAAAGCAGTACAAATAAATAAACTGTATAAACTCCTCTAAGAAACTAATTTGGTATATTTCACAGTTTTTCTTTGAATAAATGTACAGGTTAACCTAAAAACTAAGCAGTAACTACCTGTATTTGTTACAGAATGCTTCACGTTCAAATACTGTGTGTTTTTGTGCTGTTTGGGTAAAAACTATTGGGGATTTTCAGAGGTTGCTTCTCGTCCGGTCGCCAAAAGTAAATGACCGAATGATCCCACACAGCTCAACCTACACCTGACTTTAGAATGTTCGTGATGTCACAAAGCCCTTTAAGATTTCCAAATGTGTTGTCATAGGAACCACAGAATGTCAAAGTTCTGTATGTTTTGTCTTTGTTTTTTTCTTCTTTACATTTGAACCTTTCTTTTTTCTTTTGTTACTTTGGTGATATTGAAATAATTTAAAGTTCCGTAAGCTTGTTTCTACTACACCCCTTTAATATATGTGCGTGCCTCCCTTTGTGTACAGCTAGTAGGAGAGAAACATTTCTCCAATGCAGTGAAAATGTTGATTTTAAAGGATAAACTGCCACATAAATCTATTAAAGTGGAACAATTGTCGGATAAAAACATGATGTGAATTTTTTTAATTATTACAACAATTCATTAAACCTTGTGTAATATTCTTTTTCTTGATCATCTGAATCAGAACAAATCCTGTGAAGCAATGACTGTATTTTGATTCTACAAATAATACCATACCAATAATTGTATTATACCATAATATTTATTCTCTATTATTCAGAAATATTATATAAATATTCCCAAACACGTTAATATGAGAAAAATGCATCTCAGTCTTATAGCAGGGGTTTCACTAGCAGCCTGCTGCCACTAGAAGTCACTAAACGCCTTTGAGTTAACAACGTGGGGGCAGATGAGGGTACATTTGTGTTTTTCCTATGACTTGGGATATTGGGTGTTCAGTTGAATGTGATTTATAGTTTAAGCCATTGTGGTATAATGTAAACTGATGTTATCCGTCAGATAAATGGGTAAAGTAAAGAGTAGATTGAAATAAACCAGACACAGTGGATCCAAATGGGATCACAATCTAAAGCTCAAAAGTGGAAAAGTACTTTATACTTAAAAGCTACATCAAAATCCTTGTTGCAAGTTAAAGTACTGCATTGAAGTCTTACTTCAGTCAAATTACAAAAGTATTGGCAAACATTGTATTTAAGTACTGTACGTGTGTAAATGTACTTACCGGTAGTCACTTTTCACCACTAATGACACCATCAATAACATAACTTATCAGACCACGACATTTTGAAAACAAGTCATTGACTATGTATGACTTAATTTTATATATACATATATATAATATAATATTTAAAAAAAGAACATTGACAATATTCAATTAATTAAGCTACTGTATACGATCAGGATGCCATTCATGCATCTGGAAAGTATTCATACCCCTTCACTTTTTCCAAATGTTATGTTACAGCCTTATTCCTAAATGGATTCAATTCTTTTTTTCTAAACATTCTGCACACAATAACCCATAATGACAAAGTGAAAAAAGCTTTTTTTAAATGTTTCAGAATTTATGAAAAATATCACACTCAAATATCACATACATTTTCACACCCTTTACTTAAAGGTCTCATGTCATGGCCATTTCTAGTGATCATAATTCCATTGTTGAGGTATACTAGAATAGATTTCTATTGTGCAATTTTCCAAACTCACATTGGTTTCTCATACAGCATCTCTGTATAGTAACTCTCTGTCCTAAACGGCTTGTTGGAGCTCTTGCCCCCCCCTCCCCCTCCCTCTGAGCTCACTGTGCTCTGATTGGTCAGCTCGCCCACTCTGTTCTGATGAGTCCACCACCGTTACAGCAAAACATCAGTTATTATGTGTTACAATGGCGTTGGCAACCCGAAAATGACACCAGCAATGACAAACAGATGAGAATGCTGCGTGGGGTCTGGGTGCCGTGTTTGCGGGACGTTGCAGGGCTCGCTGCTGGAGCGGACAGTGAGCTGGCCAAAGCCGCGGGAAGTAGGGGTGCTGGGGGTGCTGCAGAATCTGGAGAATCACAGAACGACTGGGCCGTTGACTGCCGGCTCGGTTCGCTCAGGGCCGGCACCGCCCTTAATGTGTTTTTTAAACGGCATCATTGAAGCTGCGCTGACAGGCGACAGAGGTCCGCCGTGTCCCCGCAGCGAGGCTACCCCCCCCCCACCCCCACCCCCGTTGACAATTCGCCGCACCCCCTAAGTAAAATTACTTCCCGTGGCTATGGAGCTGGCTTACTGGTGTTGTTTCCTGGTTGCTGCTTGGGGTCTGCAAGACAGCGAGACACAGCGAAATCCAGCCCGAGCAAACACACACCCCCGCAGCCTGGCTGTGAGTCTGTCTGTGTGCTCAGGCCGAGCCTCGTCGCGTCCCGCCGTCTCAGGCTGAGAAATCCGGAGCTGCAGCTGAGAAAAGATTCAGTGTGTGTGTGTGAGGCTAGGCTTTCTGTGTTAGAGTTTTACTCGCTACAGGATGTACTTTGAGGGTTTGTGACTCTCCAGACTGTTTACATGCATAAAAAGCTACATAACACACAAGGGGACGGGTAATAACTGGAAAAGCATGACATGGGACTTTTAAGACTTTGTTGAATCACCTTTGGAATTAACAGCCTCAATTCTTCTTGAGTATGATGCTACAAGCTTGGGACACCTATTTTTGGGCAGTTTCTCCTATTCTTCTTTGCGGATCGTCTCGTGCTCCATCAGGTTAGATGGGGAGCGTTGGTAGTAGCCATTTTCAGATCTCTCCAGAGATGTTCAATCGTGTTTGGGCCTGGGCCCTGGCTCGGTCACTCAAGGACATTCACAGACTTGTCTCGAGGCCACTCCTTTGTTATCTTGGCTGTGTGCTTTGGGTCGTTGTCCTGTTCGAAGTTGAACTTTTGAGTCCTACATCGGGTCGGGTACCCCGCAAAAAAAGTGATTAACGAGTGTTATTTTTTCAAACGCTTTTTTCCGGGTTCGGTTCTGGGTAAAACAAAGATGATGCGGGTCGGGTTGCGGCTGTTGCATAATAAATATATTAAAATAATAATTTAGTTTAATGTTTAAATCCTCAGACCTCTCCCCCGCGGGACCACGCATTATCGTAATCTGCTGCTGAGCCTGCCACTTTCGAAATGGCTGAGGTGAAGGCGGAGCTCGGAGAATACAGCATTTTCAATAACACTTCCTCAAGAGCGAAATCCAACGTCTGGGAGGCTTTTGGTGTCATCCTAGATGGAGAAAATAACCAACATCCCACGCTTTTTGAGCCAAATATGCAACTGCGTATGTTAATAATTGCACGTTTTCACTGCTCATATAGGATATGCGGGTTCTGGTCGGTTTGCGGATATTGTGCCGACGGGTCGGGTCGGTTTGCAGAACTAATTGGCAATATGTGCGGGTGGCGGGGCGGGTTCGGTATTGCACGTCGCGGGTCTTGAAAATCAGACCCGTGCAGGACTGTCTGTGGTCCAGAGCACTCGGGACCAGGTTTTCATCAAGGATCTGTCTTACATTGGTGCATTCATCTTTCCCTTGATCCCTGACTAGTCTCCCAGTTCTTGCTGCTGAAAAAAATCCCATATGTATGACTGCTACGTCCTCACTAAGGTCTAGGGCAGGGGTTCCCAAAGTGGGGGTCGCGAGATGATTTAAAAAATAAAAAATATATAATTTTTCATTATTATCCAGTGTTCCCACATCATTTTATTCTATTTGTAGGGGCACCGCATCGACACCAGCTAATGAGATTGAGTTTTTTGGTATAAGACCCCTTTGTACTTTCACGATTGGTTGCTGATACAAAGGAAATGACCATATTTGGATCCGAAGCTTTCGAACGATACCTCTGATTACATGGTGCAAACAGCGGTCGCGGTACTAAGTTACGTTAGAATGCTAACTTTTGGTGAATTTAGGAGAAATCTACAGACGCAAATAGACAAACTATAGTAAAATACACATGTGTATTTTGTACATTTTCCTTCCAAAAGCCTGAAAGAAAACATGTTGTGGAATCAAAATGGCGCAAAATATCAAAATTGACCAGTGCATGAAAAACAATGTTTTTGCCTGCCGTGTCTCGCCTTAATGAGTGAGACACACCGGAGTTGAGGATCTGCGGGGTTTGTATGTCGATGTATGGGAAACACTGTTATTTGTATTACTATTATTAATAATAACGTGTGCATAGACATTTTTCAGGGGCGGACTGGCGATCTGTAGAATGTCTCCCCCCCCGCTAGTCAGGGGCACTTTCAAAAATACTTGGCAGATTGGATCAATCTGTCCATCACCTTCTATCATGGGCCACTTCTGATTGGTTAACAATGGCTGGTGCATGTGGAGCACAGCACTTCTGATTGGTGTGGATGACTGGCTCACAAGAAAAAAAGTAAAAAAAATCGCAGGCTTTGTGATTTCATAATCGCATCATTTAAAATCGCGATTTCGATTTAAAATCGATTAATCGTTCAGCCCTACAACAACAACAAAATGCTAGGGCAGCTCAAGGCTGGGCATCTGCGTCAGAGGTCGAAAGATGACATGCAGGGGAAATTATTCCCCAACATCAAACATATGTTACCTACATGATGAAATGTAAAAGGTACTCCAAACTTAACTAACTCCTCCACCCCCCCCCCCCCCCCACCACACACACATTCGCAAAGATAAGAAAACAGGGTCCACAGTAGAAATCAGCAACTTAACAAACACTCGTACAGAGGCTCTTCAGTCAGCAGCAGGCCCAGGGTGAGAAAGGGAGAAGGCTTCCTGGGTGCCTCCTCTATGACCGGCCCTGGCTGCTGACAGGCCAGCTGAGGGTGAGAGGAGCTAATCAGCCATCAGTTTCAGGTGCCCGGGCAGGTACTGATCAGCTGCTGATTAGCTGTAGAGGAAAAACAGGGAGAAGAGAAAAGAGCAGGAGGGAAGGAAACAAGTACAGCCTGCCCGGCACGTAACAATGACTATATTCACTCACCTGACTCTTTCTTAGGTACACCTTGCTAGTACTGGGTTGAACTCTATGGTTGAACTCTACAAGGTGCTGGAAACATTCCTCAGAGATTTATGTCCATATTGACATGATAGCATCACGCAGTTGCTGCCGATTTCTCGGCTGCACATCCATGTTGTGAAGTTCCCGTTCCACCACATCCCAAAGGTGTTTTATTGGATTTATATCTGGTAACTGTGGAGGCCATTTGAGTACCTTGAACTCACTGTCATGTTCAAAAAAACTGTTTGATATGATTTGAGCTTTGTGACATGGCGCTTTATCCTGCTGGAAGTAGCCATCAGAAGATGGGTACACTGTGGTTATAAAGGGATGGACATGGTCAGCAACAATACTTAGATGAGCTGTGGCATTTAAACGAGGCTCAATTGGTACTAAGGGATTGGTACTAAGGGGCCCGAAGTATGTCAAGAAAATATCCCCCAGACCTTGTAATACCACCACCAGCCTGAACCATTGATACAAGGCAGGGTGGATCCAAGCTTTCATGTTGTTTACGCCAAATTCTGACCCTGCGGTTTGAATGTCGTGGCAAAAATCAACTCTCATCAGACCAGGCAACATTTTTTCCAAACTTCTATTGTCCAATTTTGGTGAGCCTGTGCAAATTAGCCTCAGTTTCCTATTCTTAGCTGACAGGAGGGGCACTCGGTGTGGTCTTCTGCTGCTGTAGCCCATCAGCTTCAAGGTTCCACATGTTTTGTGTTCAGAGATGGTCTTCTGCATTCCTTGGTTGTAATGAGTGGTTCTTTGAGATACTGTTGCCTTTCTATCATCTTGAACCAGTCTGGCCATTCTCCTCTGGCCTCTGGCATCAAAAAGGCATCTGACACCAACAACCATGCCACGCTCAAAGTCACTTAAATCTCCTTTTCCCCCCGTTCTGATGCTCTGTTGGAACTTCACCAGCTCGTCTTGACCATGTCTACATGCCTAAATGCATTGTGTTGCTGCCATGTGATTGGCCGTTGATATATTTGCGTTATCGAGCAGTGGAACAGTTGTACGTAATAAAGTGGCTGGTGAGTGTTTAACGTAGTATTAAATGTATCTTCACTCTTTGCATAATTGACAGCTACTTTCAACTGCCTTTGAGCATCCAGGGAGATATTTGAGAACATAAGCTACTGGTTGATGACTCTGTTATTGGGTGATCACGATAAATATGAGGGCTCACACACAATTCGATTAGATATGATTCCACTTTATTCTCAATGCACAAAGTACAAGTCATAAGATAAAGATAATGTTGTAATCACGTTACTAGAAGTGCAAAAAAGAAGCAGCAAAGTGATGTCTAGTATAATATAGATACACATCGGAAAGATACAAACTGAAGTATTTAAACTATGAATAGTATAAAGGAGTATAACATTATAAACAGTAGTATACAAAATAAATACTCTATAGATACAGATATATAGACAGTATAATACAGACACAATACAGAATAAATATGAATATCATACAGACCGTAATTGACATGATGGAAGTAAATGAAGTTTGTATCACATTTTGTAGTAATGATACCATATTCTTAACATTTGGCAAAACAAGACTTTAAGTCTGCAGCCATAGTAGCAGCCCTGTGAGAAGCAGTACCTTTTTTAAAGCACCAGAAAACAAAATTGTTGGAAAAATAAAAAGGTGGAGAGAAATGAAAATGTATCTCCAAAACAATTGTCACTATTTGTAACGGCCATTTGACCATAAATGCACCAAAAATTGGAATATGAACTGCTGGAAAAATCTAAAACTGAAATAACAGCGTGGCATCCCCCTAAATATGGCTTGAGAGTTTATCCTCAGAAAGACCTGCTCTTATTAAATCACAGTAGAAAGTCTTCATAGACACAAAACAATTTACCAACCGAAATGTATTTCAGTCCTATCTTTAGACTGATTCGGAGCCCTGGAGGGTTCATAGAGAGAAAAATAAATAAAACCTGGCCACGTTTTACTTTCTTGTTCGCACGAGTTCATAAAGCGTGGCCTCGTTTTATTTAAATTGAGGGATTCCTGTCCGTGACTCACAGTATCTGCTACCCACAGCTGTTTTATAGAAGGAAAACCTCCTTCACTTTATGAAATCTCTGCGGCCCCAGTGGCCTGTACCATAGCCGTGGGAACATGTTTCAAATGGGGGGTGCTGTGGGGATGACACCAGGGCCGGTTTTGACCAATTTGCTGCCCTATAGGCAAGATTTTAGCTGGCAATGAAAAACCTCTACAAAAGCTACAAACAGAGAAACATATTGACATGGTGGACAGCTTATATAAAAAGGCTTCAAATGTATACTATTTAGTATTGCATGAACATTGAACATGTTTTAATTGGGGGGTGGAATTCACATCCTCTAGGGGGTCCGGGGGTGCCCCCCCCGGGGAAGATTGTTTTTAACATTTTAAAGTAAAATGCTTCAATCTGGTGCACTTTGAGCACCCAATTACTAGAGACTGATCTAGGGGATACAACTCTAAACACCCATATGAAAAAGATCGGTTTGCCTTTTAATAATCAAATAAGTATGTGAACATAACCGATAACCTACCATAGCCAATAACAAATAAATGTAGGCTAACTTGTTTTATTTTTGTGGTTCATTTATATCTTATTTTATCAGTTAACATTTATTTATTTATGCATATTTTTAAATCTCTCCAGTTTTAAACGATATTTTTGGTTTACTGTCCTATAGTATACATTGGAATGATTTCAAACCTGTTTTTATTTATCCTAATAATTATAAGGGAGTGCCTTGGAAATATTTGTTTACATAAATTGTGATCAAAACGTTTGAGACCCACTGAGATAACTTAGACTAAAGTGAAATATCTAAACCCTCAGAGTCCTTTACCTCACTGAGCCTCTCAGTCTGACAGGACAGAACTCTCCCTCCACATTATTGTAGAAAGAGCTTCTTATATCCGTTAGCGCAGCAGAAGCTAACAACATTCCCCGCCGGTACAGGTGCACCCCCTCTCTCTATCTATCTATCTCTCTCTCACGCTGGCTGTGAGCTGCGGGCGCCTGATAAGCCAACATCCCCCACTTTCATCACTTACAGCGCCCATCGTACGGGGCAAATGGAAAATGTAACCTGGGTGAAAAGGGTGTTATCTTTACTTAATTATGAATGTTGTTACATCAAAGCTGAAAATTCATTTTTTTTTAAATTATATTTGTATTTAATCTTGTGGAAGTGCAGATCCCCTGTCCTCCACCAGGGGGTGCTGCAGCACCCTCAGCACCCCTACTTCCCACGGCCCTGGCCTGTACTACGAAGCAGGATTTGCTATTTACTATTCATTCATGAAGTATGACGCTGCGCTGTCAGCACGCGTCTCCATGTTTGTGATTGGTCAAATGTTGCTAACCCCGTCCCTTTCACGTGAACGCGCTCTCAGCCGGTCAGAGAAACCCTGGTTGATATACTGAGTTGATAACCAGCTTCGTAGGACCGCTTAGCGACATCGCGTTTGTTAGGGTTAGTTAAGCCGGGTAAATCAAACATATCCAGGGTCTGTTGAACTGGTTTCGTCGTACAGGGCACTGGAGGCAGTAACGTGTAACTCAGCAGAATCTGAGAAGAGCAGCACCAGCTGCAAAGAGCTGTGCCTTTTACTGTTTACTTCACTGTGTTTCCCTTCATTAGAACAGCTGAATAGAGATCGAGGCTGCTACGTTTAACCACACATACCTATACACACATCGAACTACCAGAGTATTCCCCCTCGTTTTATGAAGGAGATGTCCTGTCACCGGGGCGCATGATGTGTGTGTGTGTTTGTGCTCAGCTCCGCTCTGTGTGTGCGTGTTCGGTGTGTTTGTGTGTGTCCGACACCACCGGCATTTGTTTTCAAATGACCACGAACAGTAATTTACACAAATCTGGTTATCCATAGTTATGTGTATTCCCAAGTGAAAGATTTTTTTTTTAATCTTAATCTCAATGTGCTATAGTCCTGCCGGAGTGCACCGGAACAAACGACACTATCATAAACAAATGCCCACACACACATAGGCCTGTCGCGATAATCGATAAATGGACTTATCGTAAGATAAATAAAAATGGCCTCGATAACTTCTCTGAGCTCGATAAATTGCCGTTTACATAAAGATGTGACCAGCATTTTAGCCTGGAGCGCTGTGGCTGCCAGGCGCGCTGTGAGGAGCGGGGCTGACACACAGCCAGGTCAGGACACTCCGCGTGCACGTGCAGCAGCGTAGCAGCCAAATTAATAATATAGCAACAAGCGGGAGACAACGTGTGACTTACTCGCGGGGAATTTAAAGTGAAATGGAATTGGTTACAAAACCTAACGACACATCTCGATTCTCCGGTGTGGCAGTATTTTGGATTCAAACCAAATCAACGAGGCGAACCTACGGACTTGAATGAGCCGGGCGGTGTGTCGCATTGGTTTAAAAAAGGTAGCGACAAAAGCAGGCAATACCACGCGTTTTAAACTACCTAAAACACAACCACCCCATTCCGTTTTTCCATCTGGGAGCAAACACGGCAGCTGGAGATGGAGAGCCCCCGCCCGGCAATGCAAACATGTTGGTGTTCCTTGCTCGAAAACTTAGAAAAACAGATTTGGATATGGCCTGTTGAGGCATCTGGGTCTTTGACAGTGGACTGTACACTTGACTGTTGTTTTAAGGAGTTTTTTTTTGCTTGTGAGATAATGTGTGCTCATAATTATTTATTTATTTATTTATTTATTTATTTATTTATTTATTTATATATATATGAGAGAGAGCGAGAGCTGTGTTTTCCAGCCTGACAATATTTAATTTATTGTTTTGGTTGTGTGTGATTTAATTAATTTATTATAATTTAATTAATTTGTTTTATTTATTAATTTATATATTTTAATATTATTTCACATTTCATTTGCAATGTTGAATGTTCAAAAAAAAAATATGTTTGAAAGGATGTACTTGAATTATTATTATATATTATCATTATGTCTAAAATGGTCTTAAAACGGTGCCGACAATATTATCGTTTATCGCAATAATTTCCAGAAAAATGTATCGTCCAACACAATTAATTATCGTGACAGGCCACGCACACACGCACACGCACACGCACACACACGCCCTGGCGACCGGACATATTCTTCATAAAACTAACCACGCTTTATTAACTCGTGCGCACAAGTTAATAAAGCGTTCGAGAAAGTAAAACCTGGTCACGTTTTATTTATTTGTCTCTCTATGAACCCTCCAGGGCTCCGTAGACTAAAAATGTACAACCAATAGACATATTTGTAATTTGTGAAACATTTATTGTAAAAAACGGGAGAAAACCGGAGGTCCCGGAGAAAACCCATGCAGACACGGCTCCTGCTCCTCACAGGAAGTGCCGTGCTGCCCATAGAAGTAACTGTGAAGTTTTGCACTGAATCTCCGGAGAGCTTGAAGGAGTTTTAAACACCCATGTCAGAGTTAAGGGAAATGAAGCTGCTGATGTTGAACTGACTGAGTGAGTTTCATTGGAAAACCTTCAAAGACTACTTCACTCCTCGCCCTGCCCAGGCACACAGAAGCAGGAGAAGAAATGTCTCCTCATCCTGGAGAAGAATCCTCTGATTCCCTTCTTCTTTTTCTTCCTGGGCTCGCTGACCACTGAAAATTAAAATGATAGTTAGTGTTTTAATCAAAATACGACAATTCAGAAAATGGTGAGGTAAATATTTCCTACCAGGTGCGGGCAAAGTCTCTTCGCTGCTGGACTTGGGAGCTTCGGAATGGCCCTTTCCAATAACCGATACGATGCTTATTTCCCAATCTTCATCAGTGATTGAATCCAGTTTAATTTCATGTGCAATTTCAGCCTTCACTGAGCTGGGGGTATCTCCCTGCACAGTCTGGGTCCTACGCAAACACTTACAGGGTCATTGTTGGTTCATACAAGATCAAAAGGTCTAGATTATATTGAAACTGACATTGTCATATTAAGGGCAACGGTGCATCTTATGTCACCTGCTTCGATTGCATTAACTTTGAACATTATGATCATTTTATCTCTCTTAACTTTAATGTGTTTTTCTTCTACTCTCAGCTGAGGGATTAGTGGCCTTACCTGATGACACTGCTCTCTTTGGTGGCTTCTTCAACCAGTACGGTCCTCTCATCGGTCTGAACCTCGATGACCCCAGCTGGCAGCTCTTTGAGACTACAGGAGTGTTCAGAGAATCTAAAGGTAAGCAAAGATGCACACGTTTAACAAGTGGTGTTCCCTTAAAATATGTTGTTCGGGTGCATTTGGGAACATTCGGAAGCGTGCTGAGTTCAGAGCAAATAAGGATAATTCATTACATTTTTATTAGAGCGCTTTTCCAGGTGAAATGTTTCAAACTGATAGAAAATTATTATTTCCATTCTACCACAAAACCAAAAGAAACAAATCATTATTTACCCGTCAAGTTGTATCTGTTCTGTCCCTGGCCTCTCGCTGGAACTGTCAGCTTCTACAGTTTCAGTGCTACAAAAGGATAATCACGTTTACAATCATGTTCAAATTGCGTACGGTACACATTACAAAAGCCATTTAAAGTAACCTAAAATGCCTACTGTTGTCAAACAGACATACTTACCCATACAGACAGTTCTTGCTCAGATTGAGGTAGCTCCTGGTTATGAATGGATGGGCCAGGATTTGTTTTGGAGTAATCCTTTTCTTTTGGTCCATCTGGAGCATGTCCTGCAAAAGCTCCACACAAGCCTTTCTGTCTTCTGCCTGGAAGCTGGTTTTGTTGTGTGTGCTTGACTAAATAAAAAAAAATATTGACAAATGAATTGACACGCAGGCAAAAAGATTTCCTGATATTTGGCTATGTTGTTACTGCCTCTACAGGCAGCACCTTCTTGAGAACTTACTGTTTTCAGCTCCTCCAGAGAGGAAAACTTGTATTTCCTGTCATCACTCGTCTTCAGCTTTGTTTCCAGCCGAAACTCCAAGGGTGTCTGGAAGAAGACAAAATATTGTATTGCTTTTTATGCTCATGATCTAATGGAGGATAATGAATGTTTGGCAAAGAAGGTTGTGGTGCTATACCTTGAATTTCCAAACCGTCCGCCTACAGAATCTGCTTTTTCCCTTAAAGAATGACTCTGTGAATAATCCACTATTCAAGAGTTTCCTTGGTGGTTCACCCAGGAGATCGATGATGAAACGGAGCTAGAGACAAAACACAGCAAAATGTCATTTTGACTACTCTATGCATGTTCTAATAGCCATGTATTAAACATGCCTGACCGTAAAGTATTAGTACATATCAAAACAATATTACAAACATTAGGACAAATGTAGAAATGAACCATCAATGTTACTCACCACATCATACACATTATTTCCTGGGAAAAGCGGAACACCAAGGAGCATTACGGCCAATATGGTGCCAAGAGACCAAACATCAATGGCCGCATTGAATGGCTGGCCAAGAATAACTTCAGGGGCTCTGAGTGTGGAAGAACAGCACAATATACAAGGTCATTTTTAAAGAAATAAAAATACAACTCATACATTTTCTTTAGGCATACTGCTCTTCTCCAAATATTCAATAAGAGACAGCCAGATGGCAGTGAACTTCCTACATCGATTGCGTATCCATGATAAAGGTCTAAAGGTCTTACCTATGCCAGACAGGCTGCACTACAAGTCCTTTCCAGACTTCGGAGGTCTTCACAACTAGGCCAAAGTCGATGAGCTTCACCCTGAACGGCTGTACCTGGTGATCCACCAGCATGACGTTGTCCAACTTCAAGTCTGTATGGATCAGTCCAATACTCTTTAGGGTATCAAATGCTGTGGCCAACTGCAAGTGAAGTCATTTACGTAATGTTTATATGATGAGAATGATTTCCCAAACTGGGATCAATAAAAGTATATCTTATCTAACGGGTGGAAAACTAATAGTTGTTAATTATTTTCTATCTGGCATCCTTACGTCTTTGATCACCCTTCTTATGCCATTGAGAGGTGCAGGCCGCCATCCTCTCTTGTTCATGTAGTCATGGAGGCTCATATCCAGCATTTCAAAAACCATGAAAGTCCGGTTCATCCGTTGAAAGCATTCATGGCATCTGACGATGCTGGACTTATCAGAGTCAAAACATCTGAGCTTTTCCAGCATGCGCATCTGAGGATACATAAAACAGTGAGGTTGTGTACGAGCAAATATTTATTAAGACTCAGGCAATGTCCAATAATGGATCTTTGACTTGTGATCATCCAAAGCTAGCTCACCTCTCTCATGTTGAGTTCATCCGCGTTACTGTTTCTCAAAACCTTGACAGCCACAGTCTCTGCAGTGTCCAGTTTCAAACATTTCAGCACCTGTCCAAAGGAACCCACTCCCAGAACTATTAAAATCTCGTAATTGTCTGAGATTGTGTTGACCAGGGGTTGAGATTTCAAAGCTGACGCCATAACTGAAAGCAAAGTTAACAAAGTATTGGTATGTTATTCTAATTGCCACAATTGAATGATTTTCTGCCTTGATTAATGTTTATAACTGTTTTTAAAAGCCCCACAATAATGAGTTATCAAAAGGTCTTAGTGATATAGCCCTGCCACCAAAGATTATTTAGATTTAAGATTTACAAGTAAATAAGTTAGAAATTATAGAGGAAATTTACAAGTGGCAACCTGCTGTCAGCCACCTCACCCCACAACAATTTACTAATAGAAAAACAGTACAAATAAATAAAACTGTATAAATATACTCTAAGAAACTAATTTGGTATATTTCACAGTTTTTCTTTGAATAAATGTACAGGTTAACCTAAAAACTAAGCAGTAACTACCTGTATTTGTTACAGAATGCTTCACGTTCAAATACTGTGTTTTTGTGCTGTTTGGGTAAAAACTATTGGGGATTTTCAGAGGTTGCTTCTCGTCCGCTCGCCAAAAGTAAGTGACCGAATGATCCCACACAGCTCAACCTACACCTGACTTTAGAATGTTCGTGATGTCACAAAGCCCTTTAAGATTTCCAAATGTGTTGTCATAGGAACCACAGAATGTCAAAGTTCTGTATGTTTTTTTCTTAGTTTTTTTCTTCTTTACATTTGAAACATTCCTTTTTCTTTTGTTACTTTGGTGATATCGAAATAATTTAAAGTTCCGTAAGCTTGTTTCTACTACACCCCTTTAATATATGCGCGTGCCTCCCTTTGTGTACAGCTAGTAGGAGAAAAACGTTTCTCCAATGCAGTGAAAATGTTGATTTTAAAGGATAAACTGCCACATAAATCTATTAAAGTGGAACAATTGTCGGATAAAAACATGATGTGAATTTTTTTAATTATTACAACAATTCATTAAACCTTGTGTAATATTCTTTTTCTTGATCATCTGAATCAGAACAAATCCTGTGAAGCAATGACTGTATTTTGATTCTACAAATAATACCATATCAATAATTGTATTATACCATAATATTTATTCTCTATTATTCAGATATATTATATAAATATTCCCAAACACGTTAATATGAGAAAAATGCATCTCATAGTCTTATAGCAGGGTTTTCACTAGCAGCCTGCTGCCACTAGAAGTCACTAAACGCCTTTGAGTTAACAACATGGGGGCAGATGAGGGTACATTTGTGTTTTTCCTATGACTTGGGATATTGGGTGTTCAGTTGAATGTGATTTATAATTTAAGCCATTGTGGTATAATGTAAACTGATGTTATCCGTCAGATAAATGGGTAAAGTAAAGAGTAGATTGAAATAAACCAGACACAGTGGATCCAAATGGGATCACAATCTAAAGCTCAAAAGTGGAAAAGTACTTTATACTTAAAAGCTACATCAAAATCCTTGTTGCAAGTTAAAGTACTGCATTGAAGTCTTACTTAAGTGAAATTACAAAAGTATTGGCAAACATTTTATTTAAGTACTGTACGTGTGTAAATGTACTTACCGGTAGTCACTTGTCACCACTAATGACACCATCAATAACATAACTTATCAGACCACGACATTTTGAAAACAAGTCATTGACTATGTATGACTTAATTTTATATATACATATATATATATAATATAATATTTAAAAAAAGAACATTGACAATATTCAATTAATTAAGCTACTATATACGATCAGGATGCCATTCATGCATCTGGAAAGTATTCATACCCCTTCACTTTTTCCAAATGTTATGTTACAGCCTTATTCCTAAATGGATTCAATTCTTTTTTTCTAAACATTCTGCACACAATAACCCATAATGACAAAGTGAAAAAAGCTTTTTTTAAATGTTTCAGAATTTATGAAAAATAACACATTCAAATATCACATACATTTTCACACCCTTTACTTAAAGGTCCCATGTCATGGCCATTTCTAGTGATCATAATTCCATTGTTGAGGTATACTAGAATAGATTTCTATTGTGCAATTTTCCAAACTCACATTGGTTTCTCATACAGCCTCTCTGTATAGTAACTCTCTGTCCTAAATGGCTTGTTGGAGCTCTTGCCCCCCCCCCCCCCCCTCCCTTTGAGCCCACTGTACTCTGATTGGTCAGCTCGCCCACTCTGTTCTGATGAGTCCACCACCGTTACAGCAAAACATCAGTTATTATGTGTTACAATGGCGTTGGCAACCCGGAAATGACACCAGCAATGACAAACAGATGAGAATGCTGCGTGGGATCTGGGTGCCGTGTTGGCGGGATGTTGCAGGGCTCGCTGCTGGAGCGGACAGTGAGCTGGCCATAGCCGCGGGAAGTAGGGGTGCTGGGGTGCTGCAGAATCTGGAGAATCACAGAACGACTGGGCCGTTGACTGCCGGCTCGGTTCGCTCGGGGCCGGCACCGCCCTTGATGAGTTTTTTAAACGGCATCATTGAAGCTGCGCTGACAGGCAACAGAGGTCCACCGTGTCCCCACAGCGAGGCTACCCCCCCCTCACCCCCGTTGACAATTCGCCGCACCCCCTAAGTAAAATGACTTCCCGTGGCTATGGAGCTGGCTTACTGGTGTTGTTTCCTGGTTGCTGCTTGGGGTCTGCGAGACAGCGAAATCCAGCCCGAGCAAACACACAAATCCGCAGCCTGGCTGTGAGTCTGTCTGTGTGCTCAGGCCGAGCCTCGTCGCGTCCCGCCGTCTCAGGCTGAGAAATCCGGAGCTGCAGCTGAGAAAAGATTCAGTGTGTGTGTGTGAGGCTAGGCTTTCTGTGTTAGAGTTTTACTCGCTACAGGGTGTACTTTGAGGGTTTGTGACTCTCTAGACCGTTTACATGCATAAAAAGCTACATAACACACAAGGGGACGGGTAATAACCAGAAAAGCATGACATGGGACTTTTAAGACTTTGTTGAATCACCTTTGGAAATGACAGCCTCAATTCTTCTTGAGTATGATGCTACAAGCTTGGGACACCTATTTTTGGGCAGTTTCTCCTATTCTTCTTTGCGGATCGTCTCGTGCTCCATCAGGTTGGATGGGGAGCGTTGGTAGTAGCCATTTTCAGATCTCTCCAGAGATGTTCAATCGTGTTTGGGCCTGGGCTCTGGCTCGGTCACTCAAGGACATTCACAGACTTGTCTCGAGGCCACTCCTTTGTTATCTTGGCTGTGTGCCTTGGGTCGTTGTCCTGTTCGAAGTTGAACTTTTGAGTCCTACATCGGGTCGGGTACCCCGCAAAAAAAGTGATTAGCGAGTGGTATTTTTTCAAACGCTTTTTTCCGGGTTCGGTTCTGGGTAAAACAAAGATGATGCGGGTTGGGTCGCGGCTGTTGCATAATAAATATATTAAAATAATAATTTAGTTTAATGTTTAAATCCTCAGACCTCTCCCCCGCGGGACCACGCATTATCGTAATCTGCTGCTGAGCTTGCCACTTTCGAAATGGCTGAGGTGAAGGCGGAGCTCGGAGAATAAAGCATTTTCAATAACACTTCCTCAAGAGCGAAATCCAACGTCTGGGAGGCTTTTGGTGTCATCCTAGATGGAGAAAATAACCAACATCCCACGCTTTTTGAGCCAAATATGCAACTGCGTATGTTAATAATTGCACGTTTTCACTGCTCATATAGGATATGCGGGTGCTGGTCGGTTTGCGGATCTTGTGCCGACGGGTCGGGTCGGTTTGCAGAACTAATTGGCAATATGTGCGGGTGGCGGGGCGGGTTCGGTATTGCACGTCGCGGGTCTTGAAAATCAGACTCGTGCAGGACTCTGGTCTGTGGTCCAGAGCGCTCAGGACCAGGTTTTCATCAAGGATCTGTATTACATTGGTGCATTCATCTTTCCCTTGATCCCTGACTAGACTCCCAGTTCTTGCTGCTGAAAAAGATCCCATATGTATGACTGCTATGTCCCCACTCAGGTCTAGGGCAGGGGTTCCCAAAGTGGGGGTCGCGAGATGATTCAAAAATAAAAAATAAATAATTTTTCATTATTATCAGGTGTTCCCACATCATTTTATTCTATTTGTAGGGGCACCGCATCGACACCAGCCAATGGGATTTAGTTTTTTGGTATAAGACCCCTTTGTACTTTCACGATTGGTTGCTGATACAAAGGAAATGACCATATTTGGATCCGAAGCTTTCAAACGATACCTCTGATTACATGTTGCAAACAGCGGTCGCGGTACTAAGTTACGTTAGAATGCTAACTTTTGGTGAATTTAGGAGAAATCTACAGACCCAAATAGATAAACTATAGTAAAATAAACATGTGTATTTTGTACATTTTCCTTCCAAAAGCCTGAAAGAAAACATGTTGTGGAATCAAAATGGCACAAAATATCAAAATTGACCAGTGCATGAAAAACAATGTTTTTGCCTGCAGTGTCTCGCCTTAATGAGTGAGACACACCGGAGTTGAGGATCTGCGGGGTTTGTATGTCGATGTATGGGAAACACTGTTATTTGTATTACTATTATTAATAATAACGTGTGCATAGACATTTTTCAGGGGCGGACTGGCCATCTGTAGAATGTCTCCCCCCGCTAGTCAGGGGCACTTTCAAAAATACTTGGCAGATTGGATCAATCTGTCCATCACCTTCTATCATGGGCCACTTCTGATTGGTTAACAATGGCTGGTGCATGTGGAGCACAGCACTTCTGATTGGTGTGGATGACTGGCTCACGAGAAAAAAAAAGAAAATGTAAAAAAAATCGCAGGCTTTGCGATTTCATAATCGCATCATTTAAAATCGCGATTTCGATTTAAAATCGATTAATCGTTCAGCCCTACAACAACAACAAAATGCTAGGGCAGCTCAAGGCTGGGGATCTGCGTCAGAGCTCGAAAGATGACATGCAGGGGAAATTATTCCCCAACATCAAATATATGTTACCTACATGATGAAATGTAAAAGGTACTCCAAACTTAACTAACTCCTCCACCCCCCCCACCACACACACATTCGCAAAGATAAGAAAACAGGGTCCACAGTAGAAATCAGCAACTTAACAAACACTCGTACAGAGGCTCTTCAGTCAGCAGCAGGCCCAGGGTGAGAGAGGGAGAAGGCTTCCTGGGTGCCTCCTTTATGACCGGCCCTGGCTGCTGACAGGCCAGCTGAGGGTGAGAGGAGCTAATCAGCCGTCAGTTTCAGGTGCCCGGGCAGGTACTGATCAGCTGCTGATTAGCTGTAGAGAAAAACAGGGAGAAGAGAAAAGAGCAGGAGGGAAGGAAACAAGTACAGCCTGCCTAGCACGTAACAATGACTATATTCACTCACCTGACTCTTTCTTAGGTACACCTTGCTAGTACTGGGTTGAACTCTATGGTTGAACTCTACAAGGTGCTGGAAACATTCCTCAGAGATTTATGTCCATATCGACATGATAGCATCACGCAGTTGCTGCCGATTTCTCGGCTGCACATCCATGATGTGAAGTTCCCGTTCCACCACATCCCAAAGGTGTTTTATTGGATTTATATCTGGTAACTGTGGAGGCCATTTGGTCATGTTCAAAAAAACTGTTTGATATGATTTGAGCTTTGTGACATGGCGCTTTATCCTGCTGGAAGTAGCCATCAGAAGATGGGTACACTTTGGTTATAAAGGGATGGACATGGTCAGCAACAATACTTAGGTAAGCTGTTGTATTTAAACGAGGCTCAATTGGTACTAAGGGGCCCGAAGTATGTCAAGAAAATATCCCCCAGACCTTGTAATCCCACCACCAGCCTGAACCATTGATACAAGGCAGGGTGGATCCAAGCTTTCATGTTGTTTACGCCAAATTCTGACCCTGCGGTTTGAATGTCGTGGCAAAAATCAACTCTCATCAGACCAGGCAACATTTTTTCCAAACTTCTATTGTCCAATTTTGGTGAGCCTGTGCAAATTAGCCTCAGTTTCCTATTCTTAGCTGACAGGAGGGGCACTCGGTGTGGTCTTCTGCTGCTGTAGCCCATCAGCTTCAAGGTTCCACATGTTTTGTGTTCAGAGATGGTCTTCTGCATTCCTTGGTTGTAATGAGTGGTTATTTGAGATACTGTTGCCTTTCTATCATCTTGAACCAGTCTGGCCATTCTCCTCTGGCATCAAAAAGGCATCTGACACCAACAACCATGCCACGCTCAAAGTCACTTAAATCTCCTTTTCCCCCCGTTCTGATGCTCTGTTGGAACTTCGCCAGCTCGTCTTGACCATGTCTACATGCCTAAATGCATTGTGTTGCTGCCATGTGATTGGCCGTTGATATATTTGCGTTAACGAACAGTGGAACAGTTGTACGTAATAAAGTGGCTGGTGAGTGTTTAACGTAGTATTAAATGTATCTTCTCTCTTTGCATAATTAACAGCTACTTTCAACTGCCTTTGAGCATCCAGGGAGATATTTGAGAACATAAGCTACTGGTTGATGACTCTGTTATTGGGTGATCACGATAAATATGAGGGCTCACACACAATTCGATTAGATATGATTCCACTTTATTCTCAATGCACAAAGTACAAGTCATAAGATAAAGATAATGTTGTAAGCACGTTACTAGAAGTGCAAAAAAGAAGCAGCAAAGTGATGTCTAGTATAATATAGATACACATCGGAAAGATACAAACTGAAGTATTTAAACTATGAATAGTATAAAGGGTTATAACATTATAAACAGTAGTATACAAAATAAATACTCTGTAGATACAGATATATAGACAGTATAATACAGACACAATACAGAATAAATATGAATATCATACAGACCGTAATTGATATGATGGAAGTAAATGAAGTTTGTATCACATTTTGTAATATTGATACCATATTCTTAACATTTGGCAAAACAAGACTTTAAATCTGCAGCCATAGTAGCAGCCCTGTGAGAAGCAGCACCTTTTTTAAAGCATCAGAAAACAAAATTGTTGGAAAAATAAAAAGGTGGAGAGAAATTAAAATCTATCTGCAAAATAATTGTCACTATTTGTAACGGCCATTTGACCATAAATGCACCAAAAATTGGAATATGAACTGCTGGAAAAATCTAAAACTGAAATAACAGCGTGGCATCCCCCTAAATTTGGCTTGAGAGTTTATCCTCAGAAAGACCTGCTCTTATTAAATCACAGTAGAAAGTCTTCATAGACACAAAACAATTTACCAACCGAAATGTATTTCAGTCCTATCTTTAGACTGATTCGGAGCCCTGGAGGGTTCATAGAGAGAAAAATAAATAAAACCTGGCCACGTTTTACTTTCTTGTTCGCACGAGTTCATAAAGCGTGGCCTCGTTTTATTTAAATTGAGGGATTCCTGTCCGTGACTCACAGTATCTGCTACCCACAGCTGTTTTATAGAAGGAAAACCTCCTTCACTTTATGAAATCTCTGCGGCACCAGTGGCCTGTACTACGAAGCAGTATTTGCTATTTATACTATTCATTCATGAAGTATGACGCTGCGCTGTCAGCACGCGTCTCCATGTTTGTGATTGGTCAAATGTTGCTAACCCCGTCCCTTTCACGTGAACGCGCTCTCAGCCGGTCAGAGAAACCCTGGTTGATATACTGAGTTGATAACCAGCTTCGTAGGACCGCTTAGCGACATCGCGTTTGTTAGGGTTAGTTAAGCCGAGTAAATCAAACATATCCAGGGTCTGTTGAACTGGCTTCGTCGTACAGGGCACTGGAGGCAGTAACGTTTAACTCAGCAGAATCTGAGAAGAGCAGCAGCAGCTGCAAAGAGCTGTGCCTTTTACTGTTTACTTCACTGCGTTTCCCTTCATTAGAACAGCTGAATAGAGATCGAGGCTGCTACGTTTAACCACACACACCTATACACACATCGAACTACCAGAGTATTCCCCCTCGTTTTATGAAGGAGATGTCCTGTCACCGGGGCGCAAGATGTGTGTGTGTGTTTGTGCTCAGCTCCGCTCTGTGTGTGCGTGTTCGGTGTGTTTGTGTGTGTCCGACACCACCGGCATTTGTTTTCAAATGACCACGAACAGTAATTTACACAAATCTGGTTCTCCATAGTTATGTGTATTCCCAAGTGAAAGATTTTTTTTTAATCTTAATCTCAATGTGCTATAGTCCTGCCGGAGTGCACCGGAACAAACGACACTATCATAAACAAATGCCCACACACACACACACACACACACACACACACACACACACACACACACACACACACACACACACACACACACACACACACACACACACACACACACACACACAGACACGCCCTGGCGACCGGACATATTCTTCATAAAACTAACCACGCTTTATTAACTCGTGCGCACAAGTTAATAAAGCGTTCGAGAAAGTAAAACCTGGTCACGTTTTATTTATTTTTCTCTCTATGAACCCTCCAGGGCTCCGTAGACTGAAAATGTACAACCAATAGACCTATTTGTAATTTGTGAACAATTTATTGTAAAAAATGGGAGAAAACCGGAGGTCCCGGAGAAAACCCATGCAGACACGGCTCCTGCTCCTCACAGGAAGTGCCGTGCTGCCCATAGAAGTAACTGTGAAGTTTTGCACTGAGTCTCCGGAGAGCTTGAAGGAGTTTTAAACACCCATGTCAGAGTTAAGGGAAATGAAGCTGCTGATGTTGAACTGACTGAGTGAGTTTCATTGGAAAACCTTCAAAGACTACTTCACTCCTCGCCCTGCCCAGGCACACAGAAGCAGGAGAAGAAATGTCTCCTCATCCTGGAGAAGAATCCTCTGATTCCCTTCTTCTTTTTCTTCCTGGGCTCGCTGACCACTGAAAATTCAAATGATAGTTAGTGTTTTAATCAAAATACGACAATTCAGAAAATGGTGAGGTAAATATTTCCTACCAGGTGCGGGCAAAGTCTCTTCGCTGCTGGACTTGGGAGCTTCGGAATGGCCTTTTCCAATAACCGATACGATGCTTATTTCCCAATCTTCATCAGTGATTGAATCCAGTTTAATTTCATGTGCAATTTCAGCCTTCACTGAGCTGGGGGTATCTCCCTGCACAGTCTGGGTCCTACACAAACACACAAACACTTACAGGGTCATTGTTGGTTCATACAAGATCAAAAGGTCTAGATTATATTGAAACTGACATTGTCATATTAAGGGCAACGGTGCATCTTATGTCACCTGCTTCGATTGCATTAACTTTGAACATTATGATCATTTTATCTCTCTTAACTTTAATGTGTTTTTCTTCTACTCTCAGCTGAGGGATTAGTGGCCTTACCTGATGACACTGCTCTCTTTGGTGGCTTCTTCAACCAGTACGGTCCTCTCATCGGTCTGAACCTCGATGACCCCAGCTGGCAGCTCTTTGAGACTACAGGAGTGTTCAGAGAATCTAAAGGTAAGCAAAGATGCACACGTTTAACAAGTGGTGTTCCAATAAAATAAGTTGTTCGGGCGCATTTAGGAACATTCGGAAGCGTGCTGAGTTCAGAGCAAATAAGGATAATTCATTACATTTTTATTAGAGCGCTTTTCCAGGTGAAATGTTTCAAACTGATAGAAAAGTATTATTTCCATTCTACCACAAAACCAAAAGAAACAAATCATTATTTACCCGTCAAGTTGTATCTGTTCTGTCCCTGGCCTCTCGTTGGAACTGTCAGCTTCTACAGTTTCAGTGCTACAAAAGGATAATCACGTTTACAATCATGTTCAAATTGCGTACGGTACACGTTACAAAAGCCATTTAAAGTAACCTAAAATGCCTACTGTTGTCAAACAGACATACTTACCCATACAGACAGTTCTTGCTCAGATTGAGGTAGCTCCTGGTTATGAATGGATGGGCCAGGATTTGTTTTGGAGTAATCCTTTTCTTTTGGTCCATCTGGAGCATGTCCTGCAAAAGCTCCACACAAGCCTTCCTGTCTTCTGCCTGGAAGCTGGTTTTGTTGTGTGTGCTTGACTAAATAAAAAAGATATTGACAAATGAATTGACACGCAGGCAAAAAGATTTCCTGATATTTGGCTATGTTGTTACTGCCTCTACAGGCAGCACCTTCTTGAGAACTTACTGTTTTCAGCTCCTCCAGAGAGGAAAACTTGTATTCCCTGTCATCACTCGTCTTCAGCTTTGTTTCCAGCCGAAACTCCAAGGGTGTCTGGAAGAAGACAAAATATTGTATTGCTTTTTATGCTCATGATCTAATGGAGGATAATGAATGTTTGGCAAAGAAGGTTGTGGTGCTATACCTTGAATTTCCAAACCGTCCGCCTACAGAATCTGCTTTTTCCCTTAAAGAATGACTCTGTGAATAATCCACTATTCAAGAGTTTCCTTGGTGGTTCACCCAGGAGATCGATGATGAAACGGAGCTAGAGACAAAACACAGCAAAATGTCATTTTGACTACTCTATGCATGTTCTAATAGCCATGTATTAAACATGCCTGACCGTAAAGTATTAGTACATATCAAAACAATATTACAAACATTAGGACAAATGTAGAAATGAACCATCAATGTTACTCACCACATCATACACATTATTTCCTGGGAAAAGCGGAACACCAAGGAGCATTACGGCCAATATGGTGCCAAGAGACCAAACATCGATGGCCGCATTGAATGGCTGGCCAAGAATAACTTCAGGGGCTCTGAGTGTGGAAGAACAGCACAATATACAAGGTCATTTTTAAAGATATAAAAATACAACTCATACATTTTCTTTAGGCATACTGCTCTTCTCCAAATGTTCAATAAGAGACAGCCAGATGGCAGTGAACTTCCTACATCGCGTATCCATGATAAAGGTCTAAAGGTCTTACCTATGCCAGACAGGCTGCACTACAAGTCCTTTCCAGACTTCGGAGGTCTTCACAACTAGGCCAAAGTCGATGAGCTTCACCCTGAACGGCTGTACCTGGTGATCCACCAGCATGACGTTGTCCAACTTCAAGTCTGTATGGATCAGTCCAATACTCTTTAGGGTATCAAATGCTGTGGCCAACTGCAAGTGAAGTCATTTACGTAATGTTTATATGATGAGCATGATTTCCCAAACTGGGATCAATAAAAGTATATCTTATCTAACGGGTGGAAAACTAATAGTTGTTAATTATTTTCTATCTGGCATCCTTACGTCTTTGATCACCCTTCTTATGCCATTGAGAGGTGCAGGCCGCCATCCTCTCTTGTTCATGTAGTCATGGAGGCTCATATCCAGCATTTCAAAAACCATGAAAGTCCGGTTCATCCGTTGAAAGCATTCATGGCATCTGACGATGTTGGACTTATCAGAGTCAAAACATCTGAGCTTTTCCAGCATGCGCATCTGAGGATACATAAAACAGTGAGGTTGTGTACGAGCAAATATTTATTAAGACTCAGGCAATGTCCAATAATGAATCTTTGACTTGTGATCATCTAAGCTAGCTCACCTCTCTCATGTTGAGTTCATCCGCGTTACTGTTTCTCAAAACCTTGACAGCCACAGTCTCTGAAGTGTCCAGTTTCAAACATTTCAGCACCTGTCCAAAGGAACCCACTCCCAGAACTATTAAAATCTCGTAATTGTCTGAGATTGTGTTGACCAGGGGTTGAGATTTCAAAGCTGACGCCATAACTGAAAGCAAAGTTAACAAAGTATTGGTATGTTATTCCAATTGCCACAATTGAATGATTTTCTGCCTTGATTAATGTTTATAACTGTTTTTAAAAGCCCCACAATAATGAGTTATCAAAAGGTCTTAGTGATATAGCCCTGCCACCAAAGATTATTTAGATTTAAGATTTACAAGTAAAAAGTTAGAAATGATAAAGGAAATGTACAAGTGGCAACCTGCTGTCAGCCACCTCACCCCACAACAATTTACTAATAGAAAAACAGTACAAATAAATAAAACTGTATAAATATACTCTAAGAAACTAATTTGGTATATTTCACAGTTTTTCTTTGGATAAATGTACAGGTTAACCTAAAAACTAAGCAGTAACTACCTGTATTTGTTACAGAATGCTTCACGTTCAAATACTGTGTGTTTTTGTGATGTTTGGGTAAAAACTATTGGGGATTTTCAGAGGTTGCTTCTCGTCCGCTCGCCAAAAGTAAGTGACCGAATGATCCCACACAGCTCAACCTACACCTGACTTTAGAATGTTCGTGATGTCACAAAGCCCTTTAAGATTTCCAAATGTGTTGTCATAGGAACCACAGAATGTCAAAGTTCTGTATGTTTTGTCTTGTTTTTTTTCTTTTTTACATTTTAAACATTCCTTTTTCTTTTGTTACTTTGGTGATATTGAAATAATTTAAAGTTCCGTAAGCTTGTTTCTACTACACCCCTTTAATATATGTGCATGCCTCCCTTTGTGTACAGCTAGTAGGAGAGAAACGTTTCTCCAATGCAATAGAATTTTTTTTTTGAAAGGATAAACTGCAACATAAATCGATTAAAGTGGAACAATTGTCAGATAAAAACATGATGTGATTTATTTTCATTATTAAATGTATTCATTTAAAAGAAATATGGACTTGTGGACTCTACAACTTGTGTAATATTTGCTTGGTCTGGATCACATGAATCAGAACAAATCCTGTGCAGCAATGACTGTAAGTTGATTCTATGAATAATTGTATTATTGCATAATATGTGTCCTCAATTTGTGCAGGAATATTAAATAGCTGTTACCAAACACTTTAATAATAAGAGAAAAATGCATCTCATAGTCTTATAGCAGGGTTTTCACTAGCAGCCTGCTGCCACTAGAAGTCACTGAATGCCTTTGAGTTAACAACATGGAGGCAGATGAGGGTACATTTGTGATTTCCTATGACTATGTTGGGTGTTCAGTTAAAGGTGATTTAAAATGTAAGCCATTGTGGTATAATGTAAACTGATGTTATCCGTCAGATAAATGGGTAAAGTAAAGAGTAGATTGAAATAAACCAGACACGGTGGATCCAAATGGGATCACAATCTAAAGCTCAAAAGTGGAAAAGTACTCACATTTTATGCTCAAGTTTCAAAAGTAAAAGTACTTGATAAAGAGACCCATTTCAGAATCTGATATGTGAAATCACTAGATTATGATTATTGATTCAATAATGTTTATCACAGCTGATAAAAGGTGGACTTTATTTTTGTGACTTTACATAAAGCTGCCGTATATCTGTCAATGTTTACTCAATTTGTTTTAAATATTTTGTATTAGCTAATAATCTGTAAATATAAATGTACAGCCGTAGAAGTGCAAAGTAGCATAAAATGAGAATACTATTGTACCATTTTGATGTACTATAGTAACATAAAAATGGTACAATACTTTAGTAAATGAACTTATGCCACTCCTTGAGCCCCTTCCCAGAAATGTTTTAGTTTTCCTGACATTGTGAATTTGTAATGAAATTAATTGTTACAGTAAAATATTTCAAAACAATTTCTACCAGGAGGGTTATTTTTCCCTTAGTAGTAAGTCAAGCAGAGAGAAAGGGGATTATATTCTGAGAGTGCAAAGTAAACATTAAAAGTAAAAAGAAAGGAGCGGAAGAGAAAAGCCTCAAATATTTCATTGTGACAGTCTTCAAATCTTGAAGAACTGCAAGTGTTAAATATAGATTTGAAATAAATCAGTTCCATTCGACAGTTCAATGGTTTAGGTGAGGGGTCAAGGTTATGCATGCAGCAGGGACAATCCCTGCATACACACATGTATTATTTAATAACAGAAAGAGATCACGCATGTGTGTGCATTAAAGCATGCATGCACAGCTCCGATTATGAAGTATTGTGTGACTGTAGCTTTCTAATGACCTCTCCGTGTCATTTATATAATCAGATAAAGTTATTGCTCCTAAAAGTCAGACCCGAGCATCCAGTTAATCTGCTTTAGGGCATTTGCTCCTCCAGAAACCTCATCTCCACAAAACAAACACCTCTTCTCTTCTCCCCGTTTGTCTTGGATGTTGAGAGGCTTTGGCAGGGCGCATTGCTCCACTGAGAGTTTAAAGGATGAGCGCTGCAAAAAACAAAAACGAGAATATTCTTTCCCTTGATTAAATGAGACGTTTGTTTCAATGTTTTCCTTGTAGGAAACTAAATAATTAACACTTTGCCTTTATCAGACTGCAGGCAGATTCTTGCATCCATAAAGAGTGAAGGCAGCCATATTGTGTGTCCATAAATACAAAATGGATATATGAGACATGTTGTCACAACAACCGGAATTGTTTTGAGTTAATAAAAAGACAAATGAAATCAAAATGATATTTATACTCAGAAATGTCCTTTATTTACTTGATTGAAAGAGGGTTGTGTGTTATGATCTGATTATAATTGTTGATGTGATATGTGAGACTATGCAATGTTTTTAGGGTTTGTTGATTATGTGGAAATTAGCTATTAGCTCAAATCTGGCATAAATCATCTCTTCTCTTTTGTAGATGAATGTACTTTTATGCATGGTCCTTCTTCAATAGAGACATGATTATATTCATAAACACAAAAAACCACAATGCTGTTACACTTGGTATTTTTATTGAAACACCCACATAGATGAACCAACCTTACATCATTTATCATGTTTGAGGAAGCTAACAGACAGGAAATCTGATCTTATAAACATAAATCAGTCATACAAAACACAGAGACTGCAATATTTCAATGCTATCCTCCTCTTTGACCTCTCCATGTATCCCCAAATGTGTCCATTATTGTTTTCCCTTTTGGTAGACTATTTTTACAATGGCCCCTTTGAGAATATACAGCACGGTCATATTGTGCCATCTCTGAAAGCACATTTGAATGTTGCAGTTATATCAACAGACATCCCATATTAACCAGTGGATGGAGATTCAGTAGGCCTGTTAGGCAGCTAAAGGACAAAAACACCATCTCCCTCCCCTGCAGTGTAATGCAATGGGGGCGTGACTGACAAGAAGAGCGACCACGCCCACTCCTACCACCCTCTCCCCTTATTGGTTGGAAAGTGGAAGTCAAATTTGGGGCTCTCCCCGATATTGAAACTATCATATTATTTTAGAAATTATTGATATATAAAACAAAACGTATTTCCTACAGACTCTCATATGATCCACATCAAACTTTATTGCTAATAAAACCTTGAAAATGCAAATGACCCTCTCGTCTCCTGCAGATGCTGAAACATCTAGCAAATCTCCCCTAAGCTTATGTTGCTGATATTGGGAGGGCAGTTAGAAAAAGGCCTGTTTCCTAGTTGCATCCGCTTTCCCGCAGCCTATTTCTGTCGTGAAAGGAAATCGCTGGGCCATCCCCCCGACGCGCGTCTGTGCCGTGGAGCTCCCCCTTGCTGCGTGCGTCGTGATCTAGTGTCTTGCAGAGAGAGAACGCAGGGTCACCTTCTGTCACTGCAAGGGGAAATACTGAATATATTGCAGCATAGGCTATTGGGTAGTAGTGCACCTCGGCAGCTGCAGCATCTCTGGTAAGTCAGTGTGTGTGTGTCTGCTCCGTGTTGATGGCGAATTGCTGTAATGGGAAGAGAAGCTGAGCATCCTTTAGGCAGAGGGCGACGCAGGGATAAAGGAATCTCGCATCGTTTCCCGTCGTTTGGATGATGTTCCATCCCCTCTCTGCTGCGTTACCGAACAAGTACTACTGATTCATCAGCAATACCAAAGCAATTGTGAATTATGCATGTGTTGTTTTGATAGTGCGTTTGCATATCCAAGGGTGAAAAGGACCATCTTGAGATTACTCTTGCATGCTTTGCTCGCGTAAGGAACTATATTCTTGAGGCGTTGGGTTTCGTTTTGCACAGATTAGCTGATGTTCTTACTTCCCTTGAAATGACAGCATGATGCAGGGTGTTGTTTTTACCATGCAGCTGTTTCCCTTGCCCTTCGAATTGACAGGAAATTTGACCTCACTGTTCAAATCGTAATAGCAAAACTGTATGTGTATCTGCGTAAATGGAACACGCATACATATCTATGTGACATTAAAGAGTGTTGTCATTTTAAAGACACTATCATAGATGGAGATGGTGGTGAATGCTGGGTAAGGATTGTCATTTTTATGCTCCAATCCATGCGTCAAATGGGTAAACAAGAGTAGGAGCACGTCGATCACACATGTCGTTATGCTCAGCACTTTATGTACATGGTGGGTTTTATCGGTACAAATTCATTACATATGAGTCAGGATTCGCCCGTGTTGTGTATGTGAGTGTTTCTCGGTGAAATGGACGCGAATGTTAATGAGAGCACTCCGCTCTGACGTTATGTAATTGGTTGTCACAGCACAGCGAGGAGCCATCTCAATCGTCATTGTTTCTCCTCTGACAAACCAACAGCACTAGAGGAGGAGCATCCTGTTTTCAATACGGGATTAGGTGCATGTGGTCTTTTAATCATTCATCAAATCTGACCCCGAGCTGAAATGCATCCAGGCTTACAGCTGATTTACACAATCTCAGCCACATTCATGCGTTCAGGAGCAGAAGATGTTATCGTGTTGTTGGTGAACGAAAACATCCAGCCGTTTCTGAAAACGTACGGCTCCTCTCAATGGAGAATGCATTAAAGGCCTGCAATGTGTGTGGTTTTTTTTGTGCCGTAGTTGTGACGTAGCAGATGACTGACAGTTCGCTAGTACACGCCTCCGCTTGTTTTGGAGCTGTCCGCGGTGCTGAATTCACTGTTTGCTGGAGTGCATGTCTGTCAGCAGCCAAGGTGCCCCAGGAGAGGCCGATGAGCTGCAGAGAGATGATGATGCTGCCGGTTGGGTAATCCAATTGCATTGCGGAGAGGAGAGAGAAATAGTACTTGCTATTTATTAACAGACTCCTCACTCTTCACTGGAGACAAGTTAAACGTGCATCACCAGGAACTCCTCTGTACTTTATTCAATGCTAAATGTTCTAGATATACATGGATCTATCTGTGTATGTTGTGTTGTTGTAAACAAAAAACACACAAATGATGGCTGCTTTCTGTTTTGTTTGAAGGGTTTTTTCTTATTTACTTTCTGATCTTTCAAAAATGTGTTGCCCTTTTAGATTGGTGACTCATTTTGGGCCTAGTAATTAGAGCTCATCATAAAACCTCAATACCTTTTTTTGGTACTGATTTAAATTGTATCCATGCAGTAAAACTGTAAAGTACCAAAAGCTGGAATTGAATGTCTGGGGATGTTTTAAAAAAAAATCCTGTGTACTTTTAAATGTTTGCCAATGCTTTACCATTTTATTTTGGAAAGAGAAAAGCTTGGGTTTATGCAAGATTAAAGATGTGTGAAATGTTTTTTGTTAGAAATAGAAACATGTGTCTCCAGCTATCATTGTTGAAAACATCGTTGGTAGGCTATCAATACTGAAACTCAGATACTCTATTGACAGTAGTATCAAATCATTGGTAAGCCTCTCAAGCCCTGTCACAGCTTTCAACTCTATGTACCTGCATGTGTTGTGTCTGAGTCTGTGTGTACACTATGTGCTTGTCTGTGTCTTTGAGAGCCATCTAGCCTTAATTGAGTTACAATATATCCTTTCTTTCACTTTGAAGCTGTGTTTATTCTCTAAAGCCACAACAAATGTGTCCTCCCTGACTTCCTGCAGTGGTTACAGTTTGTCTACGGTACACTTCGTTTTGTGTTTCCATGCTTGACTTGTTTTTGTTTTTGATAATGGCAAATGCCGCTCAGGAGGCTTGTTGTCAGAATGTAATCACAATTTGTAACCACTGGCTCTCTGTTGTTATCTTTTAACCTTTAATGGAAAACAGTAGTTTAGTGTTATCTACCACAGAGATCACAGTTCTAGTGTATGCTAAGCTTAACCCAGGAAGTGAAGATGTAATCGTTTCAGGCAGTTTTGCTAAATGATTTTAGGTTATTTTTGATCCGACTTCATTTTGGTTTTCTTGTCGGCCATGTCCATAATAACTGACTAAGGATTAACAGGAGCGTGGGATTTGTGGGAAGCACTGCAGTTCTTCTATTTAATGTGAGATATCTAAAGTAGGTGCTTCTGACAAATGTGGGTTGCTTTGTCCTCATCACAGTGCAACACTATAATTGATTTTACTTAACACATAACACTAATATCTTTTAGCTTAGATGTTCTGTATCTTGGTTTCTTCTCTTATGTTTCATTGCAATGCACTCTGGGGCTTATAGAGACACTTTGTCAGAATACTGATCCGGGCAAGATTTCAAACCTGCATCCAGGTAGTTCAAAATTAGATGTCACTGAGATCTGATTTTTTCCGCGTCTCTCTATAAATCGCACATGGAGGAATAAGGTGTTTCCTCATGTCGGTGACTTTTGTGTCACCGTGTTACATTGTCAGGCCTTTGCTGTTGTCGATGGTCCTGAGACACCATGTGTGAGGGAGAGGGGACAATGTGTGAAATATTGGGGGTCGTTTTTTTTCTTATCCTCTTTTAATGTGTTTGTTGGTGAAAGGGTTAAAGGCTGCTGTTCCTCCGTGAAAAGAGGAGATAGTGGTGTCTGACAAGGTGTGAAGAAAGAGGCGATGTAAGAAGAAAGAACAGAGAGTCTGAAGGGCAGCCGGAGTGTCTCATTTCTTTGAGTGCTGAGGAGAACACACAGCCACGCTATCTTTGGTGGAAGATTTATGACATTGACGATCAAAAGCCTTTTACACAACAAAAAGGTTTGATTTGACGCTACAGAGATAAACGGAGGCAAGAGGTTAATAATGTTGTAATCATTTTACTGATATAATATCAGCAGGAGGTGATTCTAACCAACACTATGAAGGAAAGTCTTTTAATTGTACGTTTGTCCATAGTAGAGGCCTATCAGTGGATAATGTTTCCCCAGGTGTTTACTCAAACTAGTGTGTTTCCTTTCGAGGAACAGTATGAATGAGGCTCATGTCACCAGGTGGCTCTCATGCAGTTTCACCTCAGCATGTCCCTATTTGTCTTCTCTGAAGTATCATGGTGTGGCTGTGGATGAACCTGAGGCAAAGCAGTGAGTCAGTGTGTGTCGCTGTCTTTTGGGCAACTCAAAATGGAGTCCCAGCGTTAGAGTCGAGCCTTTGAATGATGTGCCGGATCAATACTGGTAGAACATCAACGTCAGTGGCGTTTTGTTTATGCACTGCTTTCTGATCATTGAAAGTACCTGCATGGCGCAGCAGTTTCGGGACATTGAACACTAGAGGGGGCGTTCCTCATGGGCATGTTCACACTGATGACATAATGTTGTCTTCTTGGCTGGAGAGCAAAACAGCTCATCATGGTGTGAGTGTGTGTGTGTTGCTTCTTGATCAGGGAGAAGCTTCAACTAACAATGATTTAACCCTGAATCGTTTGATCTTTAAAGAAACCCAACGATATGTTATTGTTTAAATTGGACCTATCATGCTATATTTGAAATATATATTGTAGGGCCACCTATAAAACATGTCAGTGAAGTTTTTTTTTCAAAATACCAAACAGATCCTGCATTTTAGCCATGCTCTATTTGCTCTTTTCCAGCCCTGTTTTTGCAAGGGCTGATTCTGTGAGAAGTCTTCTTCGCTGCTTTTGTGGCAGACTACAGCGCCACCTACAGGCCTGGCATATGTACTACAGCGTCTCCAGTGCTTTTGAGCGGTCACGTGTGAACGGACACGTTCGTGGCCCAACCCCCCATTCCCCTGATAGGTGGAGAGTTGCCCATATAGGCGGAGCGCCCCTTTTCTGATGTCAGAACAATTAAAATCTGTATCAGATCCGTTGCAGCCCCGTTTTTAGAGATTTGGGTACGGAGGACAAGAAAGAGGGTTGTGTTTTCTGACACTTGGTGAGTTCCCTGACACACCGGGAACACGTATTCATGTATAAAAGACGTACAAAAGTGCATTTTGTATGATGGATTGTTGCTTATATAAATGATCGATTTTCTATTGATAAACTAATCTATGGAGTAATTGCTTCACCTCTGTCAGAAACTGCAGCTAGATGTTGAGAGATTGCTGTATCTTCATCAGGAGACTGCTGACCTCTGTCTCTTTCAGACTGAACGGTCAGATAAAAATCACCAGTGGCATAAAGTGACCATGACTCAGCGTTTTGACGTGGATTTGTGCCAGAATCAGTTCGATGTGGATTTGATTGTCAGTCATTTCGTGGTGGCCACATCTCAGGTTGCTTTGAGTGGGTGGGCTGCTTCCTCGCAGGGTTTGTCAGGCAATCTGTCTGTTTTCTAAACTGCTCCTCGTCTTCCTCAGGAGCAGCAATAGCTCATCTCAGCACACATCCTACGAAGACGTATATAAATAAAATGCACAATGGAGAGTATCTGATATCGCTCACATAACCCTTTTAAAGACAGATTGAGCTGAAATAAAGGTACCAACCTTCTTCACTTAATGTAGAGAGAAAACAAAATGGCTGTATTATTATAAAATGATATGAAGCTAGAGCTGCAGCTAGCAATTGATTTCATTACTGATGAATTTGTCATTGGTTTGGATTGTGTAAATCCTTTCCCCATGGCTCAAAGGGACACCTTCAAATTGTTTAGATATTCCTAGTAACATTCTGAATCAAATATATTCTAGATTTATCAAGAAAAAAGCAGCAAATCCTCCCATTTGAGAATTGTGTTGAAATGGTTTTTCCAGTACATACGGTCCAAGGTGTCGCAGTTGTTTTGCTTGTAGGTTTATTTTCCCTCTTGGATTATTTTATGTAAATTCAACATTTTAAACCAGCAAAAGCCATGGAATGATTCATGTACTGTAGTAAAAGAGGGCTGTGATGCAGTGGGTGAGACGAGTTCAAGTGCATATAAGCATGTCATCAAATAATCATGGTATCAGGGAGCTGCAGGGGGGATTCAATGAAGTAGCTTGAAATAACATCATGTAGTAACTCAAATGATGACAGTAAGTCCAGGACAAATGTGAGCCCTGATTATAAAATGTTTCATCAAGTGATAATTAAAATGAGCTCTTTCAGTCTGGATTTGAATCTTTAGGATGGCATTTCTAGTATCATAATTTATTATAATAATAATAATAATAATAATAATAAGATGATGACAAATGTTGTAGCAGTATTATCTGTTTTGAGTGGGCAGCATACTGGTATAATGTGGTATGTGTTAGTGACAGCAGGAAAAATATATATTCATTTTACAGATGGCTTTGAATTGTTTAAAAAAATCATCCTTACACTCCATTTAGAGCACACGGTGCATGTTACCTTTTAATATGTTTGACCAGCACATGTTACGTTCATGACTTGATCCTTTATAATTCTGCCAACTTCAATTTTGTACATACGTAATATTTTGCAACAAAAAGAAACAGATATTAATACATATTTTACTAGTGTCAGAGTTTTTTCTACTCTCCTCTTGATTGTGACAGTTCAAAAATGAATTTCAACTAATCGCTTAACATCTCTGTTCGGAGAAACGGTGTGTTGACATGTGTTGGACTGATTTCCATTTCGATTCCCATTAGGAGTCATTTAGCAGCACTTTCCCTCACTGTTACCTGCTGCTCAAAAGACTAACCTCAGCATCTCATGTTTTATCTCCACAGGTGATCTCCTGCAGGGGACCAACAGCTCTCTCTAAGGTTTATGGAAACCTGACCTCCCATTGGTGGAGAAGGTGAGGTTTTATCCTGTGTTCGTTTGCTTAATCCTCATTTAGCTTCTTGTTGCACAGTTACTCCAGAGGGAACAGAAAGGGCTATTTAAAGGACCTTTTGTATCATTTATAATGCTAAATACACCACTTCAGGTGATTAATAGCTCTTTGTCAATGGTGTTAATATTTGATGAGGGCGTTCCAGTCTTTCATCGAGTTAACTGGAGGTCACATTTGTTTCCTTTTTGAGACTTTTTATATCAGAATGAGAATCGGAAAGCCTTTATTTGTCCCACAGTGGGGAAATATACAGGGTCAAGGCAAGCAAGGTACAGATAAAAGGAAAACAAATATATGAATATAATACAAAAAAAGTTAGGCACACAACATTAAGAATATAGACAAATAGGTAAAGTACACCGTGGTAAGTGAACATATAAAAGTAATCAAAAGAGCCGGTAATATTGAGGACTTGTGTATGTATTGTAAAATATATACACAATATATATTGAAGGTATGAAATTGTAAATAATGTGTTTTACTCTGTGCATGATTAGCATTACATATAGGAGATCTACTGTAGTGTTTCCATTTCTAGCTACAGTTGGTCATATTCACTCACCTGTAGTCGGTTTCCTCCACAATAACATTTAGACTCTCTTAATAATTTGTGTCAAAATGTTCCTTTATTACCTCGCTAAGAGCAGCTCTCGCTGTCTCGCTGGAGAGAACAACTGCTCAGGAGTGATTATGGATTTCCTTGTTTGATGTCTTTGTTTTGTGCGCATTATGGCAGAACCTCACTGCAGCTGTTTGAGGAGCAGACTGTTGTTTGTATAAGTGAGAAGGCTCATCAGAACATGATGGCCCAGATCAGGGAGGTTTCTCCTGGGATCCGGAGCAGGGTGGACTGGAAAAGAAAGCTAGGCCAAAATAATACTTAGTGTTAACATTTGAGTATGCTCAAGGTAACCTAAGAGCCCAGAAATGAAATGATATCACCAGCAGGAATATTGTCCGACATTATTTATGCTCTCCACCTCTTGCCCACTGATACACTGTTGATATCATGTTGGAAATGTCTCTAATCTTTTGAAGTGGCTCATCAAAGCTCATCGATTCTTAGTTTCTAATTATCTGAGTTTGAAATATTTCAAAAGGGACAAGATGTACTAATTTCTGCTTGATCATAATATCAGCACATATTCTTTGAACAAAGAAGATATCACTTAGTCAGGCAAAGTTGTGATTTTAAAGCCTCACCTGTAAGGGAAACTTCTGCAGCAATGGAGAGTCAGGACTCAGAGAGACACGAGGAGAGTTGGAGCTTTGTTGTCAAACAATGATGTTTATTACAAGTCAAACGGCCGGAGAATTCATATCACAAGTCACAGCAGCAAAAGGTTCTGACTGCACGGGTGGGTTGTCATGTCAATTCTGCCCAGCCTATCTCTCGATAGACCTTTTAACTAGTTTACAGAGGGTCAAATCCACATATTGGGGATGGGCGTAAACATCTGCAGACACAGGAGATGTCTCTCACATCTGTGGAGCTTAGAAAGCCAGCGTTCTCACAGTTGTAAAACCCCCCCTGTGCCCATCAGGATGGCCACAAAACCTAGTATCAACATACAACATACATGATACACGTAAACATGGGTTACCTGCATTAACACATTCCTTACGGGAGATTAGAAGCAGGGGTGGTTGTAAATGTCAACACACAGAATAAGGTTAAATATCTTAGGAGTAAGACAGAAATATTCCCTTACATCACCCAGTCATGATTATTTGTATAGAAAGAAGGTCTTTGACGTGGTGGTACATTACATCTGTATTAAACTGCTATGTTTTACAGAACCACATCTCTATTGGGGACCATAAATCAGAATGAATGTGTTACAATCTTTAGTTGTAGTTGCAGCATAGCCGGTAATAATGTTTAAAGAGCAAGCAATTAAATAAAACCAACCATTACATTTCATTATCTCTTCAGCCACACTTCTCAGCATGGCCTTTAGAAATGTTGAAAGTAGGATAGTGTTATTTGTAATTCTTAAAGTCACACTTTGATCTCTGTGACCTCCTCATGTCAGCTGAAGAGGTCGCGCAGGCTTGGTGGCTTGTTAGCCAATATCTACAGAAACATTTACACACAAGTTATTTATTTAGCTTCTTTCCGTGTTTAACCACCAGCAGCACTTGTTTGGCTCCTGATTATATATATCCATCCTCATTTTCTAAGCCAAATTGGCAATATTTGTATTTAGGGTGAATCATTTATGTACGTGCCAATTCAAAGTAAGTTTCGTCTTCAATTCTAGCTTTTAAGTAATGTTTAATTGCATGTTTTCTGAGAGATGACTCCTGGTGCTGGTCCAACTACGAGTCCAGTCTTGATTTTTTTTAAAGTCAGAATTTAGTTTCAGACTTCAGTCACTGCAGGCAGACACTCAGATTCTATGGCATCTAGATGTACGTTGGGATACACAGGGATGTAAGGTGATAGCAGCCTGGATATTCAGTTGTTGTATCTCCTGGGAAACTGCCTGGTATTTTTGCTTGTCGTCTCCTGTCAGTGTTCCGTTATCGTCATCATATTTCACTTGATCAAGGAGATAATCAAGCAGTAACATGTGTCACATTTACTTTGGAAAGTGAACCAAAGGCTGTTTTTGTAAACTGAAATTATATTTAGAAGTCCTTTACTATTGAGAGCGGTAATACTTCTATTTATTTTCAATATAAACATGTTGGCTTACTTTGTATAAGTATATTTTATATTGTGTACAATCATTTTAGATGCATATCCCTTTTAGTTAAAAATCTCTACCACTTTCCATGAACTCCTCCTCCCACTCTCACCACTTCTTATACACACACACACACACACACGCACGCACGCACGCGCGCGCACACGTACACGTTCAGGCGGTGTGTTTGAAGGCAGCCCATCAGTATTCAGTGCAGCATCAGGCAGCTAAATGGTAAGAAGGCGAAACGCTGGTGTGTTTGGAGAGCAGCATTTCCAGATTCACTTCTGCCTCTCTCTCTCTCTCCCTCCCTCCCTCCCTCCCTCTGCTTCCTCTCCCTGCCTGGACATTGGCAAAATCTGGACTGGACCCTGATCCTCCGTCCTCCCAGCCTCCACTGCTGCATGTCTGCAGTTCATTCCTTCATCAGCAGCCATCACAATGTGTCTGTGCTCCCCTCCTCCACTCTGCCTCTCTTGTCCGTCCCTCTCTGCCCTTCCCCGTCTGTTTGTTAACCCTCTGTTCTCCGCACTTTTCTCCACACTGTTCTCCACACTGTCACCAGGAGCTTGTGGCAAGAGGGAGTTACGTAAGCACTGCAGCAGCGCTCGGGACACTGAGCTAAATCGTGCGTGTGTTCTAGGCAGGTCGTAAAACTTGCTCAACATAGTTTCCTTTCAACAGACTCTTCCTGTCTTTCCACCTGATCATCTTCTATATCTGTCCCTCTGTTTGACTCTAGCCATCTTAGATATCTTACTGTTTACATTTTTGGAGGACACAAGGATCATTTTATAGTCCATGTCTTCAAGATATCTTTTTTTTAATCAGTTTGTCAAAAATACCTGCAAGACTGTCTACAGATATGCTAGTGGCTATGAGAGGCTGTACTTAGGCAAGATGGTGTTTCCAGTTAATGCTAACATTTGCATGCTAACACGTTAATGATAAGAAGGTATACTGTTGCCATGCTTACCATCTTAGTTTAGGATTTTAGCATGCTCACATTTACTGATTAGTGCTAAAAGTACAAAACTAAAATGTTTATTTTTGCAGCAATTTGATTATGGGACAATTTAATTTTGGACCAGATGATGATATTAAAGGAAAGATATTGCAACAGAGATATAGTTATAATTCATCCAGAGGAAAGATTATTGCCTCTTGGGAGTTGTAATTTTGTCTTGACATTATTATGTACTCAATCTAATTTTACAGTGAACTAGATTATCTCTGATGTCTTTTTAAGAAGTTTGTACTGATGATCCAGCAAACTTGAAAGCAGCCGAGTGGTTTTGCTTGTAGTAAATGTTGTAAACAAGGTCAGAGACAGTGAGTCATGTCGTCATGACTATGGCTCATTGATTGATCTGACAGAGGGACTCGGTTCATTCTCAGTGGGAGCTTTAGAGCATCTTGCTGCTAGTCAAAGCAGATGTTACTATTACATTAATTATACTTACATGGTTTTAGCATAGGCCAGGGAGCATAATTACTGCCTACAGCAAAATCTTCCTCCAAGAAGACAATTGAGGTCATGATGAAGGAAAAACAGAAACAGTTTGACGTGAACTGACACTCTCTGTCTCAGGAGTGTTAGAGAGTTGATATGACTCACTTTAGTTTGAGCTGGATATTTGAGTCTTTGGCTATGTTACCGTGCGACTCTAGACATGGCGATGGCTGCAGACTTGTTCTGTGAGAAATACTGAATAAAGATTAAAGGTTGGTTGTTTTTTTCTTCATGTTATTATTTTATAAATTGGATGCAGCTCAGGCCATGCCCAAACAGTTCTTAAGCTCTAAAGCCAATGTTATGATATTCTAGTTCTTTGTAGATGTTCTCTCTCGTTCTCAATGTTTGAATTATTTTACATTATTATAATTATCCTGGTAAATAGTTAATATTCACATGTCCTGGTGGGAGACAACATTTCTCCATTTCTAGGCTTGTGGAAGGTATAAAAAAAAAGGGTTGTGAAAGGTGTTGGTCTTTTCTAGGAGTGATTTACTGAGTGATTAGGCTCATTCTCTTTAAATTACATTTAATTATGATACATTATGTTGATAAAGTGCTTAAGAAAAAAAGCTTGAATAGTTCTAGTTCTATTGTTTTATTAAATCTTTTTTTTTTTTACCAAAACATTGTATATACCCGTTAACCAGTGTTTCCGCCAGACTAGGGCTGAGAGGGCGTCCACCCCGAGAGTGGAGAGGGGGGGGGGGAGGGGGTGGGGTGTTTTGACTTGAGCCGTCCCTTATAGATACTGTATTTTTACATTAGTGAGCCGGATCATTTGGCTCGGCTCTGTTAAAGCGCCGGCTCTTTCGGCTCCCAAACGGCTCTTCATGTTACCACAGTTTACCACGGAGCCTCAGTTTCGCCGCTGCGAGGCTCTGGTGCTCGCAGCTCACGCGCGTGCTCCACTAAAAACCCTCCGCTCAGCACGTCCTAATCGCGCACGTTCCGTGTTGTCCTGGAGCAGGCACCTTCGATGTCGGGGAAACGATCTTCAATACTCCGAAAAGAATCCCACCAGACTCCTTTGCCCCTCCAACAGCGGGATGTCCTTGTCCTTTTTTCCTTTTCGTCATTTCAAGCGATAAAAACTCTCGATCTTCTCTCGAATTATTAATATTTTTTGGACGCTCTCGGCTCGCGTTCAGGGCGTCCCGAGCTGAATAAGGGCGTCAAATGGCGGCAAGACGGCCCCCTGGCGGAAACGCTGCCGTTAACTATCACTTGGCAACATCTTCTACAGTATAAGCCCATTTCATAGTGTCAGGCTATTACCTCGCCACCTGTGACATTGGATAGTCGTATCAAACCATTTATTGGAGATTGAACCAGAGTGAAAACTGTTGTATGGGCTGACTGATGAAAGTAAGCATGTTCAATCCCTTCCAATTGTATATGACCTGAGGCTGACCATGACCTCTGACCTCCCTGTGGGGCAGGCAAACAACACGATAATATTTCCCCACATTTATCAATTCAATAAAATAGCAATGCATGTGTTGTTATTTACTCCCCAGTGTGTGGACTGTTGTTCTGGGAGCTGAGCCACAGCTGACCTGGCTTACTCACAATGTTACACAAAATAGATATTGATTGAAAATGGATAAACCCCCACCCCAGACGGAATCAACAATGATGCACAAACTTGATTCTGGTGCAGCCGCCCTGAACCCCACTGGAGGCATTCATAAACAGATTACTGAGTCATCCTGCACTTGTTTGAGAGAAATCGTGACTCACTGCTCGCCTGCACAGGAAAAGCCATCTTTGGACCCTGTTACCTTATTATAATTCCTGGCCGCTCTTTAGAAAGAGGCATTACAAATCTGAAAGCAATATGTGTTGATCAGTCGCTGTGTTTTGCTATGAAGACGTTAACCTGCAGAATATGTGTGGTATTGGAGGATTGAAATGGACATTGTCACTCACCAGATGTGCTCAAATACATGGAAGTACTTGCACTTTACTTCTTGTTGACATTGAGACATTCACTTTATGTGAAACCAAACGGGCAGCACATTCTTCTTCTTCTAGCTTGTGGAGGAACGAGAGAAGATGAGGGTTGTTATTTTTTCCCTACATTCAGTTTCAGACTCTCCATTTGGATCAACACATCAGTTCAGATTTGACTCTCCCGCTCCATTCCCCAGCGAGCAGCGAAGAGGGCTAACGGCACGCCCCTTCAGCTGATGAAAGACAATCACAATCACTTCCCCTCTATCTCTGCCCCTGCTGCTCAGCCCAGATTGCTGCATCCTTTTTGAATGAGTTCCTCCTCTTCAGTACGTCTCTATTTTTGCACTTCACAAGTCATTTTCCTGTGTGTGTGTGTGTGTGTGTGTGTGTGTGTTGCACATTCTCATGGACGTCCCAGGAGTGGACAGTGGGATGGACAGCTGACACCGCGTCACCTTACAGGCCTTCTTGTTGCTGTGTGAAGCATCGGGTCACATGGGCGGTTTAATGAGCGCGTGTGTGAAGTCTGCACAAGGCAGCTCTGTCTCCTGGCAACATCCAACAGCCTGCGCTGCACCGTGAGATGAATCACATCTCTGTCCTGATGTGTTCGGCTCTCGCCCCGTGGCTCTATCTATCCTCTCAGGGACGGTCTGGCTGAGCGGCTCCATGCTTCCTCCTAAACCTCGCTGCACCTCCTCTTCTCCCTCACCTCTCTCCCGTCACGTCCCTCTCTGCCTCCATCTCAATCTTCATTTCTCCTCCCCCTCGTCTTCTCCTCCATACGGCCGTTGTCTCGCTCGGTTTCTCCCTGTCATTCCCTTTGCTTATATCTCAATGAAAGGCCTCCCTCTGTCTCTCCCCTTGTGTGTCCTCTCCCTCTCAGTCAGTAGAAGAGGAGGACATGCTGTGCTTATCAAACAGAATCCACAGACGAGCATAGTGCATCGTAAATCAAGTCCTTATCAAAACATCAACTGAAGGCTTTTAGTAGAGTTCATTCTCAAAATGTTTGACATGCCACATTCATTTTAAGTGCAGCCTTGGTAGCTTTTTCTGATTGCCTTAAATTACTAGATAGAAAGAAAGCATGTGCTGTCAGGAGATAGAGAGCTTGGAAATGTGCTGGAGTAAAGTTAGTTCATCTCTCTGAAATCTTCTTATGGTAACAAGCTTACATGTTTGTTGTGGTTCCCATTCAGTGCTTTGGAAGGCTTGTCAACACTGGACCTTCTGACTGTGGCTGTGACATGTGTCTCCTCTGGACCATTGTTTGTCTTTAACTCTCTTAAAAGCATTCACGTTTATCAGATACCTGCCGTATGAACTGTCATGCTGCTGTGAACTCAGTGACACAAAGTGCAGGGCTGTTAGTGCCTGCAGTGCATTTGTGATTACTTTCTATCACCACTGCACAGACATGTATCCCCATGCAGAAACAAACATTGCAACGTTTGTGTGCAGCTCTCTTGTTAGCCAGTATATCATATCCTAATTACAGTTTCATATCACATTCTTATCTCCAGGTTTTGTGTGTCGGTCTCCGTTGTCCTATCCGCTTCTTGGCTCTTCTTCCTAGCTAGCACCCTCCCCCACTAAAGCTACTCAAGTGGCACACTGCAGGATTATCCCTCAGCCTCGGAGACACGCCGGGTTGGTCAGACTGATCGTCCTCTCTGCATTCACTTTGGCCACAGAGGTCAATGGTGCAAAAGTAAAACTTGCAACCAAGGACACATCTGGACTACAAATTAATTCAAACATCCACAAGGACTCTTTTCAGGGAGTGGTGTTTGAATTCAAAATCTGGGATTGTTGTGGGGTTTTTTCAAAGATGGAGTCAATCCTGGTAAGTGGATGTGCAGAAGAATGTTGAGTTTCATACAAATGTGCAATAGTTTGAATTGTAGTCATTTGTCAGCTTTGGGCAACAATAACGCCTCTGCAACCGCAACAAAAGGCTTTGAATCACAAAGGAGACCGCTCTGACAGCAACAAGTGTTGTGGTCAGTGAGTGGGTTGTTAACAGTTTCAATGCATCCAGTGAAGAAATGTGTCTTTTAGAGACCAGCTGTAACTTTATTATTTTATATATGCAATGTTTTGCTTGTTTCTTCTCATTATAAAGGCCTATTATTCGCTATTATGTTTTTTTTTTTTTATAATTACTTCCATATCAGTCAATATAATTGGAGGTGTGTTCACAGTCATTGAGGTGGATTGACCTCAATAACTATAAGCCACTCTCCACAATGCTTATTACTCCAACCCCCCACTCTTATCTGTCTCATGGGACACACAGCAATCCCCCGTAACGAAGCTAAACTGAGATGTATGTACTGTGTTTTGTCTGTGTTGTTTAACCCAGTGAGCTAAGGGTGCTGACTTGTCCTCACTGTCAGCTCTCAGGTTTTATATTTTCACTTTTTATGATATCATCCATGATGCATTCTAGTGTGAGATTCAAGAAAATGTGTGGACTGCTGTCTGCGATTTAACGCCTTAATCCAAATGCTTTCTAGAGCTCATCAAGTGTGTGTTGGTTTAAGTGTGAGTTTTGGTTAACCTAAGCCTCTGAATGCATTGGCTTTTGTTATGAGATGGGATTCTGGCATCGGGCCTGAGCTTAACTGGCTTTCATTTCACCAGGTGTTGTAATCGCAGACTCAGAAGCTAATTGGAGGACGGATTGAGGGACAGGCAGCCGGACCAATGGTCTTTGACTTGCTGAGATTAAGACTTGCTACTTTAGGGCTGCTTAGCTGCTTGGGACCTTCTTGCATTATTCAGTCTAATTCTATTTTATGTAGCTTTGAGTGTGATATCTTATTCAAACATTTCTTAAATGCAATATAAACATTTGCTTACCTAATCAGGTATGAATTTAAGGCAGATTGAGTCTTTAACATCTGCTGTTTTTATGATCCTGCCTTTACTGAGAATAGAGCCTCAGACTAATCTCACCAAGTGAAAGCACTTTTTGTTATGGAAGCAAATTAGCTTTTTTGAAATGCTCATGATCATTACATGCAAAGAGAACGCACAGTGTTCCAAAAAGGAGTGAAATAAGTATGATCCAGTTTGTTTCATATATCCACACTTTCACTTATCATCGCAAGTAGGCTTTACTCTAAACAAATATCATTGGTTTCTTTGGTTACACAATGTACCTTAAGTTATGGTACACAAATATTCTTTTGGCAGTGTGATGTTATGAGCAAATCATCTTTAATGTTGAGACTTACTGCGGATTTGTAATGGTTTAACATTTCTAGGATATTTATTGCCTTACTTGCAAGGAGTTAGATGTGAAGATCAATAGCACTTTCTTGTCTGTACGGTCCATAAGAAGCCTCCTCCAGTAACACTTCAGTTTTTACAGTTTAAAAACCAAGATATAGTATGGCAATTAGTGAGCTATAGAGGTGCTGGTTGCCAGATGTTGTTACCTTTAAAAATAGAGAGCCTGTATGTGAGTAATATCTATCTCCTTATATCTATCTCAAATCCTCAAAGCAATAAACATATTCACCCAAAATGTCCAAAAAGAAAACCACAAACATCAAAATAGCATATTTCTCATGGACAGGAGGAAGGGTATTTTGTGGTGCTGTACTTAATGTCTGTTCATTGTCATGACTTGTCACTATTAATGCAAATTAATCTTAAATGAGTTGTAGAGAATATGAGGGTGACTGACAGGCCTCCTCAGTTTGTGTTCCCATTTTCAAGAGGGGGGTTACTTGGGCTTTGTCTTATGATAATATCAAATAAGCAGAATTCAAGATACAGAAAAGGTTCATAGCTGATTTTCTGTAAAAGTATATTCATGTAAACTTTAATATGCATATGTACTGTCTTCTGCATGTAAAGACAGACATTCACAGGTCTGGATTAGGACATTATCTGTACATTTCTGGATTGTAAAAACCTTAAGTATTCCTTTATGTTCAGTAAAAATAATTAGAGAGAAACATTATGTAGTACCTTGTTGTATCAAGCCCTGAGTTTTTCTGAGCTTTTCAGGAAATAATAAGATGAATTGCCAGAAATACACTTTGCAGCTGATCCCTGTGCAACTAAAGAGTTCAAGTTGTCTCTGATTCAGACTCTGATGCCAAATCATAAACTGGTTCTTTGGTATCTTGTGGTGTGCACTCTTGAAATACAGCCAATGTATGAAAGCCTCTACTGTTGGGAGCCCCACGGACTGTGAGGGCTGGAGACAGTAACCGAGGCTTTTGATAAAATACAGCTTGGCTCAATCAGTCGATGTTCTCTGGAAACACTGAGCGAGCAGGAATAGATTGCCTGTTCTGAAACCAGAACCAATCACACCGGGTACGAATGTTCCCCTGATAACATTTTTGATGAGTAGACCCCTTGTGAAAACACAGTGTTGCAGCTACTAAAAATACTGATACTCTCATAAGCTGACCTTGTAGCAGGGCTGTTTATTCTCCTCACAAGGACAATGATGTTGTTATATTATGAATAAGGAAAAGGGAGGTCGGGCTGGTTCAAATTGAGCCTAACGCAGAGAGTCATTCTACATGAGTCATTTCAGGGATGAAGGAATGCTGCAGGAATGAGTTTTCACTTGACTGCGGAGGAAGTTGAAGGATGGAGCACGGAGGGTGCTGGTAATATTTTAAACTTCACATTTATTGTGCTTCAGCCGACCGAAGAGTGCAGACTCAGCTTCTAATCTGAAATGGCCTCGAGTCATCCTTCATCTGCAGTGAACTCTGTCTATTACGCTATTTGATGAACATTAATATGCATGTGGGCCTACTAGGAATCACTAACTGTGATCATAATAACATTTTAAGCAACTCATTATTGTTTTAATTAAAGGTTGCAATAAAGTGTGCACTACGGTACGATATACTTTATTGTCCCCGTAAGGAAATGTGTTCTGGACTCCGTCCTGCAGTTCCCTCATACATGTGCATATACAAACATAGTGGACATTAAGAGACATATACATAACATCAGTCATACACCGTTTGAACAAACACAATACACAGACGCACATACTGACAATGGTGACCTATTGCACAACCCTCATGGCCAACATAAGGATAAAGAGTGCCAGTAGAAGTTTCGCAAGGGTCGTCATTGTTCCAACATACACACACACACAGTCTCTTGATTAAAGCGTGTGGTTTAAATCAAGGACGAAACGTTTAACCAGACATAAATACACAAAAAACTGCAGCACACGACACGAGCCAGGGTCCCATCGTGGGCCACATGCAGAATAATAACCACAATCAACTACATCTTATTAAGACAAAGAGATCTAGTCAGAGGAGAAACATTATCAACAGAAACACATGTAATATTCAGTCATACTGTTGGTTGCAGTGCGATGAAGAGCTCTCCGTCCAGGGAAAGCCATTAGTCATGTGAGCAAAATGGATTCTGCTTCAAACTGAGTTCAACACCGATAAAGCGGCTCGCAGTCTCTTCTGTTTTAACCGCGGTGGTAAGATATCGACCAGACGTCAAACAAATAAATATAAATCACCTTAAACCCTGGAGGAAATCCAGCAGGGACTTTATTCTGTAGGGTTTGCCAGGTAATAGGTGATTAACCCACATCATTAAAGGACATCTATAGGTTTAAAAATAGGTTTGTTGATCTTGTATCCGTATATTTAGGGATGCACAATTATTTTTAGCCCTCAATTTAAATCCAATAAGAAATCGAATGGACTATTTAGTTGTGAGTCTTTCTTTTGGTAATTGGCGTTATACAAACAAAACATGAACTAAAGATTTCATATTAATGGCAACAATAGACAGTGGTCTAATATAAACAGAGGACACTGAAACCTACTGTGAACACCGGCAAAATAGGCTGAACATATAAACAATGGTCAGAGTAATATCACACATGGGTAAACCTAGCGAAACGTGTACAGTGTATTTGTGAGTGGTTGTTATTGAACCATCTCGGATGTAATGTGTCAAAAGAATGAGTATTTGCTCAGTGAAAGCATCCAGGGGCAGAGCAGTGTGATGCATGATGGTCGTGATGCTCCACTCTCTCTGGTATCTTTTCTAGGACACGCCAATATAAGATGCCCTCTCTCATTCCTGAGGGCACGGCGCTGTATGCATGGCGGAGGAGTCTATTTTGATCTCATTATTATAAACGTCTCGAATAGAAACCCTCACACTGAAAAGTTTCCTGTCGTTGCCAGGGAAATGTCCTACACTGCTTCTCCTCAGTGAGGCGCAGAGGCCAGTATGGTCTCCTAATGTCTGCTCATGCACATGCACTGTACTTCTTTGTTACTGTATTTGTGCTATAAAGTCACTGACTGACATTGTTGTTGTTGTTGTTGTTGTTGTTCTCTTTGTGTCTTTCAGTGCATGAGGAACCCAGCTCTGCTGCAGAGGACAGGTTTAGTCATTAGAGTGCTTTGCCACATCCAGGAAAATGTCTGGCTCCTACGATGAATGTGCAGGTGCTGACGACACCATGGACAGCTTCTGGGAGGTAAACAATGTCATGTTTATTCTCAAGAGTTTTACACCTGCATCCCAGGCCCTTACCCTCCCTTTTGTCTTGTGTGTATGTTGCTTCTGAAGGCAAACAGTCACCACAAAAGAACATTGAATGAAATATCTTTCACCAAGTTTTAAAAGCAAAATTGCTTCACTGAATCTCTGAAGTTTGAGCAAAGCTGTTCGATTCCCACTGAGACTCAATGCAGATTGTCACGCTGGAAGCCCATTCAAAGACTTAGGCACGGCCTTATGCTTTAAAGTAAAAGCAATCTTGCTTTAAGATGAGAACATTGATACAATATTCAAATATGCCTTGTTTTTCCACTTTATGCTAAGTAGCTGCTGGCAGACCGTCTGATTGGTATCTATCTTTTCATCCTACCTTTTAGCAAGAGTATCTCCCAAAAGGTCTGGCTATTGCTTTAAACAAAGAGCTTTTTAAAGGTGACCTGATTAGGATTCCCTCCACCTCATTAAGCAGAACTGCAGCTACAAATATTTTGTGCAAAAGGAGAGTTGCAGAGTCTGTATTTTCGTCACAATAATTACAACATTTAAATATATGGACCGCCATATAGCTCATCGTTAGAGCTGGTGACCCACAAAGTTGGGATGCAAGCCTGCGGTCCCTTACGTCCCTCGTAAAGGTTATTCAAATTCAAAAATGTAATACATTTACTGCAATTGCACAACTACATCTTTGGGTTTAACTAGTCTATAGAACATAGTTGCCTGTAGTCAGTAGTGTCCGTACAGGATTTGGCTTTTAAAAGGAATGAGAATGATAAGTAATTAAATGGTATTGTTCAAATTTTTATATCTCCTTTTTTTACCCTGGCATGTACTATTTCTAGGCAATTCACATAATGTATGCTTACAGTGTTTTGGTCAATAAAGCTCATTTCTGTCGGAGGAGAACAAATCATAAAGGTTTGGATGATACAAAGTAAAAATACTTATGGTACATCAACAAAAGTATGAGCTAGTAATTGTGGATTTAGTCTTACTTAGTATTTTTGTTGGTGTATCAGGCCGTTTCCATGGCAGATTTTTAAGCATAAACAAAAGAAAATTAGACAACTGCAAACGTCATTTTTTGGTGCATGATCCCTAATCATTTACGTTTGGAACAGAAAGTAAATGGAATTGATAATAAAGATGTCCTTAAAGATTTGAGACCCTGCTACAGACACTTCTTCAACACAATGATTCCTTATTTGAGCGAACACTACATTTATTTTGTCACTTTAAGTATTGTAAATCATGCTTGTTGTAAATGTCATCACAGGTCACATCACAACGAGTATAAACACAATCTAAGTGCAATCCATCCTCCCTTGTTGTGCTGAGATGCAGCGTGTGGTCTTTTGACCCACCCCAAATGAGCGTTAATGAATTCCCTCAGTACAGAGCCTTCTTTGTGTCAAGGCTCTCAGACAGAGACACAAAGAGCTTCAGTCAGCAGCCGCTCTGAGGGGCCTTTCAGCACATGCACCTGCCTGTAGCATCTGTACTGTATACCAACAACTCAGCAAGGCTCAGCTCATGGTGTGGAAATACCAGGAAACGTTTTTTATTCTTAGATGTTCTCATCAGATACGTTGATATTTGATATACTGAGCCGTGATGGATGAGATCATCACCACACAGTGCAAATACAAGAGCTCAGGCGTGTTTTTATCTGCGGTGCCAGTCCACCTGCATGTTTTTGTTTGCGAGTTGGCAATGTGTCACACAGGCCGAAGCTCACACCGTCACACACCTGTCTCACTGCCTCCCTGCAGCTCCCTCATCTCAAACAGTAGTCACACATGCATGCTCGTGTCAGGACCAATCAGAGCGCAGCGCTGCAGCCAGAGAACACACCGTACAGAATCTACTACATGTGATGATGTATGGATCACTGTTCGTGTTTACAGCACATACATATGCAGTGTGTGGATTCTGTTTATATTTGTCTCTACCTTCGACGTCCATCCCTAAGAATCTGTCTGCCTGCATTACACCACTGAAGAGGATTAAAGCAGACACACACACACACACTCATTCACACACTCATTCACACACACACACACAAACACAAGCCCATGTCATTGCATAACTACACATGCACAGGCACGAGCTTCCCCCCCTCACTACCCTCCCTTCATCATGCACCGTGAGCTCACGCCCCCTGCAGGCACTGAGGAGGCGGAGCCTGGCATGGCTCTTTTAAGGCGGTATCACTTAAGGTGGCGAGATCTAAAAGAAAAGGCAGTAAACCAATCCTGAATGCTGTTATGTCTGCAAATTATGATAATGGGCAAATATTTAGTTTTTATATTTATTTATAGATTTGGTAATTAAATATTGCTGAAAAGCTTTTTAATGTGCATATCATATATTTATTTGACTGTATGTTTCAGGATAAATATTCACTGTTGGTTAACATCCATTATAGGGTATGAAAGATCTGCCTATACCTAGAATCAGGAAACCATTGCCTGTTTTCTTTAAAATATTTATATATTGTACAAATATATGACAGCCTAAACTGTGGTGGTTTATGCACAACCATTCTGTACAGAAAAAACGTTCAAAAACCTAATATCTGATAAGTTATTGAATATTCTTTATATTTTGTAGACTTATTTTGCCCCTGTGATATCATGTTATGAAATATGTGCTTTCTGTTCCTTTAACCTCTTTATCCCTGTGTTCTCAGGTGGGGAACTACAAACGTGCTGTCAAGAGATTTGATGATGGCCATCGGCTCTGCAATGACCTCATGGGCTGCCTGCAGGAGCGTGCCAAGATAGAGAAATCCTACGGGGATCAGCTAACTGCATGGTCCAAGAGGTGGAGACAACTCATTGAGAAAGGTCAGCACATTTTATTTGGGTCAATAAAATAAAAACCTCAACAAATGAATGTACCTTACGCTGATTTTCAATTTGCCAGAGCTCCGTTTACACAGTTTAGTGTAAGCTCTGTGGTAATATTTGACTTCTGCTTATTGCTCTGAATGTTTGATCTGGAATAAATCATTTTGTTCGTCCGCAGGCCCGCAGTACGGCTCTGTGGAGAGAGCCTGGCTGGCTGTGATGACCGAGGCAGAGAAGGTGAGCGAGCTGCACCAAGATGTGAAGAACAACCTGGTGAACGAGGACGTGGAGAAAGTGAAGAACTGGCAGAAGGAGGCCTATCACAAGCAGATGATCGGAGGCTTCAAGGAGGCCAAGGAGGCCGAGGAAGGCTTCAAGAAGGCTCAGAAACCCTGGGCCAAAAAGCTCAAGGAGGTGAGGGCGATGGAAACAAATCCTCAGCATCAATCATCATTTTGTTCTTGGTCTTAGATGTACTCACCTCATTACCAGCTGCTTTCTGGTTCTTCTGTTCATATCTTGTCAAATCAACATCCATTCACTTATAATAATAATATATTAATAAAGCTTTATTTATATAGCACTTTGAGCTGAAAAGTGCTTTACAAAAGGATCACAAGTTAAAAATAAACAACAACACATTCCCCTCAGATTATTTGTTAGGAACGTTACAGGTACATGCAACAAAATATAACATTTTAACAGGTTAACAGACACAAGGAGGTCAAATGTATGATAATAGAAATAAAATAAAATAAATAATGATTTCTCTCCGACAGATAAGACACAAAAAAACTGACTCGACGCAACAATAAAAACCCCATTAAACAAGTGAACATATAGAACAGAAATACAAAATAAAAAGATAATAGTAATAAAAATGCCATAATTCTAATAAAGGTTAAACGATTAAAATATTATCAATCATTATTACATGGCTTAGTTGAATACTCGATTCTGATTGGTCAATTCAGAACACGTGACACGTTGTTAATACCGAACAGACAGACCGCTGTCAAGGACTTATTGACCGTTGTTAAGGACGCTCACATCTGCACAAACAAGTCTATTCGATTTAACTTAATACAGCTTTCTAACTAACAAGACAAGAGCGACAAGAAAGCAGCGGAGAAGTAACGGGCAGGAATCCTCCTTTTTACGCAACGGTCCAGACATAGACATCAAACGGCGACACATATTCAGTTGCAAGTTACTTTGGCATTAGGGCAGGGATATCTAGATACTCTCCAAGGTTTGACATAATGAATTGTGCTACTTTTAAAGCAAGCAGCGATGTTTTCAAATCTGTAATCAAAAAGCTCCTCAAAGCAACCTATTGAAGCAGTCCCTGCCGTTGCTACGTTAGTTCAAACAGTAACAACGGACTATTTTTCTTAGCGGATGCATGTCAATTTAAATCAATACAACTATTTTTTAAATCAATAAAATCATTTTCTAAATCCTTAAAAGCATTTCAATTAATAGTGGGAGTCATGACGTTACTTTGTTGATAATGTGGCCATGTAATATAATAAGCGGGATAATGTGCAGCGAATTGGTCATTATGGGGAAAAGAACACCTTCATGCCGATCTAGATCCCTCCGCTTCGCGTCGGGCCCCTGATCAGTCTGTCGGTGTTCTTTTCCCCATAATGACCGCGTCGCAGCACATTATCCCTTACTTATTCAACTTGACTTTATGGTCATAAATAAAATACAGGGGGAACCATGCCTTTCTTTTTGTTTGGTGACCAAATGTATGTGAGACTCTGACAGTGCCTGTGTTTGGTCATACAGATGGAGGCAGCTAAGAAGACTTACCACATGGCCTGCAAGGAGGAGAAGCTGGCTGCGGCCCGAGAGGCCAACGGCAAGACGGAGGCTTCTGTCACCGCGGACCAGCAGAAGAAACTCCACGAGAAAGTGGACAAATGCAAACAGGATTCGCAGAAGGTACGAAGGGGAAAGATGAAGTATTTTAGTTGGTTTAATTTCAGGCGAGAGGTTTCTGTGTGAGTCTTATGTAGCTGGTCAAGGCTCTTTCTTATGCTTTGTACTAGTTCCCTGGCGGGGTTTTAAATGGCTGTTATTTTTGACACATTCCTATCTATATAAATAATGTAAGGTGTTGTGTAGTGATAGATAAATACAGTGCGAAAGGAAAAGTGGGTTTTCATATTTTTTATGTTAGTATTTTTGGAGAACAGAATATTTTTGGCGCAACATTGCCCGTGCTAGAGGCTCATTTTGATTAATTACATACATTTGGGATCAATGTGCTACCAGAATATCAAGTAACAAATAAGCCAGCTCTTTAAATATAATAAATAATGCAACCATGCTGGGGTTTTCTCCACAGAGGCTTCAGTTTTCTGTGTTCTCTGTTTTCTGTCTCAGGCTAAAGAAAAGTATGAGAAGTCTCTGGAGGAGCTGAATAAGTGCACCGCGCAGTACATGGAGTGCATGGAGCAGGTGTTTGACCAGTGCCAGCAGCATGAAGTCAAGAGGCTGACCTTCCTCAAGGAGGCCCTGCTGGACATCAAACGCCATCTCAACCTCACCGAGAACGCAAGGTTAGCGGGGCGGAAAGAGACCCTTTTATTACGGCTTCATAGAGATGCTGGATAGGTTCACCGACTGTGTTTTCCCTGAGATGTGAGTTAGCTTTTAGTCTTACCGCTGCAGTCAACCTCTCTGTTATTCCCACTCTTTCATATGTATTTTCAGTGAATTCCTATTAAAACTGTAATGTGCAACACGGCTAATAATTCCTTGAGCATGATCGCATACTGTACCTGTACCTTCAATCAGAAATAATCACATTGCAAACACAATTTATAATGGATTATCTTGATTTGTTGTGTCACATCCAGCACAGTTCACTTCAAACTGATTAATCTCAACACACTTCTCAACCAGGCATGCATTTCTCATTAGCGTCGCGTCTCACAGCACTAATTAATTGATTATTCAGTCAATGACGTTTCTGCCAAACTGAATTGTGTTCACAGTGAAAGCCTGTCATACTTTGTGCTGTTTTTAACCTTCAGGCAACAACAAAGCCGACCCAATGTTAATGAGGTTTTTAATGATGCTTTAACAGACGTCCCTTAATTTTTAGTCATGAATCAAGATGGTTAAAGGGATTGCCGGGTACTTAATCCTGACTGGTGTCATTTTTCACGTTAAAATTGTTTCATTAATAACTATTTCATACCGCTCCTTAGCTCTAGTATTGCCCTCCACAACTGAGTATTATTTCTACAAATGCAATAGCCTACTTTGAAATAAGGACTTAAAGTAACACATTACCACTCTTTAGCATTATGAGCAGAAGCCATTATCATTACACTCAAACTCATTCTGATTTCAGTTTGATCACCACAGCTACTCTAGACAATATTAAATTGGCTTGAATGTAATTCAATGAAACCTTAATGAATCATGCTTAAATATTCTTTTAGGATTACTGAATCATTTAAAGTTCTGTTTTTTATTAAATGTTTTGAAAAAAAACGTGGATCATGTTGTGCTCTGAGCTGAATAATACAACAGGCTGTCTGAGGATGAATATATTGTCACTGTATTTTGTAAAGAAACCCAGTCAGATGGTTCATCCCCTAAATACATGAACGTGTCCTTTCAAACTATTATAAGGTTTTGTGGCTACATGAACAAATATATCCTTGTAGGGGATTATTCGGCTGAATCAGGCCAAATACTTCATCTGCTGAGGGCTGCAGCAGAACACTCAGGGAGACACTTCAGTTTTTTCAGGACCCGATGTTGGATCCCTCTCAGCCCTGATTTTGAGCTCCATTGTGGGTTCTGTTGCCAAGTTGGCAGCCCCCCCCCCGCGTCTCTGCTGGCACTTTCATCGTCACTATTTGTTCCACTTTCCTCTCCTCAGCTATGCCGCAACATACAGAGAGCTGGAGCGCACGATCCTGGGTGCAAACACACAAGAGGACCTGAAGTGGTTCAGCAACAACCACGGCCCCGACATGCATATGAACTGGCCTGCATTCGAGGTGAAATATCTATACTGTCATAAACACAAACACTATATACCTCTACTCTAATTTATTACTATTCTTTATTGTGTGTTTACCCCTTTTTTGTATTCTCATCTCCAGGAATACAACCCAGACCAAACCAGCGCTCCTCCAAAGAAGAAGAAGCCAGACGGAGCCCCACCCACTCCGAGCACCGACCATGTGGCTCCACCTGGTGACCGGAGCAGGTCAGTAATACATCCTTATGATCACATTGAAGCACTCTATTTAATTATGAACGTATATCATGCCCACACATTTCATTATTAGATTGAATAAAGTGAAGACATATTTGTTAAAGTTATTTGAAATCATTGAAAGATTGGTAATACGACAAATGAAAATAATTAAAAATACTTTATTGACCCCTGGAGGGAATTTGAGAACTGTTACGGTTTCTCAATTCTAGATAGAAAACCTAGAGAAATTATAAGAACAATAAGAAATTTGAATGTAAAATGTGGATTCTACTCAATACTACTACTAATGTTAAAATATATACATACATGTTACAATAAATATGTTTTACTGAAACAAGAGGTTTACAAATAAGTATGTGAAAATGAAAGAATAACATAAATAAGAATATTGGTTGAAATGTATAGTATAAATAGATTATTGAAAGATTCAAATCAGATATGAACAGAATATTTTGTTGTGGTGCATCTCAGCAGAATAAGTCTCTTATTGTACTGTTCTTTCATGTATTCTGCATCTCATAGTTGCGTTAGTCTTCTATGACTTCCCCTGTCCTGCCCATTGGTTCATAATAAATACATTTAAAAAATGGGTCTCACTGATACACTTTTATTTTATCTTAAGGCAAAAAACACAAAACAAAGACACTCAAACAGGAGTAAATAGTGATTATGTTTGGGACTCATTGTCGGTGCAGGTTTTGCATAATAGTGTGTATTGGCAGCGGCAGGATGATGCTTGTGGGATCAATTCTGAATAAGCTACAGTTCCCATGTTCATCATAACTAGGAGAATGTCTCCCAGTGCAACAGTGGGTTGTATTGATGTGTTTTAAATCAGTTAGATCTGTGGCACAGAGGAACTACGCTGACACTACTTATTACAAGATCAATTCATCACTGGTTGGACCTTTTCATGTGATTTGTTTTCTCTTCAAATAAATCTCTCCCTGCATTTCCTCTATCCTCCAGTGTGAGCAGCTATGAAAAAAACCAAGCTTACTCGACTGAGTGGTCCGATGATGAGCAGCCCGCTTCTTACTCTGGCAACGAAAATGGGGGAAACGGGAATTCTTTCGAAGATGATTCCAGCACTGGGAAAGGGGCCGGGGTCGGGGCTGGGGTTGGGGCCGTGGCTGTGGCCGTGACCGTGGCCGCGGCCGGGGTCCGCGTCCGTGCTCTGTATGATTATGAAGGCCAGGAACAGGATGAGCTCACCTTCAAAGCAGGTAAGTAATATGATGTGGTGTCCTCCATATCACAGTCCACCTATTAATTTATGATCTAATGAAAGTATAGTAAAGAACCCTGGAGACAGGACTTTAAGATAAGATGACACAGAACAGGTGGTCAAAAAGGTTTAAATCTGTCCTATTTTCTATTCTTAAGCTCCCTTCCTCTTTAGAAGATAGCAGTAATTAGTCAATAATTGCCACATGGAAAACAAATTACAGGCACTTTCCACCAATTAAGAAGCTAGTGTGTGGGAAATGGTGTGGAAATAGTGACGCAGTGGCATGAGTAACAACTTTAAAAAAAGCTTTGCACTAAAAAATAACTAGATGCACTTTCTCATTTGCAAAGCTGATTTTTATAATCTTTAGAAGCCTGACAAACAGTCAAACTAGATACAATATGCAAAATCCAAATCATTAAGAGAAAAAATGTTTGGGTCTTTTTTTTCTGGGAATGCGAGAAACCTGTTCCCTGTCTCAATTTTGGATATTTCCGTCCGTGCATTGCCATGTTTTATACTGTCAACACTTGCATAGTGTGACACAGGCTAACTAGCTAGCAACGTTCTTGTTTGCACAAACCAGCAATTACAGCCTGCCCATATCCTCACATACTGATGGCTTTGATCCAATCACAGTATAGTGGTATTAATAGTAAACAGTGAAATAACCCACATGCATAACTTATATTTGTATAGTGCATTGAGCAACCGCTGCTGGTTCCTCCACTTCTGTTACGTAGCCAAGATGGCTATCGTTTATCGTGTGAAGTTTTTACGTTCAAACTTTTTTACTGTTATGAGCGCACAATCTGGGTACTGCATGTTGCCCTACTTCTCTGTGTGACACACTTATGTACTCAAAAAAGCAAGTCTTAGTACAGAGGTGTGCCAATTGAGACTCATTTGGACTCATGCCCTTAGTTTTGCCCTAAGATAAAGTAGAAAAACAGACTGTCTGAAGTGGTATTCACAGATATCATAATTGAGGTTTACATTCACTTTTTGACAGAGGACTGCATGTTGATTACGGAGTGGTGTCTCCTTCACAGGTGATGAACTGACCAAGACTGAGGATGAAGATGAGCAAGGCTGGTGTAGAGGTCGCTTGGACACCGGCCGAGAGGGACTGTACCCGGCCAATTACGTCGAGCCAATCTAGCCGCGTTACTGGACAAGGACACGGCATTGGAAGCAGCTTGAACTGTCCCGTCCAATCGCACCCCGCACATAACCAGAGACTTAAGAGCAACACATCCCTTGCCCAACAGATGCGCCGAGCAGTCTTGCCTAAATAAAAACTTAGTAACCTAAAAGACAGTATATCAGTATAATATATTTTATCCAGCATTTGGGGTGGGTGGACTTTCACATTTAAAAACAGGAGCAGCAGTTATTCCAGTATATACACACTCAACTATACCATCAAGTTAGTGCAGGAACACATTGCTTCTCTGTGTAGCTGTATTTAACGTATAATGCAGCTTATTTAAACTTGCAGTACGCTGCAGTCGTTTCTCTTGTGAAAATGGGAAGATAATATAATCAGTTATACCCATCCGACAAAGACAAGCTTCTCTAACCTGCATTGTGTACATACAGTGTGATGCCATTTCTGTGTAGCATTTTTAATGCTGTGTGTGGTCAGTCGTCATTCTTACATCTGGAATACTGTGTAGTGTTAAAGTACCACAAACAGTATCCTCTATTTTTGTTCTCGTTTTTTTTGTTTTTCTTTGTGATTTGGTCCAACCTCTCTTCCAGTGTGTGCAGTGCTATGTGTTTTAACTGTTTCTGAACTTGCATAGCAGCATGTGCTATGCAAAAAAACTTGCATTCCCTGAATCCTGCAGCCTTCTTACGGCTTCAACTTGATGCAACACTTCTACTGCAAATGCAGAGGTCATTTTTTAGCATCACAATCTTCTGGACATGCTTCTGTTTTCATGAAAGGAAGCTTGTTGATGAACTGATTTTATGTTTGTTTGTTTAGTTTTTGACATGTTTCTTTTCTTAGCATCACAACCTCATTGACAATATCATCTTCATGCAGTCCAAGGAAAGGAAACTGTTTCTCCAGAAGCTTTCATTCTTGGTTCAGTGATTCAGGTCTCATTTTAATTCACTACTGCTTACAAGAAACACGATACATTCCCTCTGAGCGAACCCGGATCAAGTCATCTTCTTGGGGTTTTAGGAGATGGGTTCTGAACAATGCCGGGCACATGTGACCAGAGCAAGAGGCCAATGGAGGCATGTTGTTGTACTGCTGACGGTTGTCTGAAGATCGAAGCCTCTTCAACAGGACATGAATGTATGTTTGGGCTTGAAAGAGGGCATGTTGTCTAAACATGGTTCTCCACCGTCATTTATAGCCCTACCTAGCAAAAAGCACTAGTTATGTGGTCCGTTTCCCTGCTGAGCCAAAGAATGCCCCAATACCATCACCTTTCTGTTTTCTCTCCATGCAATAACTTCACATATCACAACAGCTTCAGTGAGAATCAGCTTGTAGCTGCCTCCCAGTCCACCCAAATCTCATTTGTCCGCAAAACACAGCACAATGACACAGGGAATACATTTGTCACCAGTGTTGCATTGCCTGGAAGATGACTCTTGCACAGTGCATTACATGGTTATTTTTTAAATCTTGCTACATAGAAATTAAATAATAGCAGGAATTTGCATCTGATGTTAAGTGAGTTATCATGCAAGGGTTGCACCTAAATCTCTGATTAGATGGGAGAGATGCTTTTTATAACCTAGTTGTCCTGAAGTTTTCAAATGTCACTGGACCAACAGCAGTCAGATGTGTTTAGCTCTGTGTCTGGAACAGGATTTGACAGGTTTGGGTCTCACACATGAGGAGAAACACATCACCAGCTCACAAGTTGTGTCTTAGGGTAAAGCTGTCCAGCATAGCAAAAAGGACTCCTATCATTAAACTGTCCCACTTCCTTGATGCGCGTATGCACACAAACACACACATACATATTAAATACACATACATTTAATACAAGATATATACAAACACGCAAATTCAAACACATGCTCCACATTACCAGGTTAATATTTTGGGGGAAAACTTCTTCATTGAGTGCGTATGAGTTATGTATGTAATGTAAGGAAAAAAAAAAAAGTTCCCAAAAAAACTGCAAGTGATTGACTATTAAGACAAAATGTTGTGTTATACATGTAAATGTGATTCATTAAAATATCAGCAATGGAAACATGTTAAATAATAGATATATCGTATGAATTTCATTGCAATGGAATTGTCAGTGTATCATAAAAGCGTGACGTTATCCCACGCTGTCAGATTTGTATATGACGATGTAATTTAAAGATTATATTCTATTGTAACTGTACAACTGTGTTGAGTTGAAAAATGAGACCTAACCACGTTGAGGCAGTAAAAAGGTGTACATGTAAATGCTTTTTTATGTTGATGATCTCTTCCTTATGCACACAGGGGACAGCAGCTCATGTTGTGGAAACCCTATATTAGCGGTCTAGAAGATGTATGTTCATAGTTAGTGATGTACTTTTATCTCCTAACTGGTGTAGTGCCTGTTCATCTTGATGTAACAAGAAGTTCATTTAAATATGCATAAAGATGATTATGATCACAGATAATAATGAAAATAGAGATGAGAAACCCGACTCAGATTTGTTGTGATGGTGTCGATATTTTTGCGATATTCGTTTGAAAGTGTCCGTGTGTTTTTTGTATGGACAGCTCGTGTTATGTATAATATTATTATTACTATTACAAGAGACGAAAATTGGTTATACATTGCTTTATTCTGGATCCTGAACATAATCCCAAAGATAGAAATGTAAAAAAGGAATATCCATCAGGGCAGATTTATTTAAATATTCATTTAGTTTGGCAATTGCGCTGCAACTTATGGCGCATTTCCACTGCAGCGCGTGGCACGGTTTAAGTGTGTTTTTTTGCTTTTCCACTACTAGGTGTAGTTAAGGCTCAGGGCTACTTTTTCACCTTTTTTCTGGACCTCCAAAATCGAGGTTCTTACCGGCTGAATATGTTAAACTAGTGAAGTAAACACTCGACTGCTGAATGGTCAGAGAGAATCGCTGGCAAGGGGGCTACAACTACAACAAAATGAACATATTTTACCGCGATTTAATTGTAATACACGTTTAAAAATGATGCCGAAGTAACAACATACTGATACCGGTTAATAAAAACCATGAATTAATGCTGTGACAAGTCTGCAGATAAGACGGCAGGCGAAAAACCTTTTAAAATGCGTTTTTTCTGAATGGAGATCGTTTAAGCTAACGCAATATGCTCCGACCGTCCACACTCACAACGGCCTACAGACATATATAAACCAGCGACTGTATTCACCATGACAGACAGTCGGTGGTTTGTACGTGTTTAACTTTTGTCTAGTTTCTGAATAGATATGAGGAGCTGTGAGTTCTGAGTGCTAACAGCTAACGGCTGATGTTGGTGTTCGCATTGAAGATGACGTCACGGCTCCGCCTACACTGCGTTACTATAGTTACTGCCCCAGCTACTAAACTGTAATGGAAACGCAGCATAAAGTTAGCCTGGCCTACCAAGGCCTAACTATACCGTACTAAGCCGTGCAAGGCCCTGCAGTGGAAATGCGCCATTAGTGTGAATAGGAATAACAAAAAAGTGTCATTGTACAAAGAAAAGGAGAATTTAAAGGATTAGTTTGACAGTTTGGGAATAAATAGCTTTCTTCCTTGGCTGGGGTTTGATGAGAAGACTTAACACCACTCACTTCAATGTATGCATGCTACATTTTTAGCTGAAACAAGCAGCTAGTTAGCTCAGCTAGCCTAGCTATGTCCAATGTACCTAACCTCCAGCACATGTCAAACTCACTAAGAAAACAAGATTCAAGTTTTAAATATTGAGTACTAAAGGTGCTCACAGGCATGTGATGTTTAACCTTGGGCAGAAACAGGCTTGCCATTTCCTGTCTTTGTGCTAATCTAAACTAGCTGACTGCTAGCACCAGCTACACTGTATGAAGAGTGACATAAATATATGTTAGTTCTCTGGAAGAAAGCAAACGAACAATATTTATTTCAAATATAAGTAGTTTTGAGAAACCAAACATCACACCAAAATTACATTTCAACAAGAGTGCTTAAGACAAATTAAATATAATCGGTATAAAGAATAATAAAATAGAGTCATGATAGCAGGGCTCTCAAGTTTTGAACAGAGTTCAGAGTGAGATTTTGGCAGCGGTGTTTGGTACTCCAACTTCTGGCTCCCCTCAAAGTTCCCATGAAGCCCTCTGTACCGCGAATGTCAACGGGGGGGGGGGGGGGGGGGGGTTAGTGGAGTGCACGCTTCTCAAACAAGCCTAGTTTGTTTACAAAATTGCGACGCAACTTGGTGGGCGGTACCCTGGAAATAAATCTCTGCGTGTGAAATACAAGGTGTGGCGTGTGAGCGTGTGAATGGAGTGAAATGCGTGTGTCTAACTTGAGAGCTCTGTAGGCAGGAGTGCATAGTTCAGTAGGCAGTCTTTACAGTTGAAATGAAACATGTTGTACAATGAATGAACCAGCTTCAAGGTTTATGTTACTTCTACTGTATGTCCAGCAAATCTTTGGTTTATCAAACGGGTTTGACGAACTGGTAGACCAGTCTGCGTGAAACATCAGGCTTTCGGATGATGCCCTTCTTGTAGTACTGGCGTATGGAGCGACTAAGTTTGTCATAGTTCATAGCTGGGCGGTTCTTCCTGATGCCCCAAAGCCTGGCCACAAGAGCTGAGTCCTCTATTTTGAAAATCCCTTTGGAAGGAGGAAACAAAAATGTACTCAGTTTAGATTTTGAAGTGGTCTTTTCAGCAGGGTGTGCGTATAGAAACCACTCTGAGAAGGTAGAAGATAGATACCACCCATAAAGCTAAACCAAGGAGACAGTTAGCTTAGACAGACAGCTTAGCTTAAACAATGTAGGAAACAAAGCTAGGGAAAAAGCTAGTCAATCTCATCAGCTAAATAATTAAACAAACAACATGAAAAGTAAGTTATGGTTTATAAGGGGTTAGGCCTACAAACTGAACTATTTATTGGCTGGGCCCGGAGACTTGCATTGAAGAAGAAGATTATTTTCCATCAGAGCCAGACTGGCCGTTTCCTTCTCTTCCAGTCTTTATGTTAAGCTAAAGTTACTTAACATCTATATTTAGCGCACAGGCGTGACAGAGGTAGCCTACCTATTGATCTTCTCATCTAACTCTTGGCAACAAAACAAATGAGCTTATTCTCTCAATGTTTTACTCTTCTTTCATGTCACTTTAGTTTAATTCTCAGTTTTGCATTTATTCTCAAACATTAAATAGATGTTTCATAATGCATTAGCATAGCATCACCTTACCTTTTTCCTTGTTAAGCCAGCGGATGCAGCAGCGGCTGTCGTCGTGAGGCTTTAGGAGCAGCTCTCGGAGGAACTGCCACAGGTGTATGGGCTGGCTGGGGTAGTTCCTTATCAAATCTGACCAGCAGTCATCATCAGCTGCTGGAGAAGAAGAGGTTCTCAGAAAACTTCACCTTGTTTTACCTCAGTATTTGTATTAGAGAAATCATTGCGTTAGTTAGTTAAAAATCTAGTTATAAATGAGGGCGTACCAGATTTTCTGTCTTCAGGTGGGCAGCGCTCCTTCATTGCTGCAGCTAAACAAGCAGAAAATAAAGAGTTGTTTACATCACTCACAGTACTTAAAGTCGAGTCTTAAAGGAGCTCTTTGTCACTTCATTTGCATCATAATTACACTTTCCTTATTTGCATAACTTGAGGTTAATTTCCCCATGTTCCTGTTATTCTTACCAGATCTCCAGATGTCCAGATTAGCATACAACATGTCTCCAAACTGCAAAGTGCGTTGTCTGAAGTCTGCTTCTGACATGGAGCACAGATCCCTCCCGTTCATCTCCTGAAACAAGGTGCTGACCTGCGGCAGCCTGTACAGGTGCTCGGTCCAGAGCAGCCACTTCTGAACGTGCACACAGCTCCATTCCAGCGGGTCTAAAGAGGGAAACACAAAGAGTTTATTTTACACAACTCACCACAAGGTCAGACCACATGGTAAAACAACTTCAGTCCAATAGGGCGTTAACAGATATGTTTTTTTGTTTTGTTTTATAATTGCCTTATTCTTGATTTAAGAGTTAGAACAATTGTTAAACGTTTGATTAACCTTCAATTACAAAATAATTACATTTTAAGAAACAGAGAAACCAGAACAGTGAAACAAACCTAAAACTGCTATTTGAATAATCAAGTTCGTTTTAGAGTCAAGACCACACGACTGGTTTTATTTGTCTTCTGTTTCAGTCAAAGAAGACTCAGCTTTAAAGGAAACAGTTTGTAAGATTCTTCTTCAGGTTAAATGTTTTTACTTTTCATTTTAGGCTCACAAACTACACATTTTAATCATAAAGAAGCAATTAGTTGCACGATGGGAAATGAATGCTTCTGTCTTTCTTAAATCTGACCCCTATAAGGGACAGAAAGTCAAATATCTTGGCATTTGTTGCTTTATTCGTCACCATTTAAAACAACATATCTTTTTATCGATAATGTAATCATGCTACTCTCAATTCACTGGCTAACTATTTCAAATGATGTGAAATGATATGATGACCCTCATGTATGTTTCCTACTTCCTGAGAAGAAGTGTGATGTTTACAGAGCAAATAACCACACATGCACTGTATGTTTTAAAGGTTCCAGATAAAGACCCAGTTCACGAGAAGGGAAGATGATCGTCTGTCAACTGAAACGTTTGCACAAGGTGGGCCGGGTCTTTGATGCTCACTCAGTTGGTGTGAGAGCAACAGACAATGAATGCTTTTACATTTTCATTTTATCAGCACTACAACTTTTGCCAACACTTTCTAACAGCTATTCAAATGCCTCTTTTTGGTTTATTTTAACGACAGTAATTGTATAAGATAAGATAAGACTTGATTTACCCCGAAGAAAATTGTTGTGCCAGAGTTACACAAATAAAATAAACACAGCAGCATAATAGTAAAACTGTACTCTAAAAGTCCAGTAAAAAGAGCAATTAAATATCTACAGGAAACATGAAACATAGACGGTCACATCATTAATGTAAATATTACCTGTATTTAGTAGTGAAAAAAACGAAGTGGCAGATACGTAATTGCACGTTATCATAATACATGATTAATAATAATAATAATATTGCACATGTTATATAGTATCCTGGCCTACCTGGTGCAATATTGAGCAGTTTGCAAGCCGTGTCGACATCCTTCAGCACCTCTGACTCCACCATGGTCTGCACCTGCTCCAGACAGTGCTCCTCCACCTGACCCTCCATCTCATACGAGGGGGTCTGAGTCTGGCCTGGCTTGGCTTGGCTCACCTCGAGTGTCCTGGATGGGGGAGCGGCAGGAGACTCTGTCATCCTCAGCACCCAGGGGTTCTCCTCCATAGCTAATATGTCGTTGCGGGGGAGGTAGACCCCCGTCCAACTGAGCTCAGGAAGCCCCAACAAGCTGCGGGGGGGTTTGATGTCGTCCGCCTCGTCCAGCCAGGCTATCCGGGCGTCAGAGTGTGGGTGGCTGATGTACAGAGGTGAGTATGCAGTGTGTTCACAGCCTGGACTCCCCATGCTCATGTTTGTCAAAAGAACTGTGAGAAAAATAAAGACCTGTCATGACATCTTATCATCAGGGTCTTAAACAATCTACAACCCTAACTGACATTTTCATTATTGACAGAGTTGCACTGATGCTACCCCGCCCAATTGCTCAATATTTAAATAGTAAAAGTCCTAAAAATAAGCTTGATATTTGTTCCAAGGTATTTGCTCAGCTGGGACGTATATTTGAAGTAAGGAATCTGTCCTTCCAGCTTTGCTAAGTGGAGCCAGTGTGTTTGTTAAAATGGAAGCTAAATTCTTTGTTTGACTTTCATTGTGTATCGAAGTAACTCAAAAAAGTACATTCTGATTCACGTTTGAATCTGAAAGAAAATCAAGGCCAAACGAGTTCAGCACGTGTTGAATTCTGACCTCACTTACCGTTAATTTCACCATCAATCAACAATACCACAAAGCAATCTACCCCACCTTTAAGATAATAACTACAGATAAAGACATGAAATCACACCTTTTTTCAAACAACTAATACAAAATAAATGTGTTTGTCTTACTGACCTTTCAAAAAGTCTGGATAGTATCTCAATGTAACACCCAGTGTTTTTTTTTCCTGGAATATTGACAAAAAAATTAATAAAAACTTGATAGAATAGAGGGGTTGGATAAAGGGTGGGACACATCCTTTGTGGATAAGAGATAAGTTGCTAGAGCGTATTCAGCAAAGTATGAGTAAGAGAACAGTTCACTGGGTTGGGAGTGGTGCGGTATGTCAGTATTTGATTTGACAAATAATACACCTGTTTTCATTTCAAGTGATACGCATCTATTTAACCCGTATAGCTTTTTGCCTTTTCTCCTCCATTGCTCTCAGCAGAAAATAAAACAGTATATATAACATCCCAAAAGACAAAAATGCATGACAGGAGATGTGTAAAAAAAGTACCTGCATGATCAGACTCATTTTGCTGAATATAGGTAAACATTGAGAATGAAGTACTGAAAGGTAGACTGATAATGAGGTGACTGGTCTTCGGTCCAAAACAATGGCACATGGAGCGAGGTGGTGTGAAAGTCACATATCAAAAGTTGGATTATTGTTGGAGTTTCTGGTTCAAATGGGGTTAGAAATAACTGATAAAGTTGCTTAAAGTGGACCTATCATGCTATATTTTAATAATATAGTGTAGGACCATCCCTATATAAGGCATATTTATACTTTTTATTTTTCAAAATACCAAACAGATCATGCATTTTAGCCATTCCTCATTTCGCTCAACTTAACACTGTCTTTGCATGGGCTGATTCTGTGAGAACAGCACCATCTACAGGCCTGGCATATGTACTACAGCGTCTCCAGCGCTTTGGAACGGCAATGTCCGTGGCTGTCTCCTCCTGATTGGTGGAGTTGGCCCAATAGCCGTAGCGCCACTTCTGTGACGTCAGAGAAGTGTTCAAATCTGTATCAGTCTGTATCAGATCCGTTGCAGCCCCTTTTTAAGAGATTTGGGTATGGAGGAAAATAGAGAGGGTTGTGTTTTCTGACACTTGGTGAGTTCCCTGGAACACTGGGGACACATGTTCATGTATAAAAGACGTACAAAAGTGCATTTTGCATGATAGGTCCCCTTTAAGTATGTTTGTAGAACAAGGGGAGGCACTGGTGACAATAATGAGCTTAATTACGGGTATTTACTGCCTAGGGATAACCTATTAATTTTCCAAAATGACCAGAAAAGTTATCTTGAGAGTTGTAATGTGGCAGGATTACCAAAACAGGAGATGAATAATTATAAACAAACCAAAATGGTTACTTCTAGATTATCCTTTCTCGTTGGGAAATATATGTCTGTGTTTTCAAAAGAAAGCGTCAGGCTCATTAAAGAAGTCTATTATTTGTTGAATTATATTTTACACCTCTTTAGATAGCAGTCAAACTGATATGAGAGGCATAGAGTCGATATGAAAAGCTGTGGTCATTCATAGTTGCATTCCACTGTTCTTTGGACAAATGTTGTTTGACTACACACCTTTGTGAGTTAATGTGTGTATTTCAGCAAAATGTCTGTGTGTGTGTTGTTCCAGGTTTTTATCTTACAAAATGTGATTATGGCCTTTTATCCAATTATAAATATGCTTTTAAGATAATAAAAGGGGGAAAAACATGTTTTGCCTACAGGAGATTATTGTCCAGTTTTAAAATACATTAATTTAAGTTTGATACATTTTCAATAAATACATGTAATATAACTTCTACATTGGCACTGACTCTGCATTGACCAGATACAAAATCAACATATGAGCAACCAGAAATATAATATAAGTTAATTCATGAATGGTTTAGTCAATTAAACTCTGAAAAGAGGGCTTTTTTTGGCTCTTTTTTCCATAGGTTTGTTCTACAGCAGAATTGTTCAATTTGAAAAATATACGTTTTATTCTAATAACATTAGCAATGGCTTTGTGTTATTGAAATGAATTGTCCCAGTGAGCCATGGCAGTGTAACTATTGAGATTACTATAACTGTTTAAAATAAATTATTGTAATTATTTGAAATAATGTATGTAAAACCGTATAGGGAAAAGCATAACAGAACCAGCACCAACGTTGAAGCAGTTCGTTGGGACTTGGCTTGGTAACACAGGGTCTGCTTCTTAATACTAGTCTGAATTTGGCTGTGCATGTGTGACATTAAAGAGTTGATTTGTGACACTTGAAGCCAAAGATATTTTGTTAATGCCTCTGCCTAGATAGACCTTTAAGGAACACACAGCTCCACAATGAAATATATATTTAGGGAAAACAGCACATGACACAAACTATTTCACAATTTTTTTTAAATGACCATAAAACTAAATGACAAGCGTTCATTCATGACGTCATCCTGCTCCCACTTTAAAACCTCTCATGATCCAATTAAAGCTCTGTGAGAAAGGACGTTCACATGTTGACCCCGTAAAACAGGAAAGAAAGGAAAGGAAGATTTGGGAAAGAGCACCTTACAGTTCCAGAAAGGTTTCCTACTTTTACTTAGCTATTGGTTTGAATGTTTCATTGTCAAAGAAGTGGTAGCAGTGCAAGTGGCAGATACTATCATGTGGTATTAACAGTAGTATAGTAGCAGCAGTAATAACCGATTATTTTGAGTCTTGTTGTGAACTCTCTTACCTTGTTGTGTTGTTTACAGCAGAGTTTTAATTGCAGAGGACTCTTCTCAGCTCTGCCAGGCTCGTCTCCTCACCTGTTCCTAAAGTCACGGTCCTGTGTTTCGGTGTCCCCAGGTGAGGATGTGCAGATGTGTCTCGTATGCAGCACTCACAGCTGGATCTGCTTCACTCTCTCTTCACTCCAACTATCTGAACACTGTTTTTTTTCCCCACCTGGTGTTTGACGTATTACGGACACAGTGCCTTCGTGACATATCAATTCTGAAAGAAAGGGTGTGTCCGGAGGAGGGAGGTAGCTTTAAGTGCCTACTAAATAATGACCTGGGGCCGTAAAGTAGTATTTGCATGGTGATTCCCTTCAGTAGACAGACCTAGAAGTCCTATCAGCCTGGGGGGAGCTATGGGGGCACCAAAAGAGTCTTTAAAAGTATGTTCAAAATGTGTGAACACAAAACTATTTTAGATAAATATATAAAATCTCAATCTGATCCATGGATGTTATGTAAAAGTGCACTGTTGTGTGTAAAAGGTGAGGAGCAGTTTAGACCAATAAAATAAAACGTAATGAAGTGTTACACTCGACGAATACTATCACGTTGCTCCACTGTTTATTTTAGCCAACTTTAAGCAAATAGTAGTGTTATGTTTTCCTGGAAAGGAAATGAAAGTAAATTACCATGGTGAAAAAAAGAGTTATCAGGACCTTTTTGGGGACTCAAAATATGAAAAAAGGATGTGTAAAAATAGCCTAAAGACTAATATTTTGCATAATATGTCACTGAAATACAGATATCTTATTAAGATCTTATTGTGTATTTTCTTACTCTGAACTCATATGACATCAGAAAGGCTGGCTATATAAGGACGTGATATCTAGAGTATTCATAAAATATCAATAAATCATCCACGGGAAAATAACGTTAATAGCTGCTTTGAAAGGTTAAAAAACTATTATCGGAAAGGTTGAATAACTGGTACACAGAGGGAGGAGGTGCAGGAGTGGGAAAGAGAAATCGAGAGTGTAAATGTTTGCTTAAACTAAACAGTAGCATTTGTGCGGTGGTGTTGAAATATTCTAAAGAGGTGTTGCATGTGTTTCCACTCATATGTATCATCTTTAATTAAAGAGCTTTTGGATCAGAATTACAGCTTTAAACACTGACATGGGTTGATAAAGTAGAATAAATAGGTTATTCACTGACTGAAAACAAGACTTTTAGTCCTTTGAATCTTTACAATGAGTCATTCAGCAGCTAATCTTGCGTTTACTTTGCAACATTAGAATGTTTTTTTTGTCCCTTACTCTAAAATCAACATTGAAACTGTGCACGTCAAGTGCATGCTGCTCCTTCAGGCAGTTTGGGCCGTTAATCGACACAATGGACCAGTGTCATTTATGAGACACCTCAGAAGAGTTAGTTTGAAACCTCCAGGCTGACATGTCATCTTACTCTGGGACATACTCACCGTGACCTGTCTCTTGCAGGTTTAACGTTTTCTTCAAATAAGCCCCCAATACAAACTGTTCTCATCTCCCTCATCAGTTTGTGGAGTGCTCTCTGACACCAGAGACAACTGCACTCGTCATAATATAACCCTTTCTGAATATATAGCAGCACAATAGGTCTGAGTTTATGCTTCACTATTAGAAGGCCTGCTCAGTTGAAGAATGATGAGCAGGTTTATTTTATGGTAAAGTTAATTTTGTTATGCAGTGCTGTCTTGTTTCAGGCTTTTAATGTAGATTTCGTGTTTCTTTATCCCCCAAAAAGCCACTGTAAACCCCTTGAAATAAAAATCAAGCCCGTTTATTTCAGAAAAAGCTTTAAAGCAGTGTAAAAGAACATTTTATATCTGCTGCATGTCCTTGTACATCAAACCATTTTAATCTCAATAGCATCACTCGTGAACGAAAACGGAAATCTGCTAACAAGAAAGCATGTCCCACAATACAAAACATGCGGAGGTTTAAAAGTATAGAAATCTAACCATATTTGACCAAGGCCGGATTAACCATATGGGCAACCTGGGCAAGTGCCCAGGGGCCCTTGAGCAAAGAGGGCCCTCAGTGACAAGATAAAAAAAAAAAAGAAATCTTAATCTTTTCTTTTTTCGGGCACAACCTCTCTCATCATACATTGTTTTAAATGACACTCACTCTTCGCCATAAATAACACAGCTTTTCCATAGGGTCAAATTACTGTAGGTGTCTGTACTGTAGGGCTCACTATGTATGCGCTCAACTTTATTACTACGCGGCGGAGGTGTATAGCCGAATCACAGCCCCACACTTGAGCAACCACACAATTTCACTACATATTTTACTTTTGTAACTCTCGGTGTTTGTGACAAATAGAACTCCTCGTGTACTTGTACAGCCAGTCATATTTTGGCATTAAGTGGGGTGCTGTTCTGAGGTTTTGATTGATATTACCTAGGTCTTCTTGAGCCATACACTGTCTTGAGATCTTATCCATTGTATCTTTGTCTTGTGATTTTTGACTGAAAGGGCAAAAGGCTAGACCTACTTTGGTTGAACTATGTGGCTGCGTCCCTGCTTTTGACAAATAGGTGTGCGATTTGACAAGCCAGATTGACTGAAAATTCTAAATATTGGTCATGTTGGTAGGATTGGGTAGGCGTGGTGTTACTTGTTGGTACGTGGGTTGGGGGGTTGGGGGGGGGCATGAGTGCTCAGTGCCCAGGGGCCCCTGGAGGTACTAATCCGGCATTGTATTTGACCATGTGGAAATAAGAAATATTTTTTTGTTTAATCCTCAATTCAGATCTGACGCCTTGAGGTTTATACTCCTGGAACTATAACAAGACACAGAGCACGAGACTTGAGTTTTCAGTGATAATTTAATCATACAAACATTCATCAAACATACAGGGGGAAAAAGCTGTCATCTGTTTGCACTTCCTCACTCTCATCAATGTGCTGTTGTATGAGTCTAATGCCAACTGATTCATTCTGCAATCTGGCCAGCGGAAACCCCAGAGAGACTCAGAACTAAATATCATACTGATGAACTGGCATCGAGAGCCAGGAGGAACATTCATACCGTGAACACGTGGTGTAGTATTGTCCTGTTGTCAGAGGGCAGTAACCCTGGGGCTTAATAACAGAGGGTTTACCTGGAGAGGTGGTCTCGCACTCAGGCCGTAGATGATGAGATAGTCACCGAGTCAAACCCTTCAGGACATAACTGTCTTTGTGGGGCACAGACAGGCCTTAACATGGACACTTAGTGCAAATAGATATGCAGTAACAATGCCAACAGCAGTCTGTCACTGGTGCAGTTCAGTTTGCACCTGAAACCATCAACAAGGATCAGATGTGTTTAATGAGCTCGACTATGAAGTACATTGCAGACTCTAATGTGGCATAATGTAAGCATCGTTTTAACAATAAACAGGGATATTCGGAACGATAATTCTACTCATAAAACGGCCACTTCAATGCAAATATACAATGTTGTATCTTTGGGTAAATGAATGTTTCCAAATAATGATCTTCTACTACATTCATCAAATACATTCAACTTAATATGATAAACTCTACGACAGCTTTTCAAATCGAAATTAAGAATAGGGTGACAAAGAACATTTCTGTTTTTTATGAAGTCGTGTTTTTCCCGCTCTTCATATGGCTTGGATTCAATGTCGTATGTCATAGATGATTTATTCTCTTATCTTGTGTTTTATTTCCAAGCAAAACTAAAAAGCTTAACACAATAAGAGGGATTTTTTTAAAATACTGCATCATATTCTGCAAATATTCTGTATATGAATATATATAAAGTACCTGACTATAGAAGGCATAATCAAAATGGTTGGCTCCAGATCCAGAAGAAAATGTCTGTACAATGAGGCAGAATAAACTTAAGATATACTGTAAATATCTGTTTCTCTTATTTTCTGTTTGATAGAATAATGTCTCGCTCCCCCCCCCAGTGGAGGAAATTGCATCGCATTTCAAAATTGTAGGTACTATGAAAGCATCAAAATGATTGCCCATAATGCACAAGCCATGAAGGACCTTGAGATGTATTTCCAAAGCATGTGGCTGTCCCCCTTACTCTAAAGTGGATATTAAAAGATAAAAAGTAAATAAGGAAATCCAATGGTTGGTTTCAGAGATGTCCACATTTTTTTTGATTTAGTTACAGGTCCAGAAAGAATGAATGAATATATCAAGAGTCAGAGCAGAAACTGGAGAATCAGTTGGCAAAATAAATGGCTTTTCCTCCATAGTCTCTCTTTCAGGTTGCACAATACACACACATGCACACACACACACACACACACGCAAATACGCACGCCCGTCATCATTATTTCATTTGCACTCTGACAACTAAAAATCTGAAAAAAGAAAAAGAAAGAAGTTATCACTCAAAAGACTCATAGCACTCATTTTTAACTTAGCATTCACACGTGCATACAGTGAGTGGTGGGATGTTGTTGAGCTGCACGTCGGAGCGTTGGCCTCTGGTTTCTCAAAGTGTAGCTGGTCTTTGCATAAAGTTTTTTTTTTTGAATCTCCACACTCTTTACCAGCTACTGATAAAGCATCTTCTTTCGTGTATTGGTGTGACAGACTCCAGAGGTTCAGTGCTGCTTCACTGTGACAAGTCCCAAGATTTAAGAGTTCCCGAAAGGAAAAGGCTCCTGTATACCCTGTAAGGAAGAGAAATGATTACAAACAGACAGTAGGATCATAGAAAAGTGGATAAATGACAGCTAACATTTCAACAAAAGCGGCCTCAGTAGTTTTTATTTGCTTCAATCGGCCTTCCAGACCTGCTGTTCTCCACCTGTCCACCAGGTGTCCTCTGACAGTCCAATCATCTCCAGCTGCTGACACACCTGACTCTAATGATCTCATCAGTCAGTCAGTATATAAAACCAGCTCACCAGCTCTTTGCCAGTGAGAAACTTGGAGGAGCTACTCCAGGATCACTGAAACTACTCGCTTTTGTTATTACTTATTGTGATTTTGCCATATTTCAAAAATGTTTGAGACTTCCTCAGTCCTCTGTTAGCGTGGCCTACCAACCGCTCAAGCCTTGACCTCAGTCAATGGAAACACTCTACTGAGCTAAAGCTAATTAGCAGCAAGATGCTCTTCTCAGATGACTACCACAAACCTCTATTAAAGATTGCAGTGCTTGAATAAAAAATGTACCGGTTGGAAGTGAACATGGACGTGAATGGACTATGTGGGAACGACACCACTTCACCAATATTCAAAGAGTGGACAGAGGACACACGGCTAATGAGCAACATCATGACGGCCATGAAACAGGAGGGCCGTGCACCAGGTAATACATCTAATGGCGCGTTTCCACTGCAGGGCCTCGCTCGGCTTAGTACGGTATAGTTAGGCCTTGTTAGGACTGGCTCACTTTATGCTGCTTTTCCATTAGTTTAGTAGCTGGGGCAGTAACTATAGTAACGTATTGTAGGTGAAGGTGAGGTCATCTTCAATGCGAAACACAGAAAACCAACATCAGCTGTTAGCCCTCAGAGCTCACAGCTCCTCATATCTGTTCAGAAACTAGACAAAAGTACAAACCACAGACTGTCTGTGTCATGGCGAATACAGTCACTGGTTTATTTATGTCTGTAGGCCGTTGTTGTGAGTGTGGACGGTCGGAGCATATACTGCGTTAGCTTAGCCGATCTCCATTCAGAAAACACGCATTTCAAAAGGTTTTTCGCCTGCCGTCTGTCTGCAGACTTGTCAAAGCATTAATTCATGGTTTTTACTAACCGGTATCAGTATGTTGTTCCTTCGGCATCATTTTGAAACGTGTGTTACAATTAAATCACGGTCAAATATGTTCATCTTGTTGTATGTAGCCCCCTTGCCAGCGATTCTCTCTAGTTTAGCATACTCAGCCCGACTCAGCCCGGTTGTTGGCCCGCTAAGAACCTCGATGTTATGGGGCCAGAAAAACTGTGAAATAGTACCCGCTAGCCGATACCACACCAAGTGGAAACGCAACCTAAAACGGGCTGGGCACGGCTCGCTTAAACCGCGCTGTAGTGGAAATGCGCCATAAGTGAACCTGCTATCATCTGACCTTTCTGGATTTGTTTCCATTTGTGGACTGGCTTCTTGAGCCTGTCTGTGAACTTCTCTTCAAACATCAGTTCAGTTAAACTTACACTTGAAGAGGTTGTGCTTTAAAAATGACTTCCTTTTAACTAAAGGAGAGAACTGATCCACCTGAGTTTTATGAGCGGTTTAGTTTTAAATGTGGATTTACTAACTATAAATCTTGCTTTGCTAAACTGGGACAAGAACTAAGATAACAATGATTCCTTAGTGGAACGTAGCATTAGTCTTGTTAGTCAAAACATCGGAACATGGGGGGAATAAACCTCTTTGCAGCTTAATATGTTCAAGAGTATAAGCATCCAAATAATTATCTAATGTTGCCACCCCTGAGAATGTTGGATAACTTATTGTTACAGATTTCACCTCAGATTAATAAAAACATCATTTGGTATTCCTTTCACGATTTTAAATGTGTGTTTAACGTGCATTCGAGAAATATCCCGATACTTGACGTTCTATATGTTGCAACCAGGTTCTAGAGCTAGAAATGTAAAGAAATCAACCGCCATTCACATGTCTGGAGAACCCTCCTGCCTTACCTGGTTATAAGATACTACTGATAGATTGCTTTGTAGACTGTTTGCTACTAGATCCACAGAGTTGTGTGAAAGTCCATTCTGATCTTGCTGCAGCTGGTTGGGGTTTCCCTGCCAATGTTCCTCTGGGCCTCTGTGTCCGCTGGCATCGTGCAGGCTGTTGTTGTTGCTGTTGGGGCACTTGCTCTTCTCTGGAGAGGCGAAGGGGTTGTAGTCGCCCTCCAGAGCGCGGTGAGGCTGGGTGTTGAACTCTGCTTGAAAAGAGGAAAGCTGCTGTGTGACGCCGAGGAGGCCTCCAACTTCCACACTCAGGATCACCCAAATGACATCTGTCAAAGGAAGCAAAACGCACGGTATGATACACAAAGCCACTAACAGTCTGCCACTCTCAAAGATTAACCTAAGTGTGTAAAGTTTAAACTAATGACCAATTAATGATGCTAACGAGTCTGAAAATACAAATGATCCTGTAACATGTCAAGTGAAGCTGGACCACACACCCACAATATCCTCCAGGTCTGCAATTCTTCTCTCTGAAAGTCACTAGGAGACTGATGATGTTAAAGTGACAAATGATCTCTATGTGGAGTTAATGAAACATTAAGGCCAAGTATAATGTTTAACTGAGTATCCCTCTATAAATAGGCTTGAGGGACGTCCTGTTGGGATCCATCACACACATTTAAATTTGCAGGAGGACGTAAATCAAGTACATGAATGCATTTATTGTGTGCTGATGGGAAGGCCATTCAATCATTGGTTATAGTTTCCACTAAAGGAAAAGCACACCAAATGATGTCATTTCATTTAATCGTTTATTTGAATAGGGACAATGCACATTAATGAACACTTTAGACAAATAATGCTTCAAGTGTAAATATGCCGGCTTTGACCTAATTTTCATCCGTAGTCGCTGACATACAACATATAAGAACATGACATTTGTAAACATAGCAAAAAATAAATACTTGATATGCAAAAGAGCAAGAGCAGCACACAAGTATTTACCACATGGCAGTACACTATAGCAGCAACGACATATTAAGTGCAAGATGCGAGATGATACCCCTGTGTTACCCCCCTGTGTTACCCCTATCCTCCATGAACTCCACTGGCTCCCCATCAAACACCGCATTGACTTTAAAATATTACTTTTCACTTTCAAAGCCCTCAACAACCTTGCCCCCCCCCTACCTCTGTGACCTTATCCAACGACACAACCCCACCCGTCGCCTCAGGTCTGCTGAAGCTAACCTACTGCAGCCCATCAGGACAAAGCTCCGGACCTGGGGGGACAGGGCCTTGGCAGCAGCCTCCCCCACACTCTGGAACTCCCTCCCCAGCCACGTCAGATCCGCCAATACTCTCACATCATTCAAACAATCCCTCAAAACACACCTTTTCACTCTTGCCTTCAACTCCTAATCAACTAACCTCTTGCCCTTATTCCTCCTACAGTACCTTAGCACTTTTGTTTTACTTGCTTGTAAGCGCTTTGAGCACCAGGAAAAGCGCTTTATAAATGTAATGTATTATTATTATTATTATTATTAAAGTCAAGAACTAACTTTATATATACAGTCTATGGTTAAAGTGCATTTAGCGGTGATTGCACGTCTGGTTGTTTCTCAACCATTCTTTGAGTTGTAGCACTTATTTTAAATAACAACCGTTGTCCCCTGCTGTTAACTACAGTGATTTATGAAATGTTGGCAGCTTAGTTCCAACTACGGACTTTTATTTGTCAACTGCTGTATTCTTGTAGTCTATACAAATGTTTAAAAAGCTCAAGGTGACATAACCAAAAAGCTTAATTTTGTCTGCCTACAAGTCCAGAAACCAAAAATAGTCTGTTTGTAAAAGGGATATAAAAAAGCAATGGCAACAAAACCCACATGGAGAAGCGTATGAATGTTTTGGAAGTGTTGCTATAAAAGGAACTGAATTGCTGAAGACATTATCAAAGTAGGGGCCAATAATATCTCTGTTGATAGACTAACTAATAAATTCCATATTGCAACAATTCAGATTTTCTTTCTAGTGTAAAGCTCTCTGTCCTCACCTCCAAAGTACAGTCCGGTGGCTGTGCACATCCTCCACTGGCCCTGGTACATGCCAGGAGTCGCAGGGCTCTGCATCTGAACACTGACATCAGCCACCTCCTGAGGGTCTAAAGACCGCGCCATCACCATGTTTACGTGACCGAACTGATCTCCTCCGACATACTTCAGGCAAACACCGGGAGGCCAGGACTCTGGACCTGGAACACACACAGAGAATGTGCTGAACTTGGCTTGAAATGTAAGTCTTATTTTTTTTTTTTTAATTCATAAAGCTGGTTTCACCTCTGATCTGTTATCCCAGCAGACTCACCTGTGTTCTGTACTCTCCAGGTCTTCGTGAAAGGTGTGTCTGGTGGAACTGATTCTCCCTCACCAATCGTCACGTCACTCACAAAGGACATGCACGGCGCGCTGATGTTGGGACTCTCAAAGTCATAGTAGGCTCCGATGGCTGCTTGTAAATTCCTGTGACATTAGAAGACAGAAATCCAGGTGATCAGTACAGATATAGATTATCAATGAGTATAACATATGATTTGTGTAGAAGAAACTCCATGATTTGTCTGCAGTATGCACAGATATGACACATTTAGTAGCTAGTTTATTTACGACATTTTCAGCACGATAAAATACGTTATTTAATAAGGATTACATTCCAGCATATCAAGGGTTTTACTGATGCGCCCTTTGTTTGTGAAATGTAGGTCATATCTTTTATTAATCAACTTTTGGTCTATAACTGTCAAACAGTGAAAAATCACAATTTCCTTAAGCCTAGTGTGAATTCTTGATATTGCTTGCTTTGCCCAAACACCTTAAACGCAAATGTATCTACAAACTACAATAACATTAATCCAAATCCTCAGAATATATCCAGCACATGAAGAAGTTTAGTACATTTCTGAACTGAACAATACAGCTATTCAATCTTTAAAAAAAGCATATATTGTACATGTAATGGTATGTTTTTATACAATTATTTACATCTTTTTTTCTGTTCTATAAAAATGTAATTGTCAACATTATTTCTGACATTTAACAAACAATATCAATAAATGGTTTTAGTCCTATAGCCAGGAGTTTTAGCTATATTGGTACAGTTTACTGCTAAACAAAATGGAAGCTGTAGTTATTCAAGTCTAATTTAAACAAATGATTGTCTTCACTCAAATTACTAGTCACTCAAATTGGAAACCACAAGCACGCACGTTATGGTACTATAATACTTTTATATTAAAAATAATTTGGCATTTTTTAGATTAGGTTGGTGCAATATATTGAGGTAAACAGATGCCTGCCGACCCAGAGAGATTGCGAATGGGGGCTTCCCGTGACATGCTGGTCATCCATAAAGCAGCAGTTTTTATTTTTAGAAAGCCCGTTGCAGAGGAGCCATTACCCGGCGTCACGTGTTACTACTACAGCCTGCCCTGAGACAGTTATCTTCCATGGAGCTGCATTAGCTTAACACTGCATCTGCGCAGAGACATTTATCCAAGGCAAGACTTCAATATGACCTTTGCTTCCCTTGCGCATTGTTTTTCACTCGTTTAATTTAATCAGTGTCGCAATGGAAGACGCAGCTTGAGTGTTCGTAGTGTTTTATGAACACATTATAATACATTGTGTCCAGGGTTGCAAAACAACCACTATGAGCACTAGGTGGGAAGGTTACGTAATGAAACAGCAGCGATCTCCACTGTGATTATCGTCGAGTGGCAGACATAACATTTGATCACCATGGCTGCTGATAACGTAAAGGTGTTTAACACAATAAGCAATGCAAAGACTGAGAAAATCAGTTATACACTTTTAATCATCAATTCAGTGACGAGTTCGGTGCCTAGCTTTGCTTAACAGCAGAGGTGGAAGATCTTGTACTTAAGAAAAGTAGAAATACCAGAGAGTAGGAATACTCTGTTGCAAGTCCTGCATTAAAAATGTTCATCCAGTAAAAGTACAGAATCAGCATCAAAATACACTAGTAAGATCGAAGTAGTCATAATGCATATTGGCCAATTTCGAAATGATGTTCTGTATATCATGTTATTATAATTACATTGTATTTACTGCCGAGTGGTTTGTGAATTTAGTCCAGGTGTAACTAAAGTCTTAAGTGTTTATATTGTATATCATTAATCCAAATCTGCATAGTAACTTAAGGTCAGATCAAATGCCTGTAGTGGAGTAAAGAGAAAGCATCAAATGAAGATAGGCATGGTGTTGTAAAGCAATAGTACCTCATACTTGTAAGTACAGTGCTCGAGTAAATATACCTGGTTACTTAACACCACTGCATAATAGTGATGGCCAACCTACAATTCCTGTTAGCAACCACCACATTCACAATAAAACACTTAATTTCCATTCAAACATCCCACCCGCTTTAATGTGAACTCGTTTGTTAGTTAATGTTAATGTTTGGAGTATCATTTTGCGTCACAATACCTGCTAAACTATCTTTTTACCGTCCCTAAAGGCAACCAAAAGTGGCAAACATGGTGACTCAGCTAACGCTAGTTACGTTACTACAGCGTCGTATCCACGTTACAAACCGAACGTAAAGCCACCCCCTCTGTCACAATGAACAAAAACACTACCTTGTGGTTTACTTTAATGTTTTAACCGATGAAATATAAGTTGTACTGTGAAATCCCCTTGTAGAAAGCTAGCTAGTTGACAGTAATATCTAGCATGAAGCGCACAGCAGGCCCCACGAGTCCCCGGGCTCACCAGTTGGTCATGTCCAGAAAGAAGGCGCATCCGGCGGGGTTGAGCTGGAAGCCGAGCAGCCTCTGAAACTCCGTGATTAAGATGTCTTTGTCTGTTGTTCCCATGCAGCTGAATTTCTGCATGAGCTCCTGGTCCAGGTCTATGTCCAGTTCCATGCCCTCCATCTTCCGATTCGCCCGGACAGAAACAGGGGCTTCGCTTCCTAATTTAGTCCGAGGCCTCGACTTGTCATAACAAACTCAACAACAGGGCCGAGTGCGCATGTCACATGATTCAGTTTCGCAGCTCAGCCTATCAGCCAGCAGAGCGGTGATGACCCTCTGGAGCCAGCCTTTAGGAAAGAAACTTTCAGATTAATCATGGTATTATTTTTGGGGTAATTATTACTCTATAATACTATGTTCTGTGTTGATTTATTATTTTTTTCAAAAACTTTAAATCAAATAAATGTAAACCCTTCAATAGTGTTTTAATGTCAGAGTTTATAGATCTACTATAGGCCTATATGTTCTACTTTTTAATGCTGCTTTAATTCTATTTTGAGATGTTTATAATTCTAGTATTGTTTATTTCTACTCTTTAATTTCTACTTATGTGCAATGCCGTGTTTTATTAAGTTATTGCTTTTGTAATGCCTCTTAGGTTGTCTGTTTATCCGATTGTTTATCTTTAAAAAAAACGAAACGTTTTTTCTTCTCACAATGTTCAGTAGAAAGGTGGATTTATGTTTTTTGTAAATTATTCGTGTTCCAAACACAACATATATATTTCAGTGTTGAACTTGTACTTTGAGTCCATCCACTTTATAAACAATAATAACTATATCCATAGTTTAGTTAAGTACTTAATATTGTCTTTACTACTTGTCTTGATTATATTGGTTCCCCTATGTCACGTCTACAATGTTCACTATCATTCTAAAAGGTTTCGGTGTTGCCTTAATGTCACTTATTAGGGTTGAGTTTGATAAACTACAATGAAAAGATGGGAAAAAACGATTATTGGTTGTAAAATATTGTGATAACCCTTTGCAGAATAATGTTTATTTAATAATATGTTTCCAATATAGTATTTTTACAAGTGAAGAATGTGTTGTGTGATATTAGTTCAACCTGTTTAACGTGTTCAATACACCTCTACTACGTACTACATGGCCAGGTAAAATGTTTCAGGTATAGCCAGGTTTCCATCCCAAGGTATTTCACATTTAAACCGAACATTCAGTTGTTTTTTAATTGTAAATCGTACCCTCTGAAAATGTGTTTGATCTAATATGTTTTTCTTGTGTTGCTCTTTCACATAGAACAGAGATGCCATTTGAAAAAAGGTTTTAAATAGATAAATTTTTCACTCAGATTAACTGATTTAATGTAGGTAATAACACACATCCACCACTTTATCATTGCATAATTGCAAGTATTATTAGCTTGGATGCAGAAGTAGTCGTGATTGCTGTGATTGTCTGCTCTGTTCTCCCCGCAATATCCAGCAGGTGGCGTCAATGTGTCGTTAAAGCTCTTGTGTTTTGTTTTTTTGGCGTGTGTGTGTGTGTGTATTTGTCAGACAGAGAGAAGTGGGGGTGAGTGAGTTGCTGTCCGGCGTTTAGCGAGGTAGCAGCGGCTAGAAGGATGCACAGAGCTCGGGCTGTGTATAATAAAGAGGTGTCTGCAGGATAGTGTTTGTTTTATTTACTGCTGTTTCTGCACGACAAGGACGCCAGCAGAAATGGCCGGATTAATCAAAAAGCAGATTCTGAAACATTTGTCACGGTAAGTGTCATTTTTGGCGTTTTGTGTTAGCCAGTTAGCCCGGCTGGATGATGTTTTAACGTTACTGCCCAACACACAGCCAACCACAGTCTGCTAGTATTTACTATCCAACGTGAAGCTAGCTACATTGATTTACACACTGGTTACCAACTAGTTTAACGCTACATGTTACATGAGAATAACGTAATGATGAGTTAACTTGACAGGGACAGTGAACGCAAAAAACCCGTTAAACCTGAACGGGATACAATCAATTACTTTCACAACTGAATGCATGTGTTCTTAATACTGTTATGCTACAGACTGGCTTTACTAAGCTATATAAAATGGGCCTCACATCTGTCATTATTGTACCCCTCTGTTTACTTAGACACATAACGTTTAAGGGTCCAGGGCATCATAATTACTTTACAATAGAAACTTAAATGTCTCTGAAAGGAGCATATTAGATCATCATTATCACTCAACTCCATCCATCTATTTATAAGGTTACTATAGATTTCTTATACACAGTAAAGCTTAACACAATGCCACTTCCTCTAGGAGAAATACACATTTTCTTCCTGGGTAGGTTATTAGAGGAAATATTTTAATAATCTAGCCTATCTAGTGCGAAAATGCTTTAATGTATTCATCCCCAACTCAGAGTAGTCAGTTATGTCCCTGTAGTCCCATCAATGTCATCATTCAGCAACATGTATTCAATCTGGCACCATAATGTACATGGGCATATTTTGTATTCCTGTCACCTTCAGCATCCTCTCCAGAGCTGACTGCTCCCCTTCTCTATACATGCTCTTACTTCCTCTTTCTGTGATGCTGCCAAGACATGTGCATACTATGTTAGCTCCTTTTTAGGTTTTATTGCATCAGAAATGGTGAGCTGCTGTTTAGTTTTTTCTGCTGAAAGTTGTTAAGAAATACATTTGGGATGGAGAGCATAGTCGGTATGAGTTGAAGGTGTGTCTTACTCCAGTTGGATGATCTTCTATTTGACCAACTCTTATTCTCCTTCGCTGTGTTGTCTCTGACACTGGATAATTAAAACAAAATTGTCACAGTAGGTCGGACACACTGGACACAGACTTGGTCAGTAGAAATGCGAGCAAATAGGATTAAAGTTATTGAATTTATAGTCTATGCATAGATTCAGTTGGTCTTCGTGTAGCGTTATTTGTAAAGCAGGTACCCAGGATGTAGACAAGATCACATCCGATTTAACCCAGGCCTTCCTACATGCATTCTTATGGCTATAATGTCTGTCTATAGTACAACGCCACTGTGTTAAACGTACAAACAATGGACTTCTCAAACTAAATTGACAATTTCTATGGATATTTTTTGTGTTAATCGGAAAAAAACAACACAGGCATTGTTTAATTGTGAAACCAAACAGTTTTACTTTAGGCAAAACTTGTAAAACGCACTCCTTCTTGCCTCAGATAAGCTGTGGGGTTTCTGTACTCTTTGAACCATGCTAATCTGAGTTATTAGTTTACATTGCTAGTCTTATTACAAAAATAGCACAACTATTCAGTAGACTTAACTCCAACGTATGTCTTGATAATAAATACCACCAAATCGCTTTTTTAAAATTCTGCCAATCCAAAAGCAAGTGTATTACAATGCATAACGCTGCACGCCAGCTGTTTGGTATGTTGGACCTGTGAACTAGCTCTACACCTCAATGACTCATTAAAGGCCCTTTAAAGTGTGGGAGTTAACGTTAAATGAGAGCAGCGGCCCATGTTTTGTTCACAAAAGAAGTGTTAAGCTCTTATTTTATTGCTGAGTGTCGAAGAGAAGCTTAAGCTTTGACTGGCTTATCAGGCTTATCAAGTACAGCATGGTGTGAAGCCAAACAATGTTAAACGTGTCGACAAATTGGACCACATTTAAATATCATCTCATCAGTTTATTTAATACCGTTAATAAATCTGTGCGCCAAACTCTGTTTAAAAAGCAGTAGGCTAAATGTCAAGCAAGAACAATACAGTGTGTCTCTTGGCTGATGTCTGAAATGTCATGGAGATATGCCAAAAAGGTGTTCAGTCATGTATATGAAATTAAAATACTTGACAAATTGATTTACTTCCATTGATGCTATATTCACCCTGTTTTGAGTCTGAGGCTGTTACCGGCTGTTGGAGCTCGCTGCACTAGCACCCTAAGAGAGGTTAACCAAGACGGGAAATACAGCTGTGGCTCTAGTACGGAGCCTGCTGTGTTTTCTCAGGATGACTCATGCACTTGCACTGCTTTAGAAACATCTTAGCCAAGCTGCATAATTTTTTTTTTTTTATTCCTGTCTCCTCGATCATCAGTGACGCACTGATGATGTCAGGTGTTTCCCTTAGTTAAAAATGAATGAAGCTTTTCCAGATTTAGGCTGTCAATATTGACTCTGGTCTCATTTTCCTTAGATTCACCAAGAATCTGTCCCCTGACAAGATCAACCTGAGCACGCTGAAGGGGGAGGGGCAGCTGTCCAACCTGGAGCTTGATGAAGAGGTTCTGCAGAACATGCTGGACCTGCCAACCTGGCTGGCTGTCACCCGGGTCTACTGCAACAAGGCCGCCATCAGGGTATGTTACTGTTGAGTGGTCTAACCTGATTGTGTAGCTGCTCTAAAAGGTGGGGCTGTCTCTCTTTTGTAAGACACAAAGCTGGTACAGAAAAAGTTCATAATTCATGTTTGTATTTGTCTATGGTTCTTTTTTTAAACTATACAAGGGTTTTCTGTTTATTAATGTCAGGAGCTTTGAGAGTTGTTAGAAAAATATCACTCGTCACCGGCTTAAGCTTCAATATCAGGATACATGTATTTATTAACCTTGCAAGAATGGAAGTAGTCATCACATACAGAGCATATTTGGCACAACTAGTTCCTGAACAGTGTCCTTCACATGCTTATATACACTGTGACACAGTGACAGGATGGAGGAATACCGGTTCAAAGCAGTATACAATGTTTTGTTTAGATTAGCTAAGACCCACGTCAGAAATGATCATGCTTGTCATATGTCTATCCCCATAGAGGCTGAATCATCATGTTAATCGTTGTCACAAAGCTTTCATATGCCTAAAACAGTCCTGGTGCTCTTCTAGGTAATCATACATCCTGTCATGTACGCAGTTACACTTGGGCCTTTGTTATCGTGTGCTACTCTGATATTGGAAGAGTACATTTAGTATTTTCCCAACAAGAGTGGTAGAGGAAATGAGCAGTGTCAGTACCACGGAGTTGAGCCCTGCTAGAGGCACTGCTGCGGACATTATGATGCTTAGACAAGCACTGGTTATCAGTACTGGAGAGGCAAGCCGTGATTCAGAGGGACACAAAAGGCCAGAGGCTGCTGTGATCCTGGGATAAACTGGATGCTGTGCACTGGGCTGTCAGCATTAAGGATGCACGATAAGGAATTTTATTTAGCTGGTACTGTTAAAGCAATTAATACCTGGTTCACATGGCTGATCTAGAAAAAGAAGCCATCATTTAAATTGACGATTAAAAAATAGCACACTTGATTTAAAAGAAAAAGTGGTGTTTCAACCTGTCTATCTGTGTAGGAGTTTTTACCCGGCTGACTCTGGGCAAAAACTCCTTTTTTAAAAATGTATTAATGGAATTCACTTGTTTGTTTTCCTATTCCCATTGCCCCTGGCTAACCTCTCATAAAAAAAGCTACAAAATGTAAGACCTAAATGTTAGCTTGGTCTGTACTTGGCTGTTTATCAGTTCCTTCTTTTTATAAAGTATGATGTTGATTTTAGAAGTCTTGGCTCACCACCAGGTCAACATTTGACTTGTTGTTCCTGATGGATATATTTGAACTTGAATACTTGTCATTGTTAGTGTGTTAGCATGCTTGTCATAATAAAAAATGTGTGTTATTTAAATTTGAACTTGATTTGAAAGCACAGTCAAAAATCTCAGGAATTTCTTTAAACTGCTCCTGATATTCAAGCTAGGTCTTGGACGCAGAGTATAGAGGATTTGTTCAGCTCTCAGTGCTGTTTTTCTATCTATATGTTACTGTTTATCATCTTCAGACATCTTTAGGCACAACATTAGATTTCATTGCTATGCAAGTAACTCTCTGACATAATCACAGTCATTTGGCTGCTTTCATTACTGCTTGGAGACATTCACTGCTTGAAGGCTAACAATGTCCTTTTGAAAGCTCTTGCAAATGTGAACGCAGTAATTACTAACCATTGTGATTCATTAGCCCAACATGTTGTCAAAGACTGCAACAGCTTCTTTGTATTCTTAGATAATTTGGTCAAAACAAGCCCTTTTCTTAAAAGCTTTGGAACATCGTTACAATCCAAACACTCCTGTCTTCAGAAAACATGCAGTCCAGCCATGTGAAGACTGATCTATTAAATGTGATATTATGTTTTTGTAATAGTCAACACTTAAATGTCCATTACTGTCTTTTTTATGTTATTTATTTCCTTCCCTTTTTCTTCTCTTCGTCTAATAATGAATGCTTTATTTCTCTAATGCTGTCATTTGTAGTTTAAGTACATGGTAATAATAACTAAACTGATGATATGTGATTTGTTTAATATACAAACAGTATAACTCTGAATAATACAGTGTGGCAGTTCTTGTCGTCACTCTTCATCACGTTGCAGGAGCTTGATGTCCACAGTGCCCTTGTGCCCTGTGAATGTTAAACAGTGCAGAATGCTGTGGCAAGTGTTTGTGTCTGACTCTGTGGACCTTGCTGTTCTGTCTTTCTAGATACAATGGACAAAGTTGAAAACAAGCCCCATCTGTCTGGTAAGAGCGATGTTATTTTTGTGCTTCTCCAGAGTTCTTGCACATTTCTGCAACACTGGGCCTCTCCCTTTTATCCCAAAATAACTTTGGCATGACCCTGCACAGTTATTTGGCTGTTTGGTTATAGTTCTCAAGAGGCTGTGCTCTCTCTCCTGTTATCATGTTTGAATGTTAGTATTAAATCTGCACAATTAATTTAAATGTTATATCGAAATGGCAGTATGGATTAAGTGGTTCCCAACCTGGGGGGCGCGCCAAAGATCGCAGGGGGGGGCGCCAGGCCTCAGATGATTTGAGGCCAAATATCATATTTAGACTTTTTTTTTTTGGTTATATAATTGTAATGCAATACATGATTGTAATGCAATACATGATTGTCTCCACATTACAATATCATATACAAAATAATTGATTAATGAATTTGAATCAAAATTCAAGTTAGTAGCTATTAAAGGCATAAAAAGACAGAAATGTATAATTCTTTCTTTAATAGAAATGTTTCTTCTGCGCGTAAAGTGTCCAAACCGGGCTTTTCTGGATAAGCGCATTTTTAAAACATAGTCATTGTCCATGCCGGTTTCAGTTGGATTATTTGTCACAGTTGCTCCGATCAGATCGGTCTCCTCCATTTTGTAGATTATTTACAACTTTTGAATCCACATAAACACATCGGCAAAATCCGGTTTACTTTGAGCATGTGTTTTAAACAGTTTAATCCCTTTGTGAATTGTTTCCACTTCCGCGTCGTCCTTTCATTTCTTCATACATCCAAATTAATTAATCCTGAGTCTAATAACCATCAAAGTCACTCCAATAGTGCTCCTTAATTACGCTTTCATCCTCCTTTAACAAAATGCTTCACATTCATGCAGTTTGTGACAGTAGTTGTAGCATTTTTGAGACTTTGAAACTTTAACTTCCAACAGGAGTCATTTGGGGGGGGCTCTTGGGAAAAAAGGTTGGGAACCCCTGGATTAAGCAATATTCAAAACCACAGTAGGCTCCTTTTAGTAAAGGGACATTTGTGATTAATCTCATTTTGAATAAAATATAGTGTTTCCAGGCCTACCGACCTAATGAATAAATGGCAGATACTATTTGCACCCGGGTGTCCGTAGATAACAATGCCATTTGCACCCGGGTGTCCGTAGATAACAATGCCATTTGCACCCGGGTGTCCGTAGATAACAATGTGTTTTGCACCCGGGTGTCTGTAGCTAACAATGGGTTTTGCACCCGGGCTACACTTTAGATGTATAGTCTGGTACAATCTCCTTAAAAAAGTCACACCATGTTCATTTAAATATTTATTTGAATGATAATGTGAATGATGGATGTACAGAAACACTTTTTTGAAAAACTATGAGAATGAAGAAAAGTGATTGAAGATGAGAAATTATTGTATATGTGTGTATAAATGTAAACATATGTAGGAATAACTTGCATAGTGATTTTAAAGGACAATCATTGATAAAGTAAGGGGTAGGAATTAATAAGCATTTTCTTCCTCCTACTCCCTTTCGGACACATATGATTTATTATTATTATTAATATCAAGACTTTTTTTGTTTTTTGTTGAATACAGATATTACCATGAATGTGGATGGATACTGTATTTTAACGATGCGGTATTCTGTTTTTCACATTTTGTTATTTTTTTATTTGTTATTTTTTAATCTTTTCGAAAGAAATAAAGAAATAAATGATGTTTCAAAAATGATATCCCTAATAGTTATTGCAAAATCAGTCAAAAATAATTGCTAAACTAGTTATTTGCCCTAGTAAATGTATGACTTTATTAATATTCAGTCAATTATTTGCGGAGTATTAAAGTTTCATTCTTTTCTTTTATATTATCTGTGCAGTTCTTGGATAAGGTTGAGGTAGAAATGCGGACATGTGAGGAGCCGCGTCCACCAAACGGTCCCTCTCCCATAGCTATCACAGCAGGACAGAGGTAAGCATGCAAATATGTTTATATTAATCAAACGACTAAAACTACATACCATGATGACTATGCCTTTACTCAAAGTTTAATTGTGTATTTCCAGTGAGTACGGCTTTGCAGAGAAAGTGGTGGAGGGCATGTCAGTGAGGATCAACAACATCACCATCAAGGTTCAGGCTCGTGCCTTCCACGCCTCCTTCGAGCTCTGGCAGTTACAAGGAAACAGTCTGAACCCCAAATGGGAGAGCAGTGACCTCCGATACACCCGTGTCACCGACCCGAAGAGAGGAGAGGTACTGCACAGCTATTATCTCCCTCTTCAGCTTTACACAGCTCTGACTGGATTTTGTATGCAAGGCCTAGCTAAACAAAATGTTTCACCACGGAAACGGTGAGTGCTCATTAGGCCTGCAGTGAATCATTTAATCAAGCCACTTCAATTGGATTATTATTAGCTGCAGGGGCCATAAAGAGATAAACAACCTTTCAGAATGAGGTTTTGGAAGCCACTTAAAAGGAAATACGCCTTTTCCTTCTCGTTGGGTCAAATAAAAACCATTAGCCGTGCCACATCAGTAGCGATTTTATATAATGTGTGTTCTTTGTCTCATATACCTCATTCACACCAACGGTGTTTCAGGGCCGGTTCGGAGCTGGAGCTTGAAAAGCACCGGGTTTTCCTCTTCACACCGCAGCGGAGCAGCCTCTTAGCTCCGGAATCCGGTTCATTTCGAGCACCAAAAAATTGTCCGGCCAGAACAAAAGCACCGCATACGTCACGCTTACGTCGAGGCAGAGGCAGGAACAGGGGCAGGGGCAGGGGCGGGATCAACTCCTGAACATTAACAAAAAGCCGGCGTTTTATCCAGTTTGTACACAACGATGGAGAAACTTAACAAGCAGCAGTGGTCCACTGAAGAGACCAGCTACCTACTGGGAATCTGGTCTTCTGAAGAGGAACAGAGGAAGCTGGAGCACAATCGGCCATTGTTGTTGTTGTGGGTGTCAGCTGTGAGGGAAACGGTTACGTCATGACGCAAACGATGACGCAGCACCAGTCGGACTCTGGGCAGGGTGAAAAGAGCCGGAGCTAAACCGAAGAACCGGTTCTGAACCTGAAAAGCTCTAGCACGGAGCTTGAACCGGAGTTGCGTTGGTGTGAATGAGGTAATAGTGGTTTTAAGCAGGATCAAGCTGGAGGGTTTAATATGTTTATTGTTTCAATCAGGTGTTGACATTCAAAGAAATAAACTGGCAGAGTCTGCGTATCGAGGCGGATGCCATTGAGAGTAACGACCAGGACCTTGGTAGCACACCGCTCCGTCTCATCACCAACCAGGGACGCATTCGCATCGCTCTAAAGCGCAGAGTAAGACTGTTTCTAACGTTCATCTATTATTCTGTCATGGAAATCTGAATAGCAAACTATTTGTCACAAGTTTAATTCATCGTTGTTCTGTCTAGATAAAGGACTGTAACGTGCTGGCATCCAAGCTGCTCTTCATTCTGGACGACCTGTTGTGGGTGCTGACGGACTCTCAGCTCAAAGCCATCATACATTACGCCAAGTCTCTGAGCGAGGCCATGGAGAAGTCGGCCCAGCAGAGGAAGAGCAGGACGGCAGAGTCCCTACAGGTCTGCTGATCAATGTTTGAGAGAAAAGTCGATGAGGCATAATAAACCTGCAACATGATATGAGATTAAACAACTAGTGGACATAAAAACTTTAAATGTCTTCCAATGAAAAGGTCTCTTAGAGACAAAGTTAATATTTAAAACCTCATCAACTCAAAAATGTACTCAGCCTCAAAGAAGTATATATCTGTTTCTATTTCCAGCTCTCATTGCTTTCCAAAGCAACCATCAATGTTCAGTTTGGGGATTTTTTTCAGCCTTTTAATGCATTTTTTTGTCTTTGTTTTGCACATTATAGACTGCCCCATCGAACACACATAGAATATATATTTTTAAAGCTCAAACTTGGCTATAAATCTGATTTCTACTGATTTCTACATTTTTCTTAATTCCCAAAACTATAAAGCTGCAAGGAAACCAAAGTACAAGAGAAATTACACATTGACATACAAATGTAGAATCTCTATTGATAAGCACCTTATTGTCTCATTACTTAACAATCCAAGGTTGTTCAAATATTGTCACATTTTTAACTCAAACACAACTATACTGTAAATAACTGACTTTATAAAAGAATATTCTACAGATATAAATACATGTAAAAGCAACAAAAGCCTGGTTCTACATTATACATTCTAAAGTTATAGTACTATAAATAAAAGAAAAACAAAGTGTATTAACAGATAACAGACAGTATTATTATAACAAAACAAAGACTTAAATATAGTTGCTTCAAGCCTATTTCTAGATATGTTAACTATATATTAGTTGTAACTGGTTTGTGTTTCCCTATGATATTTATTTTGCAAGATATTTTTTCCTTATTTTTGTCAATCATCTTGATAATTTAGATGTTTGACCTCCTCTCTGTTTCAGACCGCTCCTCCTTCTCCTGGCCTCCACAACCTGTGGACAGAGACCCCCCCCGCCCCTGCTGGCCCCCCCAGCACCACCAGTCAATACTTCGATCTCTACGATGTTAAGGAGTCTTCTTACCACACCTTCATTTCCCGCTTGGACCTACACATATGCAACGACAGCTCTTCATTAGATGACGGTTAGTTGGAAATAGTCCTTATTGAATTTGAAGTATAACGTCAAGCTGTTTCCTGTCACTTATCATGTGACCTCTCACAGATGAGGCTCCCCCACCAGGCCTGCAAGGTGCCATGCAGCTGACATTCAGGAAGCTGGGCTTTGACTACTATCCCGTCCACAGACCGGGTGAGTGTGAGGCAGCTTTTCAACGCAGTTCACCCAGAGGCCTGTCCTGCTCCCACTTTATCCACAGCATTCATTCAGGACTAGCTTCAGGGAGGATTTTCTACTCAAGCGGACTAATTGCCTGGGAGTGTGTGCCCACTGCCATTATGCTCTGTGGAATTCCTCCAGTGTAGAATGTGGAGCAGCTGAGTCGCCTGTGGAGCCGATTACGGTCAATTAACCACAGACCACAAACCTTTACTAAGCTATTTGTTTGGTTAAGAATTATGGTCTTTGAATATTAAATAAAGATTTATGCATATACCAACCCAGTTCAGTTTTATACACAGTTTGTATACTTATCCAAACATCCAACATTGAAAAATGGCCACGGTTGTTGACAAATACAAAAGAATGCACTCTAATTTACAGGAAGTTGCTGATACAGAAAAAGCTATTCTACTTTCAATTCTTCCGGATACTTTTTAAATATAGTCTTAGTCATGTGTAACATTTCCTTGTCAATTTGTATTAAATATAGTCTTTTTTATCCTGTTTTAGTAGACTAAAAGGCTCAGCATTCTGTTCTTATATTTGTCAAGAAATCAGTTACTATTTTGTTCAAGTTTTACTCAATGAAAACTGTTTAAATTGTCATCAGATTATATGTTATACATTTGACTCATTCTAGTCTACTTTAGTTATGAACTTGTTCCTTTCACCATGACCTTCTTATTGTTGTCGTTAACCCTAATTTAAGTATATGACAGACCCTGGTACATTGTGAACAATAAACAGTGCGTCAGAGGAAATGAGTTTGAAGCCTTGAATGGTGGCTGAATCAAATCCTTGTTGTTTCCTCTCTAAATCAGCTGATGGATGTCGGCACTGGGAGCGCTACAGTGGAGCCATGGAGGCTCAGGCTCAGTGGGCCGGGAAACTCCTGCAGGAGTACCAGAGGAGGGCCCAGGCTGCTGGGATCCCCGGGCCCCACTCTGAGGCCCCCCAGCCCAACAAGGACTCCCCCGCAAAGACAGTACGAGGTATGAGTGCAGAATTATAATATGTCAACGCTTAAAGGACTCAGATAAATTACAGAGATCCACATGATTACTTGTATTTCCTTTATAACACAAGAAGATCCTACCACCTATAGTGTACTCGTATTATATATAGAAAAGTCTATGTACTGGTCTATAGTGTATACATATTTATATTATGTCTATAGTACTGTTTATATTATGAGGTCTATATTATTTCTACCTTCTTTTTATCAAAATGTATACTTCTGTTAATAGTGCTTACACCTTTTAATGCTGATAATACTGTATTTACTTTAGCTGTTATATTTATATACTTATTTTATAAATAGGCTTGCCCTTCTGGTTAGACGCTAACTGCATTTTGAGTCCTACTATTATACTCTGTGCAATAAGAACAAACGTGAATGTAATTGAATCAAATCTAAAAGAAATACCACAAAGTAAACCACTATGGAATTATGCACCCATTTCCCAACAAATCTACAGATGGCTCAGCAACCGCACATTTTTTAATGATAACAAAGAAACAAACCGTAACCAGCAGACTTGCTCTTTGTAAATGAGTCATTTCTGACTGGAAGTGATTTCTCCCCCACTCTCATTCTTCAGATGGTCAGTCCAGCCCTAAGTCGGGACCCTCCCCCTCTGAGCAGGCAGCAGGTAGGACCTGCACCGCTCCTTCAGGGTCCTCGCTGAAGAGGCTGCGCTCCTGCTGCGTGGTGGTCAGGGTGGACGACGTGGACATTCACCAGGCAAGCCTAAATGAATTAACTGATTAGATTGACCTGCTCCAGCACAAGCCTTACTTCAATAAGTGCACTGAGGGGCTTCTGTTCTTCAGACGTAGCAGTCAGGCAGTATCTTTGGGCAAGGCTTGAGCTCGATTTACATTCAGAATATAATTAGTGACGACAAAGCAGTGAGGAATGGTATTAATACTATGGAAACAGGAGTTTACAATCTTACAATTCTTAAAAAGATCCAATCTGCATCATGCCACAGACTGGTGGATCCAACAACAGGGACATATCAGCAACGTCCATCAGCTCTTTAAAATAATTGACGTCACCATACGTTTTACACAGTCAAAGGTCACTGGTTTGCATTCATGACATAACTGCCTACAGTTAACATGGAAAACATGAATAGTTTGTGTGTAAAGCAGGTATTGGTTGATTAATTGATAAAAAAACACTCTTTACAACTCTTTGCAGTGAGCATGCTTAATGTCTGACCACAATCATTATCAAGATGATGCCTAATTGAGGTGCTTTATTCCATCACGATTTGACAAATGATAACTTTTGAAAAAAAATGTGTTTGTATAAAACTGGCTCTTTTCCAAAACTGTAGCTCCATGGTAAGCTAGCTCAGGGGTTCCCAAAGTGGGGGGGTCGCGAGACTCTGAGTGTGGGTCGCGAGATGATTACAAAATAAAAATGGAAAATAAAAAAATAAAAAATAGATTATTTTTTTAAATAATTAAAATTATTATTAATAATAACGTTTGCATGGACATTTTTTTCTTTGACAATCCACTAGCGCAGTATTTCTCAAACTTTTTTTTTTTTTTTTCTGAAAATAATTCACTAGCACAGGGGGTCGCCAGTCTCTGGCACTGTTATTTTGGGGGTCGCGGGCTGAAAAGTTTGGGAATCCCTGATCTAGCTGACTAACACAAGTGTCATGTGCTGCAGTGTACTCATCACTTGCAGTTAGCCCACCTGGGAAAAAACCAGTGCCAGCCTGACAGGCCGTACGGAGGGAACAAAAGTCTCCTCTGTTCTGCCCAGCTATCTAATATCTTTGATCAGATTGCTGCTCTGTTATATTGATGTGATTATGTATAAATGCATCAAATTGCCCCTCTGGGAAACCTTTACAATAGATTGAGCTGTACAAACAACCAGCCTTGATATATTTTCTTAAGTTTTAGCCATGCACCTTTCTTCAGTCAAATACATCAGTAAGAAAAGAGAAAGTCTCTCCACTTGGCTGCTCTGGTGTTTTCATCTGAGACGGAGAAACCCCCAGCCTCTTCAGATTACACTCTCAGTGGTTCTGAGATTTCACTTTTGACATTTTCGACTTTTCATCATGAAAGAACATAACATTTCCAGGTCTATTTAAAGTCATAGACACTTGTAGTTCCCCTTTTTTTTTTAAAGAAGAAGAGACCCCGGGAACATTTTCTATATGCCTTCAGTTTATGACAGGAAGTCACACATGTCCTAACTCAGGAGGTTTAGTTTTGTTATGTGCAACATTACTTTGTTGAGAAATGTAGTTCCTTTTTTCCGTTGTTCTGAATGAAGTAGATTTACCCCAAAACAAATCCCATATTTAGTTCTATTGTTCTAACTTCTACACATCCACATTCAGGTGTCTACAAGAGGCCGTCAAAACAAGAAGACCCGGTCCTTTTTATCCTGCAACCGTAAAGCCCTGCGTTTACCAGACAACGTACCAGCAATTCATCTGCAGTTCACTGAGTACTACTTTCCGGACAACACCAGCTTTACAGGTATTCTGTGTTTGCATGTATTTAGCCAGATTTGTTGTGTTCTCTCTCAAGTTTAGATCTCTTATGAGCATTGTATGTCTGCTGCATTTAAATGTTTGTATCACAGCACAAGCCCCCTGTTATAACAAATACAGTATTACAGACCTGTCTGTTTGACCTTGTACGTAAAGTTTTTTGATTAATTCATCATGTATGTGTGTTCGCAAGTTGACAACATTTTCTGACAGATTGGACTTTATTGCCATTGTTTTTTTCTCTTTTTTCCCTCTTCCAGTGCCCACCTCGAACCTGTATGCCCAGCTGAACGGCCTGCAGCTCTGTGTGGACCCAGCCAGCGTTCTATGGATCAACCTGTTCTCCAGGGGTCTGCTGCACACCCTGGATCAGGTCAAAGCTTTCTACCATTTGCAAGACAGCTGCAGGGCAGAAGAGCATGTAGACGTACGCTTGGATGCAGCTCAGCTCAAGGTGAATACAAACTGCACTGTTGTTTTATATATTGGTCACTCACTGTGGGGAGGTACCCCTGAACAAAAACAGGGCTCACAGGATCTAAACAGTATCTAGCAAAGAAATGCTAGAACAAGCTCCCCATCAATATAAGGACAGCAGAAAGTTTACATATCTTCCGCCACAGAATAAAACCCCAGCTGTATTGCTACTTTGGCCATAAAACACACAAAACAAAACCCACTCAATACAATGAACGTTTCTTGCTGTTCTGAGATGTTTTATTTGATCAATACCACCTACTGTATATTTAGCTAAATGTAATATAATGTAGTGGTTCTTTTTTTCAATTAAAATATTTGTGGAGCCCCTTTTTTCTCTGATGATTCTTTTTTCAATGAAACTTTACTACTTCCTGTAAATTAATGTTTGATATTTTGTAATCCTTCCTATAGTTAATAATCCCCTTGGACTCTTCCATATTGGACCACCCGGAGCGCCCGCAGTCCCTCTCTGTTACCGTCCCCCAGATGGTCCTCAGCAACACCCGCCTCTGCCCTCACGGCTCCAGAGCGGACCTGAACGCCACCTTTGAGAAGTTCTCCAGCTGCCCTTTCTTCCAGCACACGCCTCCCTGCCCTTACCCCAGGGACCAGAGTGCCTTCCACCCCCTCCCCTCCACCTTCCTCCAGCACTCTCAAGACACAGAGCCTCAACCATTTGACAGAAAGCAGCTACGACCCCAAGATGTCTGGTCTCTCAGTCTGTCCCGTGTGACCCTAGGTTTTGACGGCGCCCGGCGATTCCCCAAAGGCAGAACACAACCTTTTGTTGAACCCTTCGCTGTGTCTGTGTGGATGTGTCAGCCCTCTGCCTTACAAAACGGATTATCGTCGTCCTCCTCCAGCCCCAGCCTAGCCCATCAGCCATCATCAGAGCAGGAAGAGGCTTCACTTGCCTCTGTGCACTTCCTGGCCCACACCATCACTCCAGTGAAGATGTGGCTCAACCACTACCAGTATGTCGCCCTGCTGAGGATGAAGGACTCCATGGCTCGTTTGGGGGGGGAGTTAGGCCGGGATCTTCGAGATGTCAAGCAGGCTCAAGGCAAGAAAACAAAACCTGCTACAGTTTGTCTTTCCCTCCTGGTGGACTCAGCAGAATTGGGTCTCCTGTTGCCACCAGCGTGCACAGAGCCCGAGGAAGAAGTCCCCCACACCCCGGAGACAGACAGCGGCAGCATGACAGACTCTGACATCTCCCCCACCCATCACTCCGCGGTGCTGGAGGACAGCGGGTTAGAGAACGGCGTCTCCTCCATCAACACCGGCTCTGCGTTCGATCCGAACGAACAAGACGAGGTGGTGGAGGAGGCGTGTGAGGCCGTAGAGGAGGGGGACGGTTTGACAACAGAGAGGGACATCCACGTCCTCTCACCCGGACACTCCCCCGCACTCTCACGCGAACCGTCCAACTTCAGCCTGGAGGGAGAGCTGTCGAGCGCCATCATCGTCACTAAGGATGCGACCAAAGACGCCCTGAGTGCCTCGCTGGACCTGACCAAAGGCGCCTTTTCAATGACAAAGGACGCCTTCAGCATGCTGAGTCGTGGCACCGGGATGAGTAAATTGTTCAGTCCGCAGGCAAAGTAAGTCTCTCCTGCGGTGCTGTTGGCAACATCATGAGTGTTTGTATTTCTGGAAGCCATACTGTGCGCAGCATGCTTTTACTGGCTGCCCCTTAACGAATGTGTGTGTGTGTGTTTATAGGGAACTAGTCCAGCGCTCAGATGAGTCCTCCCCCTCCCTGGCTGCCAGCCTGCACCGCCAATCCATCAAGCAGTCGCCTTCCCAGCATTCCTTTGATAGTGCTATCTTAGATGGCAGCCTGCCTGACGAAAACCTCTCTGTCGACAGCGATTTCAGCGAGAATTTTGTTGTTCTCATGGACTCAGGTGCTTAAAACACTGCCAGGTTTCCAAAGCAATGTCTCTGAATCACACAGGTCACATCTATTATAAGCTTGTTATCATGTTTCCAGAGTTTGGGACGGAGTCCATGCGTCCCAACAACACAGGCAGCCGAGGCAGCCCGGCCCCGGGCACAGAGGGGGGGTCATCAGCCGACCTCAGCAGCTCTCTGTCCCTTAGCATAGAGGACGTATCTCAGGATATGGTGGGTTACTACGCTCTAATCGCAAAAGTATAATTAATACTTATAACATACAAACATTGATTTGAAGTATAAATCCAAACCGTTTTTAAATGTGACCTCATGTGCTGTTGTTACAGTCCTCAGTGTTGCTGCTGGTGCTGAGTGGAACGGCCTGCACAATGGAAGTAAAGGGAGAAGACCAAGTAGTGGCTGTCGAGGCCCAGAATCTGGTCCCGGTGCAGATGGGTAATAACAGAGTATCTGACCTGCTGGCTGGCCTCGTTCAAGGTAACTGTGCGGTTTGTTTCCTATCTAAGAACTCTTTAAAAAAAGTCTCAAATATTGTCTTTGTTTTTCTGTCTTATGAAACACTTTTTAAATTAAACTAATCAGCGGGTTGCTTAAATAACTCTAGGAAAGCCTATTTTTAGATAAGTATTGTAAATCTTTATATATTATCTCAAAATCCTGATATGATACTAAATATCGTCTCTGATTTTGAATGTTGTCATTTAGCATCATTGTTACTGGTTTTATATGCTGATTTACAGAAAGTGACTTGTTCTAAACTTACTAGACTGTTCTGATGGTTCAATTATTGATTTGACCCAAATAGTCATTAAATCTACTTGATCAAGATGCAATATGAACATCTGGTAAAGTGTCCATGTGGTTAACAAATGCACCGTCTCCTTTGTTTCTGCAGCCCCAGTCTTACCACCCCAGGACCGGCCCGGTGTGAGGGGCTGTCCTGTGGTGTGCCTGCGAGCAGAGATGGGACCCTCTGCAGCCCGACACTCAGGTCAGGCCGAGACTCTGGGCTACATGGAGATGAGAGTGCAGAACTGCAAAGTGGAGCTGTTATCCTCCACAGTGACTAACATCGGTCCTTTCCTGGAAGACGAGTTCAGCGCTGACAGTCCGCCAATGAAGTTACACATGAGCAACATCACAGTCACTCTGAAGGTTCGTTTGGGTTAATGCAGTTTAAGAATATTGCCTCTTTGATTATTTGTGATGATTTTAGTCTCAGTATTTTAAACACATATTAGATGCAAGCAACCTTTTCCCCCCCAAAAAAGAAAATGCTTTTGAAGAAGTGGAGTAGAAGGACTTAGACAGTGTTGTTGTATGTGGTTCATTTTCACTTTTTTATTTCTTATAGGACGATAGCCCTAAAATCTACCCTACAGCGCCTCAGCCCGTCCCAGTCTCTTTCATTGTGGATCAGCTGCTGCTCGAGCGCTGTGAGGACGGCATGATGAGGCTCAAAGGTGAGCTTTCTTTTGTCTTCAGCAGCATCATGAACTGTAAAACCACAAAGCTCACGACATCTGCTGAAAGATCTTCACAGAAACATGAACAGAAATTGATCTTTACCATTTCCTCTTTGCTCGCAGCTGAAGGTTCAGACCCTAAAGCCTCAGCCTGTGTTCCTGTGGCGGCCCCCGACAACCCAAACTGTTCCTACTCTGTTCAACAGCAAAGCGAGGTAGGGGAGACCAAGCAGTTTCATATATGTATAGATTTGCTGTTTATGCTTTGATCTATTGTGTCTGTAGCTAGGGGTGTAGCCTGGTAAGTTTGTTCCCCTAGCTGGTTAGATAAAAAGTTATACTGTTACCTGCACATTTCATAAACAAATTACATCACCAAAAATCAAGCCTCTTAAAAACAATGTTAATGGTGAAATATTGTTTTGTATTTTAATTTATCTATCAAATTTGCCATCTTTGGTCATTTTGTTTCTACACACTGAAAAACACACTCATAGGAGGTTTAGTTGACAATTTGGTCCCTATTTCCACACTCTAGCCCTCATTGGTTGGGTATAGTTTAGGAAGCTCACAAAGCAGGACCTCTGTATTTAGTAGTATCAGTTGTTGTTTTATGAAACTTTAACAGGGTCAGGTGAAGATATTTAAACCTCATCTGAATTACAGTTTCTACTCATGTTTAAATCAGCCATAATCATTCTGTCTGTTACATACATCTGTAATACTGGTGTCCTCTTGCTGGTCAGCTCTAACACAGAGAGGGGTCAGTAAACAGGATAGAGTACTGTTGCCTTAATTACACCTGTTACTGTCTGTCAGAATCTGATATCGGCCCACTTGGCAAGCAGCATGTTGCCAAAATGTTCATGTGTTGAAGTTGAAACTAACTGATCCCATGATCTGTTACAGAGACAAACTCTGGAGTGCCAGCTCTCCGAGGCCCAGGCCGCTCTCACACAGGCCCTCAGCGAGAGAGAACAACTCCTTCTGGAAGTCAGGAAGCATGACCCCGCGTTTACTTTTTGAGCCTCTCTTCTGTCTGTCTGTCTGTCGCCTCTGAGCCAACTGCATCAATGCTCCTGCTGAGGAACAGTGACGGGATGCATCAGACTGAATGTCAGGAACCAGCAAGGCTCATATAAATCTGGATGTTGGACATGTTTGAAAATAAGGTGAAGCCAAGTTGTGGCTTTAGATCACTTCCAGAGGTTAACAAAAGAGCCTGTATGACAAATACTAAAAGGACAACTTAGTGAGCTTACTTATAGGTATATTAATGGTACTATTTTTTAATATGGCAGTTTAAATGAACCTCACTGCTGCACTGAAGACAAATGACCCTGGTTATTTCTCATTCGAGTCAGTGTGGACAGTAAAGTCATTGTGTGGTTTCGGTGTTTGTCACACAGCATGCAAGGGTAAATATCACCAAGCTTTAATTATCTCCAGTTAAGTATTTGTGTTTTGGAAATATTAAGTTGATCACATGCCAAAACCTCCTCCTCTTCACATGCACTGACACTGCCAGACAGCTGCTAGTCCATGAGTCGCTCCCATTTACAAAACACAGCTTAATGTCAAGCATGCTTTTTGAACCGTGCTAATTTACACAGCACATTTACACATAGACTCAATAGACTCAATAGACTTAGTCAATTAGATTACCTCCGTTAGATGTTATGTTATTATGACGATAGTATCAGCTGTTGTACATGTGTTGTGATGGGTAGGGAAAACAATGCACTTTTTCTTTTTTAAGGAAGCAGGTTTAAACTGCTTTCACTGACTCAGAAATGCATCTCTTTCCACCTCGGTTGCTTTTTATAACCAAGATGGCATGGTGAAACGCTCTTATGAAGTGTCACTGTCCTTAATAAGCAGGTTGAACCATTCCCCAGTGTTATTTTTTTTCTTTGAGTTGAGTTTCTTTTGTATTGTGAAGCCTCTGAGCTCTCAGGGCGCACAGTAGCTCCAGTACTGTAACAGGGTTAGTCTTTTTACTCCAACACTCTGGTTTAACTAGGTTATGTATTACAACTACAACTACCAGAGTTATAATACTAATCTACTTATTTTGTAGCTTGCTAGGAAACAACTCCTTTCACCTCTGTGCACATTTGTCATAGTGTAGTGGTCATGAACTAATATGTCTATATTTATTGAGATTTCTCAACAAGTGCTTTTTTGTTATACCAGAGTTACTTTACAGTGTATTGAAGCCATATCAATCTAAGAAAATTGAAGTTTGAATAGAAAACGTTGGTACTAATAATGTATACGTTATGTGAATGACCAAATTCACTACAGGACATATTCTTTTTCGGAATGTAATCCTGATCTGCAGGATTGTATCAGGCCAGTCATCAAATGCTCAAACTTCTTTCCTATGCATAAAATCTGTTATATGCATGGATTCAAACCTTGATGAATGTGTTCATCAAAAAGACTTCCACAGTACGATATCCAGTGTACGAATGCTTTCATGAAAGAAACCTCTCGGCTACAGTTTCTGTTCAAGTGTTCTATTGTTACATCAGTGGTTTAGCATTTTTCCTGTGAAGTTATAATTATCTTTTTTTTATGGTTGCATAGCTGTTAGTCATCTTTCACCATTCATCATTTCCCACTGTGTGCTCGGGAGACCCCTGGTGGCTGAACTGGCCTGAGCATTCCCCATTAAAAACACTTTCCTTTCTTAAACATCAGAGTTGCCTTGCAAGCTATGAATGACAGATGTGCATTTTTACAGAGGAATGCAGAATATGTAAGCAATAGGAAGTGAGCTTTGGTTCAACCAAAAAAAAAATATGACAAGAAACAAACTACACGTTTTATGTGGCATTCTTCACTTGAAAATAAATGATGTACTTACTGTCTGCCAGGTTTAAACTGCATGAGCATATTTTAACTATCAGTGTAAGAAAGCAGAGATACTGCTGTTTATCCTCAGAATAACTTTAGTTGTGATCTTCCCAACTTTTGATTTTTTTCTTGTTTTTGCATGGCCTTAGAAGACAAAGATACAGTGGTATGAAGTTGAACCCGGGCTGGATGTAACGTGTAGCTTTAAGGTTAATCCAGTCTCCTCTGTCAGGCTCTCTGTTGAGAAGCATCTCTTCTCCACTGACAAACTGGTGCTCTGATTCCATCCGCTCATGACCTGTGCTCATAACCATGCAAAAAGGAGAAGGACAAAAAGTGAAGCAGTCACTTCAACCAAGCAAAATGTTGCCAGTGAGGGAAAATGCATGTACTGGGGTGATGTTGCATAGTTTACGCGTTGTGAGTTACTTGCACTTGTGATAAATTCACTGGAAATTGCACTTGTTTTGATGTATATCAGTATTTCTGTCAGTTGTGTAGTTACATTAATTTTGTATTTTCTTTATCACTTAATTGAGACTAATATAAGATTGGTTCTGTGAACCAAAGCTAGTATGTGCAAAATATTTTGAAAGTGTAAGAATAAATGATTAATTTCTGAACACTTTTCAATTGTGCTTTTTAAGTGTTATTAGAACACGCATGTTTCCATGTAAAGAATATCTGTTTTCACTTTTGCGTCGTCATAAAATATTTACCAACTTGTACATTCAAAATCTCACTCCAATGATTTTACTATCTCGATAGTTTCGACTATAACTTAAAAAGAAGTTTAGATATTTCCAAGTAAAACTGGAAGCGTTGTTTTTTCAGTATTGTGAGACCAACTAAATACATTCTGAGATTCACTGAATGATGGAAGTCAACTACTAACAAAACCTTTATTTTCAAATGTCAATTAAAAAAAGCTAAATAAATACCAAATGTGTCCTATAGATATAAAAAGAAAAATACACATTTTTGAAGTTCCAACTAAACATTTATTTGTGAAACTATAAGGAAATTCACTGTTGGCAACACACAACTTTCTCACGAGAAAACCTTTCTCCAAAGATCCGTAGTTATTAAAATAACGAGGCAAAAAACCAAACTGTATAAAACACTGTATTAACAACCATAAACATGAATATAATGCCACACTCGTTGCACTGTTTTGTACGATGTGTCAAGCATTCACCCTGACAATCAGAGGTGAATAGACAAGTCATTTGTATTGACCGTTCTTTAACACTATTGTCTGTCACTGGTTTTAACTCTGGATAGCTAGAAATGCTCAGTGTCTATTTGGCTGCAGTATGCCTACAGCTTTATGACAAGTCTTTCAGAAGCTATGGCACAACCTTTTTAACTCGCACGCATGCTCCCCATACATTGAAAGCAAAGACGCTTCAGTTGAAGGTAATTTTTTTGAACTTGGTGTTGGGAATCTGATCTCGAGTCTTTAGCCTCCTCACGGCTTCTCTCATGTGTTTGGGCTGAAGCGGTGGTGTTTCTCCCCACTTCTCACAAACGTCCAATGCTGCGAGGACAAAAGATAAACTGTTTAACTACATAATAGTCCAATTTAAACTGCAAAGAAATACAAATAAGAGACATTTATTGACATCTTTCAGCCAATTTGCTATGTACTTTTTGAAGTCCATCACTCACCTTCTTCAACAATTTCTCCAGCAAAAACCTTGGAAATACCAGACATGGCAATCACCACATTCTGGGACACTGATGATCCTGTTATGGACTGGATCAGCTAGAAAATAAAAATAAAAATAAAAATATTAAGCCATTTATGAACTAAATTCAGGGATTTAAAAAAAAAAATGGTCAGTGTTTATAAATACCCTCTTAATAGCCGCCTTAGGGAAGGCAGAGCGTCTGTACATCTCATAGCGATTCAGCTGCTCTTCAGAAAAGGATGACACTAAAACTCTGTAAGACAAGAAGAACAGGGGGATTGTGGTGGGGTGAACTGGTATGTGACAATGTGTTACTTATTTTGATCAGAATGATCCGTTAGAAATCCCAGCCTTACTGCATCTTTTGTATTTCATCCTCATCAACCTTTTGGCACTTTTTTTTCTTCTCTGGTTCCACCTTCGGTCTTTTGGAGGAAGGTTCGCCAGAGGTTCCTTCTTCCTCATCTTCCCCAGCTGCCATTTCCTACACAGTGAAAGACAGTATGGTTAGAGCCACTTAAAAAAATTAGACGCTACTTATGAAAGTGAACATTCACTTGTATCACTTACAGATTTAACATCCTGGTTGGACTGATCTTGCGAAGATGAGTCTTTGTTTTCATCTGCAGCTTTCGATGTGGAAGGTCCATCCTCAGTTTCATCTGATTTATCATGCTCCTCCTTACAAGAAGTTATTCTCTCAGATAAAGCCTCAGGTTTGATCCGCGCAGGGTCAGCCATGATCACACCTTACACTGGTTGACAACTTCAGATTCTGTAAAGTAAATAAGGGAGTTTATTTGGTGGAATATAAGTATGTATTGTTTACAGCGACTATACAAACATACAATGTTCTTATATAATGCATACTGTATATGTAACTACTCAACGGTATATTAACTAGTTAAAATGAGCAGAACCATGAACATCTACAGCAGTAGAATTAAACAATTCACATTAATGTACTAGTATCATTCATATAAAAACATCATACAGTGTAAATTGTAAAGCAATGACAGGGACCATTTCACTGCACTGTCACTTAAGTAATGTATGTAATTTAGCTGATTACACTGTATAATAGATTTAAAGGCAGTTATTTTACTTATAGAGGAGCATTCACACAGCCTTAATAGTACTTATATACTCTTTGTACCTCTGTTTATTAGTTGGTTGCCAGTTTGGCTAAAGCTAGATAGCAATCGTTTTGATTTCTATAGCGACTCATCTCAAGTATGGAGCAAGTGCTGCCGCTTGATTAAACACAGTTTTCACGATAACTCAACTGAGAAGCCTAAAAAAAAGAGTACACAGGTATGGTTTAACGAATAAATGTGTGTAAAATAAGGATGAAAACACGAATACAACATGCACCTACCCTCTGTGCAGCTAGGCGTCAACAAAACAGCACCAACAGCAAAGCTAACGTTAGCTTAGCAGCTAACACACAGCAAATTCATTACTGTAGTCACAATGAATTACATTCAAGTAAATCCTTAGTCTTAGAGCAATGATGGCATTAGGATGCAAGTTTTCTCGGAGGTAGCAAATATAGTTGTGTTGATAGCATTGCACCGGGTTTCCGTTTCCGGTTTTGAATGAACTTTAAAGACACCGGCAGCGGTACATAAAAACACTGAGCTAAAATGTCAAACATGCGATGTTTGTTATGTATTTTATTGCCGTAGCTGTTAAGATTTTGTATTGAGTTAAATGATTTAATAAACTATTTTAGAACAGCCAGTTAAATCTTATACAACAATGTTGTCTCTGTGTTTGCTGTCACCTGGTGTTATGTCCCTGTTTACACCGGTTTACACCTTAATAAACAGACTATGGTTCCCACCATGAGGGAATTTTACACGGGTTTTATTTCAACCAAAAGTTCTACCTGTTGTCGAGATTATCATCAGGTTCACAGTAGTTACATCTGGGGTACTATATACTTTAAGAGGAATGCAATTTATAATTGATGTACACCATTTACAATAGGCTACATGAGAGTGACTATTTGTAAATAATGAAAAGGATTGGTTTGGAAATGTGCTCTACACTCTAGATGCGACAGTAGAACAGACATCTCAAACACTGGATGGATATTATCCCTGTGTATGAGCACTAGGGGCGCCATCTTGCTTTAGCCCATCCACCTTCACTATCAATTAGTTAGGGCGGGGGGTGCTAGGAGTTGCATGCCTGTGTGTGTGTGTGTACGTGTGTGTGTGTGAAGCATTTCGGATTGGAGATGCAGAAAGAAAGGGCAGTTTCAAGGAAGTGACGGACGAGGCTCAGGGGACTGGTCAAAGGAAGTTTGCTTGATGGTGGTACCGTGCTGCTGAACGAAACTTTCCCCCCTTGAGGAGCAGCGGCACCGTGGATCGGGACGGACGGATCCAGCGGCGGAGGGAGCTTTTGTTTCCTCGCCACACGAGTAGCACTGAGGAATAACTTGAGATCGGGAGAAGACTGGGATCGCAGAATAATTTTACTCCGGCAACCAAGCCCCCCTTTTTCTTCTCTTCCCCGCGCCTCCTCTGATTTTTTCTGGGATCCGCGATGGGGAAGGAGCAGGAACTTCTGGAAGCGGCGCGCACGGGAAACCTGGCCGCCGTGGAGAAGCTTTTATCCGGGAAGCGACAGTCCGCTGGCACTAGCAGCGGTTCGTCTGGGACCGGGGGAAGCGGCACCAGCAGCGGACACGGAGCCTCCTCTCATACCCTCTCCAGTCTGCTCAGGTAGGCTCTGGAACCGGGAAACACAGTCGGATATAACTGAATGGGAGACAGCCAGTAGTCTCGACCCTGTCAAATAATGCCTGATCAGTTACTATTATAGCCTATATTGAAGTATGTGATTTATCCTTGGGTATTTACGCAGCGTAATGCTTGTTTTGAATTGCCAAACAAACACAACCTAAACCAATCCAGCACAGGAGCAGCGACATGCTTCTTTGTTAGCTCCCAGCCAGCTGTACTATACAGTATTGTGCAAAAAAATACCTCGTAGGTAATGACGCAACTAAAATACAGACATCTGCAACAAAACAGCCCCCTGGTCTACTTAAAAACTAACACACATGCATTATTAATTGCTTACATACAGTCTAGACCTGAGCACTGGTGAAAATGGAGTGGAGAGACTTGTCACAACCACATTTTCAATATCTTAAGCAGCATTGTTTTCATATTTCCATTGTTCTTGACTGAAAACAATTTCCTTTCTACAGCTGTATAGTTTTGACCTTGGTAGATTTAATTAGTAGCCATCAGTGGTCACAGGGGGGAAGCCCTAGTGAGGTAGACCTTTGATGTGGTTTTTCACTAGGGTAGACCTACCAGGCATGCAAGGTCAGGGATATTTAGCTGCTCTGTAAGGGCTTGTGATTTTTACTATGGTTGTTGTCCTGCTCACCCCTTTATTTGATAAAGGGATTTCTGATATAGGAGATTAGGATAAAAACTATTGCCAATATGCAGTGCCTGTCACCTGTGCACAGTCAGTCAGTATGTGCTTCAATGCAAATGCTTCACCTGTTTGGTGGTGCCTTCTAGAAAACAGGACCATTTTCAACAAAATGGAAGACATTTGTGTGGTTTTGGTAATGGATATGAGTCCCTGTTTGTTTTTACAATGAAAGATTGCATAAAATGCCTCGCAGTGTTATTGGGAGGAAGCTTGTTCTGGCCTTTTTAAATGCACCATCCTTTTTAAATGTGTGCAGATGAGAGCTGCTGGGTGATATTAAATAATAGGATGGAATGAAAAGGGTCTGATAAGGTCTGAGTTTCATTTTATTCTGCAGATATTATCTGAATTATAGGCTTACCAAAACAGGATGGTTGTTTTTTCCCTGGACTGAAACACATTTTCTGAAAGTTATATAGTTCCATAATGCATCCATAGTTGAAACGGTAGTGTGTTGTGTGCAAAAACCTTACTTCATAAAGCTACAGAGGCTAATATATATATCTGCCTATAGATACAAATGAAATATAGCTCATTGACTTATGGCCAGGCTTAGTGCTGCATGTCAAAACCGGCTTCTCTGAACCCTTATTTAAATGCTGAGCACATGCAGGTATACATCTGTCAATCATACTATAATATTGCTCCTCTGGGAGCCCGGTGCCAGGCACCTTCATTCACGAGACAAGTGTAATGGCAAAGCTTGAGGTGATGCATCACTGTGTTACTTAGTGCAGACTGCACAATGTACTCAAGGTAATTACATTAAACCCTTCTAATCGGAAATCCAATTCAGGGATGTCATGCAGTCAAGGCTGGCTCTGTTTCTCCCTCACAGATCTGTGGGCGGACTGAAGAGCCCATTGTGTCATCTATTCTGACTTGAGCAATCAATGTTTGGCAATGAGAGCCCCGAGAAATGATTGGCTCGACTTTGCAGGAAATGAACTACGGGTGTGTAGATTTAAAAAGCCTGTTGCCTGCAGATACCTGAGCGTTTACGACATACTCTTAGAATATATCTAGTTGTAAGATTTAGTGACCACAGGACTCCCTGGGGGATTGTTGCTATTGCGTATGACATTTGATTTAGTCTGCATGATAAAAATGTCAATACGTTGCAGGACATCACACTGAAATACTACAGTGGGACAGGCTTTCGGTTGGTGGGTGTGTCTGTTTCTCCTTTACCAGAATCGCTTTGTTACATGTTCATCATCCATTGTTGGAAAAAGGGCCTGTAATCCTGTCAGAGGAGGTTTGATCTGTAGGACCTGTCTTGGCTGTAACACATCAGGTATAAAGGGTTAGGCACTCCACTTTATTACAAGCACTTTAGCATCCATTTCTGCAATAAAACATATTTGTAATCTGTAGCCTAAATAGTCATTTAAGACATGTTGTTTCTTGTGCAGGCATAGTAACATATTAGACTTTATTTGCAGAATATAGCCTAGTTAATTAAACTACCTGTGTTTATTGTGTAGCTCGAACAACATGCCATGACGATGAATAATTGAGCCCTATCAATTTCATTACAATTAATTTGAAGGTGTGTTGTGTATGTTTCCCCTAGATTTTTTGCGTTCCTACTCTGGAATGGGGTGCATGTCAAGACCTGTGTTGTTTTTGTAACCAGGCAGTCGTACAGCTCTGCTCTGAGGAATGTCTACTTTCCCAAGAGGCTGCATCCCAGCGGTTGCCATGGGATAGACACTGACCCCGGCATGTTTAACACCGCCGCCGCCCCAAACATTTGTTCCGTGGGGCTCCATTATCACCAAAATGATCTGGGCGGGGCTCCCTGGAGTGGAAAGGTCACCGTGTGACCTTTATAGTGGCACTGTGTCGTTGAGGCAGAAGTAAAGTTGATGAGTTGAAACTTTTTGTTGGAATTATCTGGGCCATACTGGTATCTGTATCTGATTGAAGTATGTTTGGAGATGCAGACTTAATGAAAAATCCTTGTTTGTCTTAAAAAAAGCACACCATGATAATTTCAATCTATTTTTCAATGATAATGTTTTAAAAATGATCATTCCCTCTAATATTGCAAATCCAATCACAATTGCAATATATGTCAAAATAAGTGCAATTAGTTATCTATTCATAATCATGCAGCGCTACTCCCCATCATAGTTTTTGCTAGGCCCCATTTGATCCAAGTGGTCTACAGGAAGAGTTCTTCTCTAGCACTTCCTGGATAACGTTGTCCAAACACGGATAGCTGCTTCGGTCAGACCGGAGGTAAGACGGGTCCCTGGCAGAGAAAGTGCCGGCCCACTGAGGGGAAATTAACCGAGGAATGCATGGAGTTCTGGACAGACGCTCTGAGAGCTTAGCCAGATGAGGACTCGTCTCCCAGCTCCACAGCCACATCCTTTGTCCCACTGACAAAGCGTGGAATGGTGTCTTTTCATATTCATATCAGTCCCAAAGACCATTCCGGAGCTTTCTGTACCTATTTAGTTTTACAAAGAAAATCGAGCTGTCATTTGCATTGACCTGGACCACCTATTGTGGTCGAGTGTCTTACTTGTCGAGTCTGCTGTGTGGGGCTTTTGCAATATTTGGTGATAAAAATCCGCTTTAGATATTCACATCCTCTTGAAATGTATTTTCTCCCCAACATGCGATTCCTTTCTCTTAATGCTAGCGAGGAAAACATTTCTATCAGTGATGACTTGGTCAGTATTTTAAGAGGCTTAGGCAGAACTCCAGATCATTACATCCCATTACATCCACCATTTCTGGCTCATCCCAGGCAGACCCATGTTGTGTGACTGGTGTCAGCCGAAGGAAATATCCGCTCCACAAAAACAAGCACATCCTGTCCCTATTTTCCTTTGAAACAAAATTTCCCTGGAGATTCTGTTATTGTTCATGTAGAATTCAGTGAGTGTGAAGGTGCACTGCAGGACCTCGGATGGAGTGTCTGCAGATGACAGGCACACAGCGGGAATATGACACCCTCAGTCTGTAGCTGGGTTTTGTAGTAGCTATCAAAGTCATGCAAACTGTGTCACTGCCTGCTGCTCGTGCAGGCAGACAGCGCTAACAAGACACTTTCTATCCCGTTTACAGTAGAGAGCCTCAGATCATTCCTAGTTAGCTTAGGGCTGGGCAAACAGCACGACTGGCAGTGACATTTCATCAACTGTGACCTCTGAACTAAAAGAAACCATAGCTGGTTCAACCCAGGAGGGAGCAGTGATAGCTGGGAAATCTAAACCAGCATGTTAGCATTCCTGGAGCATCTGAGTTTGGGATGCTCTGCTTTGCGCGTTATGTTTACGGCCCATGTTTGTGTTAGGAATCAGGCGGAAACACACATTAGTAGCTGTGATGAATTCCACATATGTGGGTGTGGGGGGGAATTGGCAATAATGGACACATAAAGTGCCCTTAATAGCATGTAGCCGCCTTTAATTGAAGCTAATGATTGTAGGATAAAAAAGGCTTTGTTAATGAGTTTTGTTTCTGAGGAGTTTTTAGAAACTTAAGATATATCCTGGCTGTAATGTCAAACAACAATGATTTTACCAATTATTACTACTCATTTGTATCTCTTGGTTCTCTATTTATTTATAGTCTCCATCTATCTGTGCTTCCTTTGTGAAAATAAACAGACCGTTGCTTATGTATGACCAGCACAGCAACGCAATGACACTCCAACAGTATGTGTTCTTGTTTATGTAAACTCTGGTTCACCCCACTCGCTGAAACCCCTATAATAACAAATGGACAAATGTAAAAGATTGGGCTGCTGTGGTTGTGATGCATCTTTTGGTTTTGTTGTTTGAACCCATTTGTAGGACGAGGTACCACGGTGAGCAGAGACGTCAGGCCCCGCCTCCCTCTCGCCCTGTGCTGCCCTATGTGTGTTAGCTGGTTGTTAGCAGCCACCTACCTAGACACTTTCATCCGTCTGGCCTGCTGGCTGGCGTCGTCCTTTCTCCCCCTCTGCGCTGCTCTCAGCAGTCTTCTTGCCCACCTGCTGGGCCCACACCAACCTCCACTCCACCTTCAGACTTCAAACATGTTGTACTTGGAGCCAGAGTAATGGTTCTGCTGCCCACAAAATGTTCAAACAGGAAACAAATGATCCAACATCCCCTTGCTTTGATATTAGTGCAAAGTCCAGACATGATAGCCTTAGAATGACTAAGCAGATTGACAGCAGACTAACTGGGAAACACACAAACTTTCATAATCGTGCAGCATATCACCAACAGTCATGAACACTTGATCTAAAAAATGTCTTTGTCTAAGAATGATTTTGATAATAAAGTTAAAGAGCAAACTAGTTGTTATTTTTGCCAAAATCTTAAACCTAGCAAACTAGATCAGACAGATGTTGTGTGCTTTTTTAAGAAGTAGGTTGTCAGCATAACAAAAATAAACTGCCCATCCATCCGGCAAGATTTCAGTAGAAAATGCACATCAGCTTGCTCTTTTAAGTAAAATGCTCAGAGCATGCCAGTGAAATCTGTGTCGTTGTGCTGAGGCGTCTGCTGTGAAGTCGGTGTGGGAAATGCCAACTTGTTGTGAAACAGGCTGTGATTGATCCCTTCTTTTCTCGTTCCATCCGATTCTCCCCGATTGCTTTTCTTCTATATTCAACTTTTCAGCCTGCCAGCACTGATTTTCAAGCCCAATCTTTTTGATTCAGCTAGAGCCCATTGGACTGGTCTGATCTGTGGGAATACACAGTTTCTTCACACCTTCTGTTGCCACACATTCGCTCTTTGTGAATCTCCCTATGAAGTGTTATGAGCCATTGAAGACTCAATCAGGCTTTATTAAAGCTTTTAACTGCAATCAAATTGGAAAATGAGCCTCCATATCGCAGTTTTTAATCAAATATGTTCTTTTCCTTTATAACTTGTTAACTAGTAGTAGTCGTAAAGAAGATTATTATGTTTTAGTAGCTTCATGGTATTTTATGGGATTGTTAAATGTGGGGTAGGTAATTTTGGAGAAACCAGCTCGAGTGCGTTAGAATTTGAAAATACACAACCGGAACAAATCTGCCACTTCCTTACAGAGCCCCGCCTCCAACGCACACGAACGCGCACATGACCAATGAGGGCACGAGATAAGTTTGTGCACAGATGGAAGGCTGACAGGCAGGTAGGCCATACAGTTATTTTAGCCGGGCCGGCTCAGATGATTGGTCGTGCTTTTTACAGCGCTACGGCTTCCACAGATGACATTTTGTTATGGATTTTTTGTCAAAGCACTTAAGATATTCATTGCTATCGGGATGTTAAGAGCATTCCATGGAATATAACTAAAAGTGTATCTCAAACCGATTTTTCAAACTTACCTACCCCACCTTTAACTGTAGAAAATGTAATTATTTTCCCAATTGTGAGGGATCATTTCCTCAAAGATTCCTGACTTTTTTTTGCAGTTTTTTAACCACGCTTGCAGCACAGCTCTAAGTATTACAATGACAGTCGCTACTTTGATCCAGACAGAAATATCTTAACAGCTATTGGTCGATTGGCAAGAAACGTTTGTACCCACATTAATGGCCAATGACAAGGATTTATTATTAGGATTTATATAATCTTGTGCTCCTTGAAGTTGACATTTGTTGTTTTGGGTGAAATGTTTTCACAACTATGGATTTACAGTCATTTAAGTCTACCCAGGATGGATTGCTATAACTTAAAATGATAGCAAAAAAAAACAACTTAAAATTGTATAGAGTTCTAGAAAATCATATATACTCATACATCGATAAATAGACATTTTAAAGGCATTCAACGTCAAGAAGAAAGGTACATTCAGCACATTTTAGTGGTATACTTGTTGACGTCTTATTACCATTGTGTCATAGATGTTGATTTTGTTGCGTAATTTGATTTCCTGTGCTGCCTAAACTTGTCAAACTGCTTCAGAACATTACAATATGTGCCACCATTTAATCAGGTCCAGAAGAACCCTTCATAAGGAGTGTGAATTGTTACAGTTGTAGTTCTTAGATCCCAACATGGTCTTTTCACTGATTTGAGCTCATTGAGTGTACCCCTCTGCAGGCCTTTGGGACTATGGCATGGTTCACTCGCTGCTGATGAGGGGGTGCTCTGGTTGGCTGTGGGGCATCTGGTTCCACCACCCGCCAGCGGTGCATAATTAAGCCCAGTTTCCCCGACGGTACAGGTGACATGCGCCAGACACTGCTGGGCTCGGTGCCCTGGGCTAGACTAATCCCCGGTGTGGTCACACTGCTAATAGCTGCAGGGTCAAATCTGTTTATTTGACACCTGGTTCAAACTCACCTGGGTTCTTATTGGCATCATCCTAAAACTGCAATTTGCCTCGCCTGTTCCCCAATAAATAAATATGTAATCGTATATCATGACTTTTTGCTCCACCGGAAATATTGTAGGACATTTGGGAAATAGAAACATTTTAAATACCTGCTGTTGGTAGTTAACCTTTTGACGCATGATGCAAATTGTGCACTAAGTATTTGCTTTGTAAGGCTCTGAAAGTTGTTAATCTGGTTAGTCATAATATTTAGCAAAGATAAGCTATCAATCATTATTATCATATGATGCATTTCTGATTTTCTACATGCTTACCAGTCCATTATCAGTGGATGTGAATCTTCAAATTATCAATAAAGACTTGATTTTATGAAACTGAGAGATCCCTATTTATTAAGCCAATTGAGTTGATAGTTTATTTACGTGGTTTGAGGAATAACAAGGCTGAAAAACTCAGAACAGATTCATCTGTTTGCACATGTAATGACGTCTCCATGACATTTGGACTTCAGAGTAAAACACAGTGGAGATTTATGTTCAAGCCCACATATTTTGGAAATTACTGTCTTTTCCCAATGCCTCCAGTGTGTGTGACTAACACCAGCAGACTAATGCAGAGAACACATAAAAGAGGGGACATGTTATTATCCGTCCTCCTCGTTGCTACCGGCCGGGCTTTGTACAACACAGAATTGCAGCCCCCCAGAATCTTTTTCAAACTCCAGCTTCATCCCGTTGATATTCCCTCAGGGAAATTAAGGATTAGCTGAGCCTTTCAAACCGGAATTCCTCAGTCAGTTAGCATGAATGTGCCCCCTCCCAAACCAAATCAGCTCTGTTTTGCCCGTTGCCCCGCCATGGGCCTAAGCCCTGTCCCTCAGTTAGGTTGGTTGTGAGCCGTAGTAAGAGGATGAAGGATTGTGGAGCACCACTCTGACTCATGCCCTTGGGTGCCATGCTGCTAAAATGCTCAGAGGACATTGCACTTAAAACTGCTCCTACAGGCAGCGGTGCTTATAGCATTCATGACGGTGAATAATTGCAATGAGCAGACATCTTTATTCCCTCTGCATGCAGATGATTGTGATTGCGTTAATTAACATCCATGTCCCAGATTAGAGCTGTGATATTAGAAACCAGAGTGACATCATGCTGTGGCTTGTGAGGCATTACACCCCTGTAGTGTTCATATTTGTTCATGTGGCTCATGTGACACAATGTTTGTGTCTGTGAGTGGCATTTTTAGAACTTCTGAAAGTGATCAGAATCATGACTGCAGAAAAGCATCATACATGTTAACCTTTATTGAAGATTTTCTTTTTAAATTGCTGACTTGCTTGAATGTCAGATATTATCTTGCAACATGTCTCATGATCCATCTGTCTGAAGGGAGTTGTATCTTGTGCAGATACTTTAGTAAGTAGAAGACATAACACAAGATAGGTTGACATTTGTACTGCAATAAAGCACAAAGTAAATGACCTAATTCTGAAACGTAATTATGTTCTCTCACCCATGGCGTGATTTCTTGCATTTCTAGTCGTTACTGCCCGAATTTCTTTAATTCTTCATTCATACTGGCCGCTCTGTTCATGTTTATGTTCACTTGTTTATAGGCTTTTTTGCTGTAAGCCGTTACATAACTCTTTATCTAGGACAGCAACTAGAGGTCTGTTTCTGTCCGAGTTTTTCCTTTTGATGTTTTCAGCGTCCATAGCATACCAAGGCCATACGAGCAGTAGTTATACAGTAACTACAAATGTAGTCACTGGCTCGGCTAGAATGGAGAGGAAGTGTGTTTGTGTCATGCCTTAATATCTGACATAATCGCAACTCACACATTTCCCCCCTCACTGACAGGAATATATCAATTCCCAGCATTTCCTCCATCCACATTTCCCACTCTTGTATTTCCTCCTAGCACGTCTTGCTTTTGATGCCCCATGTCTTCACGGCTGCTGGACTTTTTGAGATGAGACCCAGAAGGCCTGCTGAACGAAATAAACGGCTTAGGTTGTGACTAGTAGAGAGATGCATCCCTTTGTGTCTGTGCTCCTTCAGCGTCATTGTTCTGCAGGCTATGGAGTCCTCCAAGACACTTATTTAATGAGACGGCTCTGACTGTGTAATTGCAGGCTGCTCTGAGAGCTATTATGGGAGATGTATTTTAGGGGGGGAAAACAGCCATTACTGCGACAAAAACGAGCCCAATGTGTGTGAAACACATTCACACAGTAGCACTAAAGCTCACATGAGGAGGCTGAGCATCCTGCTGCCACACCTTTGACACATGGATCAATGTATAGTGTTCATGTGAGTCTGTTTCTCTCCTGGAGTTTTGTTTTCACTCTGAAAGGATTTGCAAATCACCCGCACTGCTGTTCTTTTTCCTCCTAGAGGAATAGAAATAACTTAAAAATCCAAGCCACTCATAATTGATGAAGCTATCCTAATTTTAAATCAGTATTTTGCATTGGATTTGACGCAGCGTTCTATAATATATCCAATGCAATGTAAATCGTAAAATAAGACTTTTTTCATCTTCCCCCCCATTCATGATTGATTCTCTGTGAGGCCCACGGCTTTTACTCCCATTTGCTTTCTGTTTGGTGAATATTAATAATATAATACATATTGGAAGGGATGAAACCCTCTTTAATGGTCACACATGCACAGCACACACAGTGATATTTGTTCTCTGCTTTTAACCCATCCTAGTACCAGGAGTCTAGTATATTATATATATATATATATAGTCAGATATTTGGTTCACTCGTGCTGGGATTTCCGTGTCCCATGATTTATTTAGGATGTGTTGAGGTCTTTCAGAGAGCCTCACATCACAGTCCTGGCACTCTGTCTCACCAGGCATCCTTTAGCCTCTTAAATGACTCCCTCCATCTCCCTCTACCATCCCTTCCATCATCGTTCTCCTTCCTCCTCACCACAGCGCTCTTTGCAAATTAAAAGAAACAAACCTATGTGATCCGACAGCTGAAAGAGACTGCTGGGCTAATGCTAGCCTATTTTACACTTTACCCCTTTAACGCTTGATGTCTCCGTCCAGATGGTTTGTTTGTTGTTGCTTCTACTGCATAACAAAAAGCCTGTTCTGCTTTGCCCAGAATAACTAGGCGGGGTGTCATGCAGTTACTGTAAAAGAGACACAATTAGCTCATCTTAGCTGCTGCTTGGCACTGATAGCTTCTCTTTGACTTCCTGGACTCCTGACGCTGCAGCTGGCTTCTGCTTCTTCATTCCTGTCCTTTCACATGTTTTTATAGAGAGAAAGAAAGGGGGAGAGGTCATGAATGTACGCCCCCACCTGTGTGTTTGGGCTGCTGTGAGAGGACAGGGGCCCTGAGATAGCAATCACAACACAATCAGTCACACCGACAGTAAGACTTTACAGAGGGATAGGCCAGTGTTTATTTGGCATGCGAGTGTGTGTTGTGTTTTGAAAGCCTAACAATCCTTTCTATTCTTAACAGTATCTGGAGAGGCCCCAATGTGAATTGTGTGGACAGCACTGGATACTCCCCTCTCCACCACGCCGCCCTCAACGGACACAGGTATATCAGTGATGTATAACTCTGAAGAAACAGAAACTAGGGCTGGGCAATATATAAATATCATATCAATATCCTGTCATAAGACTAGATATTGTCCTTGATTTATGGATATTTTAAGTGTTGTCTTTTCCAGTTTTTTTCATTTGAAAGTGATTCTGAATTTAACAGACTTATAGCTTTTATAGTATTAACTTTACACACTTCCAAATAACTGCTGGTTCAATATCCAAATGTTCATTGTGTCAATATGTTTAGTCCAAGCATCAATAGTCAACTCTACAACATTGTGGGATTTGGTAAAAAATATTGCCATATTTGATTTTTCTTCATAGCGCCCACTGCTAGTTTCCCCTCCTCTCTTTATGCCCTGCATTATAAGGTATTTGAGACAACTGTCCCACTGGGAAAACTTAAAGCTATTGATTTTCAGTTTGCTAAGGCAGTGTGTATTCATTAGTGTGGTTATAAACCCTTTGCCCTGTCCCTTCATTCGTCTGCAGCGAGGTGGTGGAGACGCTGCTACGAAACGAGGCCTTGACCAACATCGCCGACAATAAGGGCTGCTACCCCCTCCACCTGGCTGCGTGGAAGGGGGATGAACATATTGTCAAGCTGCTCATCCACCAAGGACCTTCACATCCAAAACTCAACGAGCAGGTCTGCCTGCTGCTTTGCTCTGCTGTGTTTGTTTCTCTGTGTTCGTGTGTATTGATCTCTCGGTTTTACTCATAAGGTTCCACTTTTGGTTTGTGCTGATAATATCATGAGTCGTGAAATGATGTCAGTACAACGTTCATTTGCTCTTCCTTTTTTTTAGAGTTTGTTTCAAGATGTTTTAGATCCTGGTTAATAATCCCAGAACACTGCACATTTGTTGGCAGTAGTTTTGTAATTACTGTCAATGATTTAGTCAACCGCTATAGGAAGTTACGAATTTATCAACATTGTAGGGAGATCATTCTTGCTAAAGAAATGCCACATGATAAGAGATATTTCCAGGTGTAATAATAATTCAGCATGGCATGGTCTGTACTGTATTTAAACAAAATGAATGTTGAAAAGTCTGCGAGCAGAGTGCATTAACTTGAATGCATCTTGAGTGTGACTTCTACTGTGATGCTGTGAAACTGTGCTTTGACGCCATGCCAGTGTGAGAAGTGCTTGTTTGCCCCTAACCATTTTAACTGTTTTAACTCATATTCATATTTTGTTTGGTTGCTTACTGCACAAACACCTCTGGCCTTTTTTTAGGATAAGGAGAAATGACACTCAATGAGCTCCACAAATGTTATCTGGATAATTCTATCAAACAAGACACGCTCAAATGATCACATAAGCTAGATTCAAAAATGATATGTGTCTTATTTTGTGTCATTTCTCCCTGCCTGTTCATGACATCTGATTGTGTATTAACTTCACCCTGATTTTTGTTGTCTCTTTATTTAGTTTGACTAATTTGTGATCATTCATTTGTTCATTGAACCAAAACCATTGGCCTATCTTCTCTTCCTCCCTCCCAGAGCTCTGTAGACCATAAAGAGTTCAAACGCTGTGGGCCCTTTGACCCATATATTAATGCCAAGGTGTGTACAGAGTGCTGCGTGAAAACATTTCCTTTTTGAAGTGCTTCTTTGCTTTACTGCTGTGTTGCCTCGCTGTGCTTGGGTTTGGGTTGCTGCTGCTGCTTTCTTTGGCCATTCTGCCGCAGATATATGGGAAAGCTTTTCATTTCATTCTCCATTGGTAGATCCCTGTCCTCTGGCTTTCTACTCCGCTTTATTGTAATGCAACATGTCTGATATGCCCTTCACTACATAATCTATTTTCTTCATGTTACAATACTGTTGTACCAACCTTTTAATCAGGGTCAGGAATTAGGCTTTAGAAAAATAAATGCCCTTTAAAGTTCAGCAGTTGTCTTTGCTCTGAGGGGCAGAGGACAGACAGGGGATGATGTGTGAGGCTAGATGTCCTTTATGCTTGTTGTGTTAAAAATTGAGCTAAGCACATTGTATAATATGCAGCTGAAGTATTACAGTTGTTGGCACCACACAGCATACAGAAGGAGAACATATTGACTAATAGCAGACCACACTATCAATTAAAGCTAGACTGATCATTATGGTATTAAAAAGATAAACAGTGGAAAGTTGACAAATGGAGAAGCTTACAGGAAGTCCTCTGAAGTATCTACTGCGATATAATAATTGATTGTGCATTGCTGCAAATTGAGTGCACGATAGATTTGTGAAGTGCTGCAATTTATAGATTTTTTTCTCAACTTCTAGCTACAAAACCCATTTCTAATATTAAACATTAGAAACATAATGTTAAACACATTACACAAAGTTATAACTAACAAAATGTTTATTTTTATTTTCAGCCATGTTAGCAGCATGGCTCAAGAGAGAGAAAAAACACAAATTATGTTATGGAAACATTCATGGTTTGCTGAGGATGAATCATACTGACCTTTCATTTAGCACCATGAGGTTGAAGTTTTTAAAGAAATATCTGTATACCCATTGGATGTATTATGATGATGTTTGGTACACACACCCTATAATGCAACATCAAGTCTAATACAAATAAATAGTCAAATACTAATATTTCCAACAGGATGGGGGGGCGCAACCTTAACCGTGGCTGGTGTTAAGTTAGCTAGTTAGCATGCTAACCTGCTTTACTAGTAAGATAGTGAACACGGTAACCCTTGCCAAATGTTAGCATGTTAGCATGTTGCATGTAGCATGCTGATGTTAGCATCCTTAAAAAGCACCGTTGATATAGACCAAAACAAATAATAATGTTACCTCTATTGTACCAATGCAGATATTCTCAAGTTTAGGAGTAAAATGAAATGTAGGAAACCCTAGGAAATCAGATTTAGGGAACAAACTTCTACAAAGAAAGAAACGTATGAAGCTACTTACCGTCTAAAGAAAATAGAGAGTTTAGTCCCCCTGGAAACAGACCCAGCTTTTACTGTTTATCTTTTATGTATCTATCTTTTCTGGAGTGCATAGCAAGTTCAGTTTCTTTATATTTCACATGCTCATTGCATTCAAGGAAAGCCCCAATCAAAGTGCGTCTACATGAGAAGAATATCTGTTCAGCAGACACTGCAGAGCTTCACAGCTGGAGCAGTGAATGGTGCTAACATGTTGGTCGCTTCATGTTTTCCTTTCAGCTGGCAGAGCTGGAAACCCACCCCGGCCTGTAGATAAAGCTGAACACTATTTTTGAACATTGTCGCATTTCCCCTGGACTAATCTTCTTAGCGTTTGGATTGGAATACTGGCTTTCTTTAATGCAGCTATATTTTGGAGTATGAATTTCCCTGCAATGGTTGTCTTACTGTCTTTGACATTTTAGTACATTTTATGAATTTAACGTTGAGTCTCGTTATAGTTTGCTGAGATTATAGATGATGTCTTAATGTAAACATTTCAGGATAGTTTGGGGAGCACTACCTGGTCACAAGCCTGAATTATTGAAGCCTTGTTATGAATAAATCAGAAAGATGGATGCAGTGTGAATGCTCTGGTTGTGGCCATGGTTGATCATGTGATTTGTTGGGCGGGGTGCATCCTGCCTCCCCTCTCCTCACACTCCAGTACCAGAGAGCCATGTCAGGAAGAGGAAGAGGAAGAGGAGGAAGATGAAGAGGTTTTCAGTGTACCAGTCTCTTTGCATTAGCATCAAAGAAAGATTTCCACTCCATGCTTGTCTGTGTGTGAGTGTGTAAATGGGTGTGTTTGCTCGTCCCTCTCTTCTCCCCACCTTCCCGGTTTGTGCTTGCGTTGCTGAGGAGAGAAAGAGGTGGGACGTTGTCATAGTAACAGTGTCACGGTACAGTGGTGGTGAGTGGCCCAGTGGAGAGATGTGGTGTTTGTGCAGAGTGAGCCTAGCGCTGTGTGATGAGGCTGAAAGTGGGTCTGGGAGTCATGGATGAGGCTTCAGAGACACCGGAGGAATCAGAGTGGACTTATTATTCCAATTCTCCGTCATCCTGGTCCAGGAAGAAAGCCAGACCAATGTTTATTCATTATGTCTCTGTGCTCTCTCCCTACTAATAGTTTTGGGAGCTGGTTGGCCGCTTTAATCTTTCAAACGCCTCGGTAGAGGAGAAGTATCCACTCAGACTGCAGCCCTGACCCGGACTGGGCCCACCATCTGAACACTGGGTTTATGCAGGTTTAGTTCATACCAAGTTGTAGATACTGAACATTTAATGATTGTTTCTGTAACTGATTAGTCAGTTACAAAAAGGAAAACTAATTCCTGTCGAGATGAACAAAAAAACCGAAATAAAGCAGCAAATTATCACATTTGAAGGACTTGAAAAATGACCAAAATAATCATTAAATTATCAAAATAGTAGATGAGAATTGTGTAGTCGTTCAGTTTAGATTAAATAATAGACTTGTTGTTTAAGCTCTACATAAATTCATCGTTCAAGTAATTTTTCAAGCTTTACGTTTTCTAGATCCAACTCCAATAACATGACAATAAAAAATAGTCCGTAGATTACTCCACAATAAATAATAATCATCAGTTGCAGCTCTAGTTAACTCCCTCTCATGCCATATTGTATTTTTTTCATGAGGAATAATCTCATGTAAGGAATGATGGGTGTATGATGATCTAATCAGTATCATAATCTGTTATCTGGACAGTTGGACTCGATATTTAACATTAACATTTGAAATGGTTGAAACTCATGTAATATGAAACTAAATTGTATAGGAGCTCAGGCTTCTGTGTAGCCTAATGAACATCTTGATTGACCTCTTTTATGTTAATGAACATACAGTCTGTATTACTCCTTAATAAGATATAGCTCCTAGTCTGCCCGGACTCACATCACGCGACCTCTCACCAAGGCTTCATTTTCATATATAGGTCACATGTCTAATGCAATATATGTTTAGATCACTTCCTCTGACCCAGGCTCAGATGTCAGGGGGCTTTGCCCTTAAAGTGAACTTCACCATGTGCTCTAAGTAACCCTGGATACATTCAAATAAAGTTGTGAATAAATCAGAATAAACTGTGTATATACTGCATATATGGTATGCTCATATTGAGACAGGTATTGCATGGTATGTGCTTCTGTCAGGCTTGGTGTGCTGTGTCTCAGAGGGCTGCAGTAGGAAACGTTTCCGATGGCAGCAGCAGAAGTAATTTCTTTAGACTTGGTCACCTCATTATCAGTAGTGCAGTAGAGTTTCCCTCCTTCCTCTGGGAGCATCGCTCGCAGTCTGCCAGCACGCTAATTTATCCCCTCTGTCTGTCACTTCAGTGTCCAGCTCTTCCCTCAACTATACCATCAGCCCCCCCCCCCCCTTTACCTTCTGCTCCCTGCTCGTCCTCTAAGACTCCTTCTTGTCTCTGTCGTGCCAAGAAATGGCTGGAGCCCCTTTTGAGGAGTCCTTCCGGAAGGACCAGGATTTCTCCATTGTCATGCATTCTCATTTGCACATTTCAGGGTGTGTCTTATTCGGCAGTTGGGGCCATTTGTTACTGGAGGAGGAGAGTTTCAGGAGCAGAGATGGTATCTAAGACCCTAAAGGCGTTTTGGTTATTTGTGTTTGGAAAGTCCCATTTAATCAAGGGGAATATAAGGAGGTAAACTAATATTTCCTGTAAAAAAAAAAGAGAAAAAGTCCACTGTACAGAGAATTACAATCTGTGGCAGGAAGCCAGTGAGACATTCATCTCATTAAAGGACTGCAAGGTCTGTTAACTCAGGAATGCGTGACAGCTTCTAAATAAAAATCCTCCATTAGAGTCAGCCTTTATATGATTGTTGCTGTGCATTTAATGAAAAGAACACTTTAGGAATTCACGAGTATTTACTGGGCTTTTAAACCGATGAAAAAGTTATTTGGCTGCAACTGAAAACCATCTCATCATTGATTATTCTGTCTTTTTTTACTTTAAATCTAATTTGATGTCCTTCAGTTTCCTTTTTTGTCCTCCAGGCAAATATATTTAGTTTAAATAAAATTGGCAAGCTGAACCAGCTAATGTTTACAGTGTCTGCTTATTAATCAACTTAAATAAATCACATTTTATAGCTGTAGCTTAATATGTCTGTCAGTTGATAATCATTTGAATAATTAAGAAAAACATTAGAATTAGAAAATATAATTAAAGATGTTAACTGTAACTACTTTACCCCGCCCTATTTAGCATTAGCAGGCAGTATACAAACATTAAATGAAGTGTATATTGTAACAGATACATGGCATTATTAATGGATGCATGCATCAGGATGCCAGATCTGTCAGTGGACATGGGCATGCAGCGAGGATGGGCAGCCCGTTGGCACACTAGCTGCAACAGCTGCTCAGCCCACTCCTCCACCACCTCCTCCCACCACCACTACTACTACACCACCAGGGGCCAGGCTGACGTAACCGCTGCCAGCCCGCACCTCACGTGACGGAGGTCGCTAGTCAAACCGTGTTACTGTCTCTCAGCCCCAGGTTGTGAGAATCACAACATCCTCTGTTCTCCCCGTCACTGTGTGGCTCTTTCCCCGCTCGCTGTATTCTGCAGCATGAACACAATGCAGTTTAATCTCCAGATGTTCCTGGTTAGAGCAGGGTTTACCAATCAGCAGTGCCGATCTTAATCTCTTCTTGTTTGACATGTACTGAGGTCTAAATCAGGATGATGCTGTCTGTAGCGCCACGGCAAAGAGCAGACAGGATTTTTATAAAAACACGTTATGTCCAGGAAGTCTTGGCTGCGCTGTATGAATTCTAATCTCTTTCCCAGGGAGCAAGACTGCAAGTCATTGGTGCCATTTTGTGTAATAGCCTTCAGAGCTCTGTCTTGTTAGTACATGATTGTGTGACTGCTCACAGCGCCTGTAGAGGAGATCAGGCTGATTCAGTTTGTCTATATAGAGTAAGATTATGCTGTAACACAAGTCTTCTTATACAACAAATGTAAAAGTTGCTACACTAAATTGAATTTAGTGTAGCAATGTTTTGAAATTAGATTTTTATTTGCAGCAGGGCTATGCTAAAATCAGCTTTTAAACCAAGCTACCAATGTTTAGTTCCTCTCATTGTGTGTTTTAATAACCGTTTTCTATGTGGACATCATGCATCAAGTAAGCAACCTATTTAGAGAGGATTTGAGTTTTTTCTTTTTAAAGCTGTATATCCAAAAGCAGGTTTTTCAATACAATTATCGTAACTGTTGAAGAAATCTTGCAACTGCAAATGCTACACAGAAAGTGTTGCCTAATTAATGATACTGCCATTATGACGTGGCAGTTTCAAAGCAGTGACACATAATGGGACTCTCCTATTAGTCAAAGTCAACTTAATTGTCAGTCTTTCAGTTTGTGTGTACAGACCTTTAGATAAGACAAACTTTGCGTTGACTTACATCTAAATACGCTCCTGGTCTTCCCCTTTACAATAGTTTTTTTATAACCAGTAGGTGAGCAGATGATGTTTGTCAAAAGAACATTTATTTAATAAAAAAAAAACATACGTCATCCAATAATCAAAACTCAAGTGATGGAGGGGGTCCGGGGGTTGTTTTGGAGTTTCTGTAGAAGCCCAGCATCGGAAGACCCGTGTGAATAAACGTTGTAGCTTAGCTTGCGTCATTGTCGAGGCAAGGCTCGATGTCTCATCACTTCTCATTCCTATCAGTGAGTCAAGTGGCTAGTCATCCATGTTTAATACGATCAGATGCTGGCTGACACATAGCCGTGGAGCACTGACCATAACACTGGCAGGGGAAACACTATCTTAACATGATCATACGCACTGAGCTCAAGAAGGCGCCTTGTGTTGCACTTCTGTCATGCTGTGTGAAAAAGCTTTTTGTTTAGTTTCAGTGTTGGAGTCAATTGTGTTGCTTGCTGTATGTACATCATTGTATCCTAGATGAATGTTGAAGCAGTAGACCTGCATGTTTGAGGAGGTGAATCAGGCTGATGTCATCACAGCGAGTTTGCCCACTGAAGTCATCACAGTAAATGTCTCTAAAAAGCAAATGCTTGATGGTTCGTCACAGATGAAAGATGACATGCTCTTTTACTCCGCAGTGAGGCCATTTCTCTATAACAGTGCTTGCATGTGAGTTTGTTTTGAACCACAGAAAAGCAAATGTACAAATGCATCTAACGAAACCACCCAGGCAGGGAAACTGAATTTGCATTGCTTTAGCTCTCAGAGAAAGGCAGCTTTAAACCCTGTTTTTTCTCATTTGTTTTGTTCAGTTTAGTTCACCCAAGAGGAGAGTATTTTTTTCCAGCCTTTTGATAAGCAGGTGTCGTTTTGTGTCTCTAAGCTCCGCCTCCTCTCTCTCTGCTCAAGCTGTGACCTGCTTTGCCAGTGCAGTACAATACTCAACCTCTCTAAATCCCACTTTCTCTCTGTAACAATGGAGGAGATACCTGCTGATCCCATCTGGCGCCATGTTTTTCAGAGAGTCTGCCGACACCTGTCTTAAACTGCCCCTGTTGCCCCCTCCTCATGATGTCCTGTCTTCAGTGGCACAGCTGGCACGCTCCTGTGGGAGCCGCTCAAACTGGCATCGTGCATGTCCATGTGTGGGGGCCTCTCGTGCCAGCTGTCAGCCCTTTGTAGGTGGCTCTGTGCGTCTGGAATGACCCACTCTCGGAGCATGTGTTTCCACAATAACACTGGCATTATCTGCCACTCCCATCCCTGCATAATGTGTGAATAGAGCTAAAGGTCGGTAGGGTTGAATAGGCTGTCTTTTTAAAGATGGCTGAGCATTTGCAATTGTGTCACACTGAGAGATTCAGAGCAGTGATTGTTGCTGTTTTCCTCATGTTATCTTCTACTATAGGAAGGAGGTTTTTATTTTCTGGACTACGGTTCCCACGTGTCTAGTTACAACCCAGCAGCACAGTCCTAATTATGACTCTGTGTTGTCATTGTGTGTTAGTTTGAGAGAGTATTCCCACGCCATGCCTCAGTTCAGCTCCTGGATTGCAGAGTTTGCCCCCTGCTGGTTGTTCCTGATAGAGAACATCAGCAGTTCTGGAGGGTCACAGTGTCTATTAGACATTGATCTTGTTGCTGCATTCGACTCATTAGATCCAATAAGCACCACTTACTGAGTTTACACTGTAATTACTACTTTTAATTGCTGTTTGCCGGCTAGTCTTTTAGCTTGTTGTTCTTCAATGAAGAGTTTGGAGATGAGATGATTCAGCTTTTATGCATAGATGAACATAATGTGAACCTTTTAACATGAAGGACAACAGTCAATGTCTCGCTCTTTATTTGGTTTTGTATACTACTCTTTACAGAGTTCGCTATTTTCCGCTCAATTCCACTGAGTCAGTGTGTTATACACAGCATTATTGAGTGAACTGTAGTGTCAGGCAATAACCTAGGTCACTTCCTGCATTCCCCAATCCCATCTCTAGAAACTCAACAGTCACACATTTGCAGATGTGGAAAATGCGACCCTCATCTTTTCCCCTTCATCGTCTTGTTTCTGAAACTTCCATGACTGTCGCTTACTGTGTGCTCTGATATACGAGCACAAAAAGTGTACCTTAAAAGTTACAGTCTCTCTTGACAGTGATTTAGTTTTTACAATACAGTTATACAACACATATGTATTGCCCAAGAGGGTGGAAATGTGTCTTCCGGTCACCAAACACACATAAACATGGCATAAAAGCAGTCAAGTAGTGAGTAAAACAAAGTGTCATAATGTATCATGTCTGATGCTTAAATATACTCATTCATCTGAATGTGTTACGAATAATGATGACGATTGGCATGAAGGACTTCTTCTTGTCTTTTGACTAAAAATGTTGAGTCAATGGCTGTTGGGGTTTTGCCTGCAATTTTCTTGCCATTGACAAACTCCTAACATTTTTAATTGTGCCAGGTCTCACTCTTTGTAACTACACAAAGCCAAAGACGTTCTGATACTTAAGAGGCCCGTGTCTCTGTTAATTCCCCACCTGCCTGGGTGCCTCAGCCCCTCCACTAGCCCCCACCCCCGCCCCCCCCCCCCCCCCCGCCCCCCCACTGCCCCTGGCTCTCACTGCCATCCCCAACACCTGTCCTCATTAGTCCATGCATGTCTGCCAGTCCCCCCCCCCCCCCCCCCCCACCCACTCTCCCCACTCTGCCAGATATTCCCCCAGGCCTGTGCTTTATCGTTATCGGTGCTATTTCATGACCTTTTTTAATCTGCTAATGTGACGGGCTCTGTGCGCTGATGGGGTTCACCTCACAACGACTCCGCTGAGTCACCTTTTTTCTTCCTCATTAACAACCATGACAACCCATCTCTCCTGATCTCCTTTATCTATTTGCCACTTTGTTTCTTGTGTGTCCTGTGCTGCTTCTCACCATCGTTCCTACGCCCCCAACAGAACAATGACAACGAGACACCGCTGCACTGTGCCGCTCAGTACGGACACACCCGGGTGGTGCAGATGCTGCTGGAGGAGTTGACGGACCCCACCATGAGGAACAACAAGTTTGAGACCCCACTGGACCTGGCTGCGCTGTACGGCCGTCTGGAGGTGGTGAAGCTGCTGCTCACTGCCCACCCCAACCTGCTCAGCTGTAACACCAAGAAACACACGCCGCTGCACCTGGCCTCCCGTAACGGACACCTGTCTGTGGTGGAGGTGCTGCTGGACGCCGGCATGGACATCAACTATGAGGTGTGTGTTTTTGATCTAGAAGTGTGGGAACTTAAAAGCTTCCGTTTTCAAGTGTGTCTTAATGTACCGTCATGGCTAAAATCATGTTGGGTAACTTGAAGCACTTCCTCTCACTGCTTCCTACTGAAGCGATGAGATTAAATGCAAAACTCTTAAGCTCTCAGTTTGCACAGGAACCGCTGTGGTATCAAAGCAGCGCCGGCCTTGCTCCCCCTGGTGGGCCCCGTGGCTCTCACTCTGTACCAAACTGTGCCATCCATCTGTCTGGAAATACTTTCCCCTTTGCTCTGCCCTCCTTTTCCTCTGAATCAAGGATGCAGAGTATATTCAATGTCCTTCAGGCCTTCCGTCCTGCAGGTTTCAATTATCATGGCCTTCTGAGCTGGAAAATGATCTGCTTTGATTTCTCAACCACATAATTGTTAGTATAGGAGTGGACTGGGTGGTGGGCTTGAATCTGGTACTTGCCATACACTGTTCAGGGTTCAACACTTGGCTATCAACCATGCATTAGCCTTAGGTTGCCGAAAACCTTTACTGTCAAGCCCTTGCTGAAGTTTTGCATTCTGACTCTTCTGAAAATAGCATAAGGAAATAAGCATGTGCCTGAATTTTGAGAATAATCATATTTGTGTCACACATTGGTGTTAATCTCAACTCTCTTTGCCTCTGGCTCTTTTTGCTCCTGTTTTTTTCTGCACAGACAGAGAAAGGCAGTGCCCTCCACGAAGCTGCATTGTTTGGGAAGACAGATGTGGTACAAAGACTTCTCAGTGCAGGTCAGACTTCAGCCAGCAACATCTGCATCACTCTCTGCTCTTAATAAACACAGCATCGATGAAGTAAATTAGATTAAAACCCGCACATAACTCTTCACTGTTCCCGTTGCCATTCGTCAGGTATCGACGTGAACATCACCGACCAGAAGGGCCTGACAGCGCTGGACACTGTCAAGGACATGCCCTCCCAGAAGAGCAGACAGATAGCTGCTCTCATCCTAGGTAAACACCACATGTAAAAAAAGAAACAGAGAACTGTGAAGGGAAGTGAACTACTTATTTCACTTTTAGCTGCTGTGATACAATGTCCTGTTTGTCTGTTGCAGGTCACATGACTGGAAAACCCCCTGACATTGACCTCCCCCCTCCACCAATCCCTCCGCCTCATGAGAGTCCCTGCCCCCGTAAAAAGAGTAAGAATTACCAGATGTTAGAAAAAGCTGAGTGTTGCTAGCTATGATTTAACACAGAACAGGAAACTGAAATATAAGGTTTATCTTTTTTCTGTTCAGCTAAGAACTGAATGTGTCTGTTAACACATTGCCTTGTGTTCTAGGTGATATGGACAAGGTGAGTGAGCTGATCTCTAGGCTGGCCCCGGGGCCCGAGGAGGAGAGTCCGTACGAGGCTCTGTTTGAAGCCACTTCCTGTCACTCTCTGGACAGCCTCACCAGCGGCAAGTCTTCTGACCGGGACTCTGGGCGGCCGGACAGTGAAGCTGGCAAGGTCAGCAATTGTTCAACCAAAACCCACCTTCACACACACAAGCAAACACACACATGCAGGCCACATGGATAGCTTGTAAAAGAGTTTCATATGAGGTGAAGTGCAGAACTCCCACTAGAGGGTGATAGTGGTCTTCTTTCCACTTGACAGGGCCTCAAACCCCTCCAGCATTAAACCTCTCGTGGTACACAGTGAAGATGTAATTCATTGCTTAACTTAGTTCTTGCAATACACTAATGAATAATAATCAATTTGATACTATGTATTTATTAGGTCTTATCATTTGTATCTTTTGCAGAAAGATCGCTTGGGCCACTCGTTACATCCTGGTCCGGGTCATGAAGAAGACGTAAGCTTAAAAGTGGGATATGAGATCATAAAGCCAGTACAAACTTGTTCCCATTTTCAACCACATATTCTAATATGTGCTGTGTGCATGTGAGAGTCATGGCAGGACAGGTTTTCAAAAGGTTAGTTCCTCTAAGAGGTCGGACATGATGAAGAATTACTGCCATGTCATAGTGGCTGTTGCAAAATTACTATCTGCTGAATATCTGCCACAACCCCTTTCTTCACGGTTATTGCTCAAATCAAGCCACTTCTTGATAAATATTCATTTCAGACATTTGTGACAAAAGCAGGGGGCGCATGAAGAAAGTAAAAGTGTGAAATATTTTTAAGAAATCTGAAGTCTGACCTCAACTGTGGCTTCTCATAGACACTGCGCTATTAAAATACCATTAAAGCTGGGGTAGGTAAGTTTGAGAAACCGGCTCGAGATACACTTTTTGTTATATTCCATGGAATGCTCTAAACATCCCGATAGCAATGAATATCTGAAGTGCTTTGACAAAAAATCCATAAAAAAATGTCATCTGTGGAAGCCGTGGTACTGTAAAAAGAACGACCAATCATCTGAGCCGGCCCGGCTAAAATAACTGGATGGCCTACCTGCCTCTCAGCCTTCCATCTGTGCACAAACTTATCTCGTGCCCTCATTGGTCATGTGTCGTGTGTGTTGGAGGAGGGGCTCTGTAAGGAAGTAGCAGATTTCTTCCGGTTGTGTATTTTCAAATTCTAGCGCACTCGAGCTGGTTTCTCCAAAATTACCTACCCCACCTTTAAGGCGTTGTATTTTTAAGGCAAGCCCTATTTTTGACTCCCCGAAGGACGTAGTAGGATCATAAAATATAACAATCTGTCCAAGTTGCATTACATTTTCTTTTCACCTTGTCACTTTCTCCTCACCTCCACTCCCTTGGTGTCTCTTTCTACAGGCCCTGTACACTAACAGCAGTATTGATGAGAGAGGCGAGCCGGTGGAGGAGGATCACACGTATGAGTTGCTGCTGACCGCTCAGACCAAACACGCATCGCCCTGCCACGACTCCCAATCCAATAAAAGTAATTGTGTGTTTAAAGTATAATCCAGCTGAGAAAAACATGTGCACATCCAGAGTATGCATTCCTTTAAATTAGATTTATTTTCCCTGGGTAAACTACATACCCTCACTACTGCTTTGCATACCAATGACGCCTCATTCCTGGCAGGATTAAAGCTGAATTTGCGAAGACCTGGTTCCTTTTAACCCAAATACTTCTTTAATCTCCACTGATGCTGTCAACGGACCCTGAATGCATTCCTCTCCTAATCACAAAGGCCACCTACACACACATGGTCAACCTTTGCCACGACTGTGTTTGCCGTACATGAGCAGACCCTCCTTAGTTGTGTCTGATGAATGGCACTGCATGTAATTGGATTAAATGGGATTTAAATTAGGTGGCCATTTTGATTCATGGCTGTTAATGTAGATGTTTTAAAACCATCCCCTTGGGCCCTCCGGCTTACTCAGCCTCACTAGTCTCTTAAGAAAACGTCACTGAGCTGAAGGGTTGGATTTTAATCGCTGATGTCATCATGCCTCCCCCTATGTGGATAAATGATGGTGTTAGAAACAAAGTGATTCTTCACTGTCCTGCGTCATCTACCCTTGAGTCGTGGAGAAATGTTAAGCGATTAGTTCCTATCTGTTTTAAAGCAGCTTTATCCTGTCAGGATACCCAGCGGTGTTTAAACGGGAAGGAGGAATTCTGTTTGACTGATATGTCGCCATGCATAATAAATGGTTTCATTACATCACTTTCACTTACCCCTAGCATCATGTCTGTCCTGACGATCAGAAGGAGCAACAAACTGTCATATTAACATATTGAGCAATGGGTCAGGACTGCCCAAACTTTGTCCTAACTCATATGTTTTCTCCTCAGATGAGAACACCACTACACAGTCTTCCAACAGTGTCCTACCTCAGGTATTTAACATTCTTCCTTTTATACTTCTCATATGTTTCACTCCTTTAACCCTAAAAATCCTCACTCTCACCTACAGAGCTTTGCACGGTCAGACTCCTGCTTATGTGGCCGATTTAATTCACCCTTATACATCATATAAGGTCTCACAGGACAAAATGTACTGTCTGTCCCACGTACCCACCTTAAGCCCCGCGGTGATCCTAAATTATGGAATGCTCATCCACGGTCTGCGGAGTCTGTTGACTCTTTTAAAACTATTTTAAAGACATTCCTGTTTGGGCAGGCGTTTGGGTAACCGGTGTGCCTGATTTTATTCCATTTAATACGATGTTTTTATTTTGTTTGTTTTAAATTTCATTTGTAAGTTTTGTTTTATTGTGTCTTAATTATGCTCTGGTGCTTTTATGACTTCTTAACATGTGTTTTGTGGGTTCATTGATCATCGTACGCCTCTTATGTTGAAGTCTTATTGTTTTGTCAAGCACTTCGTCTTTGAAAAGAGCCTTATAAATAAACTTCACTTACTTACTTACATCAAAGAGTAATTTTGCGTTTGGCAATACCTCTTGTCTCATCCTTTAATGCCTTCCAGTTGCAAAATCCTTCAGTAAATCCTTCTGCAAGTGCAAGTTTTACAAAACACATATGGATGGAGTTTTAACAGTCAGAACCGTATCCCAGCTGCAACTTGAATTAAATATCTGGAGCATGACCACACGACCGCAGCAGGTTATATAATGAAGATGAAGGTCTCCTCACAGTCACAGATTGAGTCATATGTCAGCAGTAGGCAGAAGTCGTCTTAAACCAGCCCTCATAACTGTGCCTGTGCAAACCCGCCTGTTCTATTTATTCTCCTATTATATCTTATCTTATCACCTTTTCCAAATGTATCAGCCAGTTAGCAGTTTTATTATCGCTGCCTCCCACCCACAACCCCGCCTGCTGCCCACAGTATCTGCTTGCATCTTTTATTTTAAGCTCCTATTGGATTAGCTGTGCTCCCCGGCTGCCTAATCATAATAAATGATAGTGTCCTCTCTGCTCTAATGTACAGCCTGGTGAGCCAAGCTACATTAGGGCTGAGGTGGGCAAACCAGTACTGCCATGACGACAAACAATAGGATATCACTTTATGCTAATCTATTAGAATCAGACTCAGAATACCTTTATTAGTCCCACAAATGAGACATTTACATTGTTACAGCTAAATGTAAGAGGCAAAAATATAAATTTAAGAGGCATGCATTACATATTAGACAGAGAAATTACACAAATTACAATTTACAAAAAGTAGTGAACCAGGTGGACAACAATAAGTACATTAACATTATTAAAACAATTAGAATAAGTGTATCATGTAGAAATAGTGTGATAGCAGCCAGATAACAGTATAAAGTATATATCGCACAGGGATTACACATTGTGTTACAGTAGTTAAATGGTTGAATAACTAAAAGATGGCAGCCAATAGAAATACATTGTTAACCGGTGTGTATATATATATATATATATATATATATATATATATATATATATGTAGGCTAGCTGAACATATAGCCATGGCTTTTAGCGTATTCCCTGCATATGCTTAAATGATTGTGTTTGGGTGTACATTTGGATTGGCAGGTGTAATTAAAAAAAATGTTCTGTTCCTGACCCACTTTAGCGTAAACCCTCGGCCCCAAACGACCTCAGAGCCCAGAGCAAGACGAAAGACACCCTGCAGCCTCCAGGACGGTCGAGCCCACGGACACCAGGAGGTGAGTTTGACGTCTCTGATTTTGTGTAACCTTATAATGAACAACAACTGCTGCTGGCAATACTGTGAGGGGAGAGAAAAGATGGACTGGACACTTCAGACTTGGGGAAACACAACCAAGCATGTCAATGAAATGGGAGAGGAGCGTTGAGTGTGCAGGGTGATGGCAGGCTTGGATTAGCACTGTGAGGAACGCATGATTGGCATTCTGGAGCAGCAGAGCGGATTTGACTTGTCAGGCTGATTGGCATTCCCTGGCAAGCGGTAAAGACTCATTTCATTGCCAATATGAAACCGAATTCTTGATCAGATTGTGATATTCCTATCTCAACATCCCGCTTAAAGCTGGATATGCCACGTCATCCAGTCAAGCGTGGAGTGGAGGTAAGGGGCAATGACTCTGGATTTTGGCAGAAACACATACAGATATCTTCATTGAATAATTCTGAATGTCTGATAAAGAAGCTATTGGATGAATCATGGTAGGTAAGCATATTTGATGGTGCTCTGGAAACTTTTTTCATTATTGTTGTTGAATCATTTCTTTACTGTGGTTGTGAGAAGGAGTCAGAAGTAATTTGGTGCAAAATCATTTATAGATGGGCTGCAGCAACATCGGTTTTAAAGATTTAACTTAACAATCTATTAATCATGTAAACTTTGTTGAACCTTTTTAAGTAGGGACACATGGAACTTGAAAAAGGCTTTTCATCCGTGAGCATGTGGTTTCCTGATTGTACTGCTTTTAGAAAACTGATGATGATTATTAAAGCTGACAGCACAGCATGTACCAGCATTGATTCTCATGCGTGTAGTCTCTGTTTGGTGTCATTACACCTTAATGTTGATACATAGCCATTTCTGATTTGTCTAATAGACTAAATAAATAATTTAAATAGATTTGTATTGTCAATCGCATGCATATTCATGCAGATGTTTTGGCACACGACTCCAGAATAGGAGGGCCAGTATGACAAGTGTTGCTTAACAGCTTGTGTTTTGGGCAGTAAGGGAAATATTAAACACTTATTAAAGCACGGAAAGCCCTTTATTTCCCTTTTCATGAGTGATACCCGAGTTGTACTCTCTTTTCCCTTTTTTAAAGCCACAAAAACCACACGTCTGTTAATATGGAAGTACCACATTGTTATTATGCACGTCAGCAAGTTAAATGCACCGTTCCCACGTTAGTGTTTTACATAAACTTGGACAGCTGCCTGAGTTTAGCTCTTCTCCCGTGGCCGTGGTATTCATTGTGATTGAGGCGATCTGAGCTCTGGTTTCTCCCCCCTGTGAGGACGGTCAGGGACCAGAGCTCAGCACTGTGACAGGTGGAGGAGATATGCACAGTCAGCGATATCACAGTGTTTATAATCTGTCACAAACACATCGCTGTCCTCAGCAGGAATCCAGTGTTTCCCAACAGATTTCCACCTCTGCGTCGTGTTTTCATCGGGTTTCCAAAGGACATTTCCCACAAGGAGTCATGTCCTTTGATTCTCCACAGAAAACAAACATGTGGTTTCCATGGGACAAGGTTATGAACAGTGGTAGTGAGGAATCTAACTTGACTCTTTTCTTCATGCTGGATGTGCAGCTTTTACAGTTTTAAGTTCCCTCTAGTGCTATAAAGCATTTACTGTATGGTTCATCGAAAGCTTGGAATGTTTTTTCCGAAATGTACCGTTGCTTGGATTGCTGTTGTGAAAGGAAATACCACAGATACATGCAGAAAGGCTGTAGATGAAAAGCACCTGTCTCCCAACAAAACCATGTTCAACTTCTTTCATATCTAACCAGATGTATCTGTCGAAGTCTTTTTAAACATTAGTTTCCCTTGGGCACATTTACATAATTTAACAAGATGGTATGTTCTTTCATAATTCTGAGTACGCTGTTGAATGGGATTATGGGTAGTGACTTGTCCTTTATTGACCGGCATTGTCGATATAAGCATTTGTTTACCCACTTTTCTATAAATGTCCAAACATCGATAAGTCAGCTTTTATTTCTTTATTGACTTTCTGCAGTATAAAACCGAGGATAAAAATATCTTCTATCTGCAATATTAACAGAGCAGAGTTTTCACAGGCAGAGCACGCGTTGACTTTGGGGCTGTGTAAACGCTGGATTGACAGCCTGCACTGCAGTGTCTGCAAAACAAACCTGACATCATTATTCAGACATGGAGCCTTCTTGGCCAAATGAAATACAAACACCCCCCCCGACTCTGTGGTGACCTCACCCATCCATGAGCTGCAGTAACATCAGAATCAGCCAGCGCACATTCTCCAACATAGTACTGTATGAGCGGCAGGGGTTAACATCAATGTGAGATTGTTGGAAGCAAGTTGATTTGCTCACAGGGCGTTCACACTCCCCAGCTGCCTCAGAGAGGGTGGGTGGGTGTCTGGCTGTGGTCCTGACATATGTATGCGTACACTCACTCACCCCTTATAACACACACAAACACCCACACAAACACATTTCCTGGATGTTCAAGTGTTGAGAAACTTGTGAAAAGGGGAGTGTTTTGGGCGTTGCACTGCCCCTGCAAGGATAATGGGGCAGTTTGGCGGAGTCGGCGTGAGTTTGCGTGTCTAACAGTCGAGATGTATCCCTTCGATATTACTCCTTCGCAGCCAACTCTTCTGATGTTTTCATTCTTTGAACAGCAGGGTTGAGTGATAGCAGAGCTGAACCACAAATTGCTGGCAGAACATTTTGCTCAAACTCTTCTCTGAAGGACAAACTAAGTGTTGCAACAGGTCAATACTTATCCTGTGGTGTGAGCGTCCCAGATTCGCTGTCACCAAACACCCTGACCCTGTCACCCTGGCAGAGACAGACCACACACACCTTACAGACACACTCCTTCACCATGTGTCGCAGCAGGGCTAATTATCAGGAGTCTGGCTGCGGGAGGATAGGGCGATTCAAATTTCCATTCCTGAGCCACCATTTAGGTCCAGAATTAGAAAACAGAAAACTCAGAGGGCTGCTGGTCACTCACCCGGCAGACAACAACTCGCATCACTTCGGTTCACGGGGAGATGGCTACAGAACCACGCAGACTTGTGTTTTATCTAAATCCAAAGAGGATGTTAAAAGCCACTGGCATTCTGTGGCTGACTTCATAGTGGAAAAGAGGCTTAGGTGGCAGGAATTCCTCAGGGAGAGGGAGGAGGAGGAAAATCCAATTGTTTTTAATTGCTGTGGCTATTAAGGAGTTGTTTTGGTTGAGAAGGCAGCTTTGTGTAAGTTTCATCTTTCTTTTACATATTTGAATGTGTGATTGTGGACACTTATGTGGATGTTTGCATGCAAGTGTATTCTGTAGCTCGTGGGACTTTTCAGTGTCATCTTGGGGAAAATGGAGCAAACAGACGAGGCCTGTGAGGTAAGGCGAGTCACAATGATGACTAGCTTCAATGACAAAATACAGGCAGTCAGGCACCAGCAGACGGCTGCAAGCTGTTTGGAATTCTGTTATTTTCTCCAGCCAACATACGCCTTCTCCTTGCTCCATCTCTCCTTCTTTTTCTCTCCGTCACTCCTGGTAGGAAACAATTACAGATCTGTTTCTTGGCTTGTGTGGGCGGTTTCTTATTAACCCTGCTCCGAGGATCTGCCCTTCAGTTAGAAACCTTCTCTCCAGCCCTCACAAACTACTCTCTTCTCTAACTTTCTTTCCGTTCCTCTCTTCTCCAGATAACTCCCAGCTCAGCGAGGATCCGGAGGCAGGTGTCCTGGAGCAGTTCACTGGCCTCCTGCACGGATCCTCCCCTGTGTTCGACAGCCGCGAGGAGCCCTTCAGACTTCCAGGTGTCGAGCCATCCAACCAGAGCCAGCCAGAATCAAAGAAATCTGCCAAAGTAAAGGGGGAAGTAGCCGCGGCTTCACCGCCACCTAGCCGTCCCAGTATGGCCGCCATCCTGACAGACTGTGACCCCAAAGCAATTTATGCAACTGTGAATAAGGAGCCCAGAGACTTCGGGCCAGGGTCTTCTGTTAGGATGCGCCCCCCCGGGGACCTGAAGCTGGCACGCAGCCTCTCCAAGTCGGACTCGGACCTGCTCGTGTCGCCCCCTAGTGAGGAGGATGGAGGATTGGGAAACCGCAGCGAGTCGGTTTCTAACTGTAGCACTGGCAAAAAGAGGCTCGAGAAATCTCCCTCTTTCACCTCAGAATGGGACGAGGTAAGTGTTAGTGTTACCATTAGTATTTGTACTTTATAGTTCTGTAAAAATAACTATACTTTGGACAAGGTTACAGTTTTTAAAGGTGCTTAATAAGTTCAAAAGCAAAACATATTCAGTAATCGAACTGCAAGATATTTCTTCAGCATAAAGAAAAACTATTGGATAAATGAGATAACTGAAAAACTTGATGCCGTGTAGGAACACAGTCAAAGGACTACGCAGATACGACACAATAATACAATTCATGGATACAGCTTGTATAAAAGTTTTTTATTTAAAATGTAGACTTGCAACATGAATCCAAATATATACAGTATAAGTTGTGTGAGAATATTTTCTAGGATTCCTCTTGTGTACAGTGTGTCCCTTTTTTGACAAAGCCCCACTTGTAAGGCTTGAGTCAGCTTGTTCTAGTGCTGCAGCCACAAGGCATTAAACCACAACAACAAAACTTTTGATGGAGTGAGAACCTCAATACCGACCGTCAACAACTCGCTTGATTTTAGTTAACTTCCACAAACTTCCACTGTGTTCCCATTCTGTCAACTCAAAGCCCACCTGTTGTCTTAAGGACACACACACGTTCAGTAAACACAATGACTGTGATGGAAAAAAAGTGTTCAAGTAAATAGTGAAGGTGTTTCAATTCCATGTCTCCCAAAAAACGTGTTTCGTTGCTTACGTTGTTCCACGAAGCATTTTGCATCACGGTGAATATTTGACTTGGCATTCATTTAGTGAACGTTTATGTTCTCATTCATGGTTTGTGTTTGTGATCACAGTGGGTGTTTATAAGTAAATATACCCCTCCATTCAGCACTTTAATGCTTTGTCTGGGATAAAGAGCTGAGTCGAGCCAGAGAGAGAGGAGATTAGAAGAGACTAGAATATGGGGATAGAAAAGGCTGAGTAAGACAACAGGCAGAGATTTGGAAATTGAGATTCAGAGCGAAAATACAAGCTGCAGATCTGTCTTCCTTTAGCCCCTGTCTACTTGTATTGCGTCGGATCCTAAAACAAACCGGAGCCTCTGCAGAGACAACACATGATACACGCAAAACTGAACAAGTGTCGGATTATTACATATAAAATCCCTGTTTCTAAACACTCTGCTGCAAGCGTAACTCTACCACCCCTTATCGCTACATATGTATCGTCTGTAATGTAAGCTTATATAATAATGAACTAGCAGGAGGTCATACAAGTTAACACATTTTCCTTTTTTAGGCTTTTCCCCCATTTTCCTTCAACAATCCTCCCATTGTGAGTCGTATCAATGATATCCTCCAGGGCTCTGGATTGAGCATTGGCACAAGCTATCCTCTTAGTAATGTTCCCTGACGTTGTTTGTGTTCTGCTCTGTTTCTGCTGCCGACAACATGCCTCTCTCTTACGATGATTGCTACACCGAGGCGCAGCTTAGTCCGAGAGATGTCTGACAAGTTGTGTTTGTGACGCCAGACCATCAGGAGGAAATCATGGGGCTCAGATAGCACCGCTAATGCCTTCTTCTCTCCACCGTGAGGAGATTGTATTGCTGCACAGTGTTTCTTTACACGCTCCTTTCAGAAGTATCCCGCTGAGATAAGAGCAGCGCGGAGGTCGATATCTGTGCTGCTCTGGGCAGTGGTTTGTTCGCTGGTTGTCGGGAATGGTTCTCTTCTTTGATCGCTTAAATAACCTCTTCCGTATTAAAGCGTTCAGAGCAGGGCTGCCTTGTTGTTATATGGGGAAATTAAACAGAATACAAAATATCATTGCAGTAGTATATCTCTGTAGAGCTTCTTCTGACCTGCACAGCAAAACCTGAATGATGTATTATAGCTGTAACGTTTTGCTTCACTGTATAATCTTTATGACTTTATTGTTGGATCTCTTCTCTAATGATCTCATTTACTCAAGTCTACTGTGAGAGTGCAGCTTTATTATTTATTTTGGTTACGTGCAGCCATAAAACTGTGCCAGATGTTGTGTTTATGTTGTGGCTTTAAGGGTGATAGCTGTCATACTAGCCCACTTACAACAAAGCTGTACTTGAGGAGAAGGTCTTTGAGGGGCCTTTTGGCATGACAGCAAAAATAACCCAATGTTTGTTCTGCCTGGAAACAACACTCAGATGGAGAGGGGTGCACAAGGCCCCTTACAGCAGTTTGTCAAATTTCAAACTTGTTTTCTAGACTGAAGGGAAAGATTAACACTTCAGCAGCTTCTATGTAACCTTGTCTTTAGGATCGTCAGGGCCCCAAGAAGGGTTTCAATCGTAATCTACTTCAGCAATATCATTTCATTTTATTGTATTGGCAGAGCCTGCCAAGGAAACACTCACAGAAATTGAAAGTAGTATTTGACTAAAGTTGCGGAAATAACTGACCTTCAGACCTTCTCTATGTGCGGTCAGTTTATTTCATACACAATAACCTCCATTATAGTGGCAATGCCCTAGTTTGACTTGAGTGCTGATTTTTGGGATGAAAGGCAAATGTAGTCATCTCTATGTTTTGGACGACTACTAAAGAAACACAAGCAATGACACAACAGCCAGAGATATGTTGAACAGTGTCACTATAAGTCTATTTCCGCTATAAAATGTCTGCATTTGCTTGTCACAAATGAAAAAGAAAAAAATCCACATATACTTTTAATTATTGATTTTTCTATTAATCTTTCATTTTGGGATTAATTATGTAGTCAACAGATGTCATACATTAAATAGCTGTGCCAATTCTGCATTTGTGTAGCTGATATGGATATCAATATCTGACGGTTTAAATAAGCTTTTATTTTTGTGAGGGTATTTGTTTCTTTAACATAAACTCATATCTTTCTTGAACAACTCCCTTATATTTGTTAATAATAATTAAGATGAATATTGATACTAAGAGGGTACATTTACCGTAATAACACCAACATGTCAGTGCTCTCTGGTGGGCAACCCGAGTCTATCTCTATCACCATTTCAATCAGATGCTGAACCAAAACCTTCACTAAAAATATTAGGACAGTGTTGACACTTCTTCTGTGATGTCATTGTCTCTCTGCAGTGCATTGTGGTCCAGTTGGGAAATGAGGTCAACACAAAAGGGAACATTTAGTTTGCTTGAGTCTTTTAATTTCCACTGTACAGTCTAATGATCAGGTTTAACAGAGCCCTCACCTCCTCAGACTGTCTGAGCGACGTGGTCTCAGAGAGCGTGACATGATTAAGGCGGCCATGACATTGCTTGGTGTTCGAAGATTGCTTCTCTTCCCCCGATGCTCTCAGCAGCCAGCCATAGTGTAGTGTTCTGTTCTCTTCTCTGGGAGCTTTCGCAGAGAGGAACTGAAGAATATTAGCTGAGAAATACAGGCTGCAGAGGAGAAGGTATTGCTGTCCTCCCATGTGGCCGGAGAACAGGCTGCATTATTGACATCTAACCAAAGAGGAGATCTTATCAGGGAAAAGGAGATCCACTCCAGGCAATGGCCTCATTTATGTATGCTTCATACCAGTGTGTGTTACTGAGTGAACCAGCCAGCTTACAGTCCATCGTAATGCCAAAAAGCTTATTTAAAATCCTAAAGTAGGCTGCTGGCAACCAGCATCACAATTCATCCTTAATTATTAATTCATAGCATGGACTGCATTTTATTTACTCTACACACTGCTGGCTTTAAGATGAAATTGTTTGGCTTAATACTAACAATCAAGTTGACCTTGAAATGTAGGATTTTTCTCTGGTCAGCGCAGAATCAAATATATCCCCCGTGTGTGTGTGTGTGTGTGTGTGTGTGTGTGTGTGTGTGTGTGTGTGTGTGTGTGTGTGTGTGTGTGTGTGTGTGTGTGTGTGTGTGTGTGTGTGTGTGTGTGTGTGTGTGTGTGTGTGTGTGTGTGTGTGTGTGTGTGTGTGTGTGTGTGTGTGTGTGTGTGTGTGTGTGTGTGTGTGTGTGTGTGTGTGTGTGTGTGTGTGTGTGTGTGGCAGCCTGTCAGCTAAACCAATACATCTCTCATTCATGCAATGCAGCTAGAATTAATTTATCATGTAGAAACCCAAAGCTGCAATGTGCAAAATATAAGCCACACTGCCTCAGAAATAATGTATAAAGAAGTGGGTTGCAGCAGTGACACCTTTTCTATTTGCGCTGATTGCACAATGCCCAAATCAAAGATTTTGATTCATTTCAAAGCAATACGATGTTTATTAGAATCTTTGGTTGGCATTCTGTTAGTATTTCTTTTGAAAAGGCAACTTCTTTTATCCAATCTCAGAGCCTTAGTAAGTGTTAAATAACTCGGAAGTCTGTTTCTTCTCGATTGAATAGTGATTCGGATGCCTTTGAGCTCAGTGCTGAAAGGAAAAGGCGAGCGGCCCATCTTTCTTCTCCTTCCCCTTTCAGAAAATAAACCTGCATTAGCTTGAAATGGAAATATTCACACTGCCGATATAAAGTGCATTTCGAATGAGAGCAGTGCGCGGGGAGAGTAGTTAAAGTTTGATTGGGTGTAACCTAGCCTGCACTCTCTTTAATGATGTAGGGAGTGTCCCCCTGAAAATGAAAACTCTACTTCTCTCTCTCCCTCTCCTTGGCCCATATGGCTGCTTCTACAGTGTTTTCTTTCCCGTTGCACTATCTGAGATTGGCAGCCATTTTGCCTGTCACAACTCTCCTGTGCTATGTGACACCGTTTGGGGCGAAGGGTCCCAGGACATTACCCTAAAACACAAACCCCTTTCAAAACCATCCTTCTGTTCTTGTAATCTGGTTTGCTAAATACTCCCGTTCTCACACCCTCCTTCCTCTTCTTTCTATATCTGTGATACTCCCTCCCTTTCTTCACACACACTCTTGGATGCCTCTGGTTTCAAGACAAGGGGATTTGACTTGCATGAGGGTCTTGGCCTATGCATCTCTCCATTTGAGGGAGCTCTCTGCATGTGTGTGTGTGTTGAGCTCTACGTGCGGGGTGTGTGCTGTTGTGTATGCTAATGCCGCTTGGTCTTGGTCCTCGGGATCAGACTGGAGATGACAATCCGGGGGGCGCATTGTGTGGGCCAGCTCACTGAGCTCCACAGATGGGAGGAGAGAGAGAGTGGGAGAGCTGTAGACAGAAGGAGAGGGCCGCCATCCACAGCCTCGCTTCACTTTCAACTTCATTCTCCTGTTCGCACTCCACAGATCCACTATGAAACCAACTTTTGTGAGTATTGATTCCCCTTCCAGGCTGCAGGTCTACTGGAGGATCTTGTCTTCCTGCCATGAGTGAACTGAATGGGGAAATAATTGAAGCTTTCTAGCATTTCCTTGGATAATGTATTTCTTGTTAAGCCTGTTCGATTAGCATGCGCTCATGGCTAAATACGGCACAATAGAACAAGAGGTCTCCCTCACGTTGTTCTTTTGAGTGTGTTCTTTGAAATACATTTTTTTTTTAAATCAACAGCCAATTCATGCATTATCTCTTTGTTCTGTTTTTGCCATGTTCTTCAACTCATTATGAATTTGTTCGGATCTTTTATTTTCCGTCAGGAGACAAGTGGCCTTGCTGTTTGTTTCATGGAAGTTTTGTCGATTTGACCTGCAGAGATCAAACCAAACTGTGGGTGTGTGTGTCACGGCCTGGGGCAACCAGCAGGGCCCATCTATTCTCTAATCCCCATCAGGAGAACCACAGGGAGCTGAGACATGCTGCCACTACTTAGTGTTTGTCTGGTCATTGGAACGAAAGAGAGGCTGCCCTCTCTGTTCCAACTTCTATAGAGGATTTCAACTTAATGGAATGTTTTATATATATTTCTACCTCCTTTGGGGGTAATTTCACAAAGTTACAGAAGGGACATGTCCTTGGGCTATTTTAGGAGGATGATGATGATGATGATGATGATGGGACTGCTGACAGAGCTTTGTCCCACTGTGGCATTGAAGTGTTGGCACCCTCTTTAGACGGTGGTGCGCTTGTGTTCCCCTTGATGCACATTCACTAGTCCAGTTTTCATCCAAGCCTTGTTTTGGTGCCAGCTTGCCAATTTGAGGTCGGTGGTCCGGGCACACTCTCTCTGCAGCAGCCTTTTGTTTCACCCCGAACAAGCTCTGCCAGGCGTCCTTTAGCTCTCCCCGTCTCTGAGATTTAGTTTGGCATTGTTCAAGTTTCTCAAGGCTGAGAAAGAAAGAACACTTTTCTTTAAACACAGTCTTTCCTGGAGTAGCTGTCCTGCTGTGAGAAGCATGATAAATGGGTCCATGTGTCTTTAATCTCCCGACCATCTCCCATCACCGCTGGCTCTTCAGCTGTTGGCCTCCGCCCCTCCCCTGACTTCTGACCCTCCTCTTTGTATCTCCCTCCTCATGGCGAGTCCTGCTCACAATGGACGCCTCTCCATTTCAGGTCTCTGTATTGATTCGATCCTGCAGCACAAAAACACATTCCTCTCCCTCTCCTTTATTAATTCTCATGGCATCGAGCTTCTTTGTCCTCGACCATGAAACTCAGAAGCTCTTTCTTGTAGTGGATGTGTTTTACCTTGAGGAAATCATTGTGCAGTGTCCCCTGATAAGGATATATTTACGCAGCTCCAGCAGTATATCACACCTGCCTTCCACACTAGCTGCTTCTGAATCTCGGCGGAGCAGCCAGTATTCCCTTTTTTGTTAAACTTGTTAGATAGGCTGATACACCAAGACTAAAAGCAGCCGGTTGTTTGAAAGGAAAATCTTGGTCCGTTGTCAGATATTATCTTTATTTCTTTATTCGTATACACTGAGGAATTTAGAAAGGTATCCTGAGATTGTTTCAGATTCATCAATAGAACGGAAATTAATATAACAACTTGCTGTTTAAAAGTACATGGTATCCCCTGCGAGCTGAAGAAACAACCTTGGCATTTTGATTGCATGTCCATTTTTTATAGCGCTGTATTCTGCTCGTTGCTGGGAAAGGATGCCACCGACATGAGGATCCTTCTCCCTTCAGTAAAGACCTCGGCCACTTTATGAGATGAGATCACTGCCCCCTGTCCTCATGATCACAGGGGCTACAACTGCTTTGTGTGTGTGTGATTTTACATATTGGACCCCTGATTAATACCAGTGTACATCAACAGCTTTCTAATTGTCCTGCTAAGGCCTTATCATTGAGGTTATTATGGGAGCAACAGTAAAGTGCTGCCCCTGCTCAGCAAAAAAACGACAGAGAGACACCATTTGCGACTCACTGATGAACATAGTGGAGCATTTAGCAGCTAAAGAGCCAGATATTATTCTCAGACAATGATACAGACCAAAGTCAGATTTTAAACAAGGTGACTATTGGATTTATTTTCATCACATGTCGAGCGACACAACTCCAAATAAACAATGTTGTTAGTCTTTAACTGGTGTATGTGTATATATATCATTTTGGGATCTTCTCATCCGACTTTCTGCAAGAATTCAATCTCCCAAAATGTGTTAGGAGGGGGGGAAGAAAAAAAAGAATGAAACACTGCGTACCTCCTACACCCAATGTCAAATAAGGACACTTTATTATTGGCAATTATTCCTCAAATATTAAAGCCAAGCACCCTGTCGTCCAGCTGTTTATACTGTGCATATACCTGGTTTTAAGTGAGGGTATGGCAAGGATATTTTCTGTTTGGTTAAGCACAATGAAACCACTGACCCATGAAGAGACACTCTCTGAAAACAGAACCTTTTTTTTGCTGACTCATCCTTGTTTGCTCAGTCATTCCTCAGGTAGGAGACGAGCTGCCGACTCATCGTCCACTCTTCTGTTTAATGACTGAAGTAGAGACGTGTGGCGATAGGGATGGGTACCGAGAGCCGGTACTAAGTCAATAACGGTACCTGATTGAACGGTATCGGTATACCGTTAAGCCGCTGGACAAACGGTGCTGCTATCGGTATATCTGTTACGTCTACTTCCTTAGTTTAACTTTAAACCATTCTGGTTGGTTGGGAACCCTCATCGCGTGTGATGTATCCGGTTTGAGACCCCTCTGATTGGCCACTGTAAATGCCACTCCTCATCTCTCTCAACAGCGCTCTTATTATTGTTGTGAGACTCCCGCAGGCATGGCGGACAGAGCGATGCGATGCGATGCAAGGTCTGGGTGCACTTTAAAAAAAATGTAGTGGCGATAGTGCAAGGTGCAATCTATGTACTCAATTAGTTGCTTGTAAAGGGGGTGACACAAGCAACTTAAAGAAGCATTTGCAAACAAGACACTCATTGAATTTAAAACGGTGCTAGCAATAGTGCTAGCGGGCTTCAGCCGCGCCGTGTGTAAATGTGACCTGAGCGAAGGCTCGCAGGCAGGTTAGCTGTTGCGCACGGGTAATATGTTTTGTTTACCTGAATGCAGTCTTGCAGGCACATCGCCTTGTCTTTTTTTAGTTTATTAAAACCAAATTATTGAAAGATACCGATAAGCAGTACCGGTATCGATAAAATCCTAACGATACCCATCCCTAGCGATGATAGATCGAGGTTATTTGAGAAGCTTGTGGGACTAATCTACCATCTGGTCATTATGGTGTATTTTAATCAACAGTATGGAGAAGGAACACCCGGCAGATGGATAACGTAAATGTTGTGATCCACTTTGTCTCTCACCTCTTACTAGAATTACAGGTTTTTTTTCTCTGATATGCTTAGGATTCATCGAAAAATAACAGAAGGCAGTGTAAAACATATGTTCAGCATTGTGTGTGATCTTCAGGACGATGGATTCTTCCATTTATTTTTCAATAATTGTATCATAACAAACACATAGCTCATTCACATATATGTCAAATTTTCCCTTTGTGTGTTCAGTTGAATGTTTTCTGTACTCTGTAGGGGATCTTTGTATAAAACAGGCTGATTTCAATCCGTTTTGCCATAGAAAAGCTGGCAGAGTGTAGTAGGTACACGGAAGAAGGGCAAAACAAAACCTTGAGTTCTCTTTTAGCAGAAACCTACGACTTCTTCCACCACCAAACACAGAAGATCTAATTCCGTTGACAGCGTAAGAAATGCATCCTTCATACAAATATCTCGTGGTCCTTTTGGGGGTTTGGCTCTGTCCTCTTCTGGGGCATGCTCTGTAGAGATAGATGGGATCCTTTCAGGTTTCATGAACCCTTTCCAATGATATCATCTCAGTGATTATTCATTTCTTCTTCTAAGCAAGTCTAAAAGCTCTGATTTAACATTTACTGTCCGGTCTAACAGCAGCACAGAAAGACAGATGGATGGTTCTTCCAAGCTGGATTTCTCTCTCTGACATTTCTTTTTCATTTAGATGCTATCTCACTTCTAAGCATCCTTGTACAGATTGATGATTAAATGAAGACTTTTGACGATAGCACTATTGCCTTATTATAATTATAATAATGAGATATATTATTTGTCATGGCTTTAAGTAAAGCAGCCAGGACTTTTGCCTCAGATGAAATATTTCCAAAAGCAATGTTAAAGAGTTGTATACTCAATTTTATTAAAAGTTTTTCAATGACACAGGTTTGACGACAGCCCTGTCAGTCTCTCTCCTTTTTTCTTTCATTTTTCTGCACTCAATGTCTATACATACCGTGGTTATAGTTGAAAGGGGGAGCCATGTTTCTGTGCGGTGACAGGTGTGATATTGCCTCTCAATTGCCCTCTGCTGCTTCGGTGCCCTTATGAACGCATTTCAAGGAAATGTTCTTTTTGTCCTTGACACGTGAATGTCAGGGACCATGCTTGATGGAAACACAGCAGTAATAGATACATGCATTCTGTACAAATGCATGAAACTATTGCAATAAACCATGGGGATCTGGGTATCTTGAAAGTTATAGCTAGTGCCCTTTGTTCTTAGGCTCTCTGTGTATTATTTTAACCCCTTCTTTACTTTGAATTAAGACCCTCAGCTGCCTCAAAATCAACAGTTGTGTAAATGTTATTGAAGCAACCATATGACACAGTCAGAGAACTACTTTCTCTGAGACCTTTGTAAATGAAAGGAAACCATAAATCACCTGTTTCTTTATTGTTTTTTCTTAGACTCGACACCTTTTCTCTTATCTTGATTGCCCTGACAAAACGTTTCCTTTGTGATCCGATTTCTTAGACGTCCTTTGTAAATGGGTTTGTATTTGGATGAACCGCTGCTACCTGCAGCCAAGAGCCGATACACATGAGCGTAATGCTGAGGCCACATTTAATAAATGAGATGAAAAGGAAATCAACCACGTTGCTTCAGATACCCTTCAAATTTTTTATTTTTCTCTCACCATAAAAGCACTTTAAATGACTTCTCTCTCACTTAACGTATCGTCAACGCCGTTATTTGCTTTTTGCCGGGAGACTGTTACGTTTGGTGGTTTACGGCATGGGGCACTTCTCTGGATGTTTTTATGGTGAGAGGTGGAGGCTAGACTACATTTGCTCCTACAGCTTCTTATCTCCCTCTTCTGTTCCTGCCCTCAGATCGAGAAGATCATGACACTGATTGGTGCTGGCATCGATTTTTCCAGGGATCAGCAATATGCTACACCAGGTAGAGTATAATCATTGTCCTTTCATGCTGTTAAATGTTAATCAACACCTAGAAATTGTGTCTATGTTGTGATTTTTTTCCCTCCTCATGCTGATATGTATCTATTTTGACTTTGGCACACTGAGAATCAGTTGCCTGCATTGCCTGCTCAACACATTTAACTACCTTTTTAGTATGTGTCGCACATGTTTTTATTGTCACTGGGTCTTCTTTATCATTGCCATATTAATATTGCACTTTACATGCTTGGATTTGCTTTAATTTGGTCCTCCCGAGTTGTTTGATAGGTGGGCTCATGGGAAATCAAGAGCCTGGGACTAGCAGTCAATGCAGAAGGCGTCCAAGACGTATTGCGATTCAGTTAGCAACAGACAATTAGGTAGATGTGTGTAATGCTGGTAGACAGTTGGTCTGTTTTAATAGAACAGACAAGGAGTGGTATGGACATTAGCAGCCCCTGAGGAAACTAAGAATACTCTTTTGAATAAGGAATAGGGAACACAAAGGACTCTTATTGGATGAATTTGGCTTGTTCTTGTTTCAAAGCAGTGGTCTCTCTCTTATGTGTGATAGAAACCAGGTTGCTTTTAAGTACAGTCTCTAAACCTTACTCTGAAAGTACCAGGAGCATTATAATTTAAAAGACCAAAGTGCCTGAGAGACACTCTATTAAATTGCTTTCTGTAAAATAATGTCTTTGTTTTAAAGGATTGTGTACCTGCTCTCCTGGTATTCTGTAGGCTTTTCAAAAGCCTGTCGTCATATTTGATAGATGTTGCCCTGGGAGCTGCTGCAGTAAACCCAAACAATTGACTCCTAACCTTCAGCTTTCACATTCATCATTCACCTCCAGGTCACACCTTTCCTCAGTCACATTGTACAGTATGTAAGCAATGCAGTGGTTTTACAATTGTGTTTTCTGCCCTGCACTGGAGTGAGCTGTTTAAATATTAACCAGTAAGCTTGTCGGGGGATGAGCTCATTTTGCTTTGTGGACATAAAGAAAACTGAGACCACTGCAGTGAAGTAGTTAGCGCCCCGGCATCTGTGTGGTCTGAACATGTCTGAATCCACTCCTCTGTATATGTGATACTCAATCTTAAAGGTCACCTATTGTGCAAAATCCACTTTTTCATGTCTTTCATACATAAACATGTGTCCCCTCTGTGTAAAGAGATTTGGAAAGTTTCAGGAAAAAAGATTCTCTCACTTTTTGTCCTGATCCATTTTTATAAAAAGCTGTCTGAAAATGAGCTGATCAGATTTTGGCCACTTTTGATGTCATAACGATTTTTTGGCTTGTGTAACCATTAGCCAATCACCAAGGTAACACCCGCCCCCCTTATCACCTGAATCTCCTCCTAGAGCACCATTGTATTTTATTTGACCAAATATCTCTCAGAGGGGCGTGGGGAGGGGCTCCTTATTTTCATCTAAAGTAATAGACACAGAATCAGCACTTTTGAAACAGGGCTGAAACAGAGGGGATTATGGGATGCTCAGAACAAACACGTCAAACACTTCAGGGACATGTTTTGCATCTGAGAACTGTAATATATTGATGAAAAACTGTATAATTAGGGGACCTTTAAATCTTAAAGCCACCGTGTCCAGGAGAAGCTGCTGTCAGGAGGCCATCAAGAGACTGGCTAGAGAAGACCTTCGATGCCCCCCCCCCCCCCACACACTCTGATTCAGACCAGTGTTTGCCTCCTCTCTGTGTTGATTGGAGTGCAGAGAAGTCTCTAGCTGATTGGGTCTGAGCCTGCAGTCTCTGGTACTTTTTTCCTCTCGACTGATTTACTTCCACATCAGAGGGAAAGAGATGATGGAGGAGGGGGAAAAGAGACAGACTTTTTTTATACAATCACAACTGCACGTAATAAGGGAGGTGGGGGGGGGTCTGTAGATGGGAACTGTAGCTTGCACTGACATAGAGCAGCCACCTGCAGTGTTTGAGAGAGAGTATGGTAGGGAGGGAGGGGTGGGGAAGCGTGCAATGAGGGGAGAGAGAGAGAGAGAGAGAGAGGGAGAGAGGGAGTAAGGGAGTAAGGGAGGAAAGAAATATTGCAGGCAGCAGAATTGTGAACAGCAGGACAATAGAAGGATGCTGCCGCGGTGTGTGTGTGTGTGTGTGTGTAGGATGAGGTGTTTCCTTTTCAGCTCAGAGTGAACTACAGATGTTTTTTTAGGAAAGTGGACCTGACCACATCCCACAGACTGTCCCAGACTGAGGAGACAGTTGGAGCACTCTTTCTTTCCGGAGTTCATTCTGGGGGCCGGCTATTTCTTAAGTATGCGTTAAAGTAGCTTGTGGAATCTTTCGTTGGATTTTCATTCATTTTTCTTCCTGACACATTTCCAAGCGTCTGCAGCGACCACAATGGGATCTATGACGTGGGAATCTCCTCTGGAACGGGATTGGTTTTAAGCCAAGTTAAATAGATGATGAGATCACTGAAAAGGGAAAAAGAAGATTTATCTGCATTTCACTAGTAATTTGAGTTTAGCTTTAGACCTTTGCTTGTTTGTTATTGTTATTTGTCAGCTTTTTTTGATGTGTTGTCCTAAAGGGAAAGCAAATAAAGGTAATATATAACTCTTTCTTATCAACAGAAAACACATTTACTCATTTATCAAGTTAAAAGTGAATGGTAATTTAAGGGTGTGATAGCTGAAATCCCACCGCAGAACATGTGTTTTTTCCTTCTGAATTGTACCAGTAATATGTAGAGGCAGTAATCTGTCTTCGTTCAGGGTTAGGCTCCTCTGGGCTGCTGACAGCCGTCAGTGTTGCTTTTGGTCTCAATCCATCTCGGCTCATGACAGACTTGTTGTGCGTCCTGCTGCTTCCCCTGTGAGCGCTGTGATGTTCTCAGGTAGATTCCTGTCTGGACTGCTGGTGGTGCTCAGCAGGCTGGGTCTTTCAGTCAGAGTGCCTGTTTACTAATTAATGACGAGTTTCCAAAGAACTTTCCATGTTGCTAAGACACATCACCCTCTCTGGAGTAAGGTGTGTCTCTCCCTCTGGGTTTCTCTTCATAACAAAACTGGAGCTTCACTAAATCAGCTGCAAGCTTTTACCTTTGGACACAGAATGCTACTTCCTGACCCTGGACATTTTGACTTTTGCCCCAAGTTGGATATGAACGGTTTGTTACGTTTGCAACAGTGAAGTGATGCAGAGTTTTGTTGATGGGGAATGTGTTCTGGGCAGGTCCCCGACTGACTGTCATAGCTAAGATCTATGTTCACATTAGCTGGTAGTCCACCAGCTCAAACCCATTTATCTCCTCCTTCCCCCCTGAGATCAGGGGCACTTTTAGCCATCTTGGGTGACTGTGGTCCAGCCCCCGCTGCCCTGCGGGAGCTGACGCCCTGTCCACAGAGGACACTGTCTCCCCCGCCAGACTCTTGTTGCGGATGCACTCGGCTCTGCTGGCCGAGAATGATGTGGCAATGCCACGTCTCATCCTCAGAGTGCCGCTGCTACCGGCTGAAAGGTTTCTCCCTCCTGAAGCGCTTTCCCCTGTCAGCAGGTGCTGCGGGCCGGCTGCTGGAGCAGCCTGTGGGCGACTGGCTGGAGCACGTGGGGCTGCCGCAGTACGAGAGCAAACTTCTGCTCAATGGCTTCGACGACCTGCACTACATGGTGAGTTCGTTCGTTCTTTTATTAGGTCCAAATGGACCTTTATGCTCTTGACTGTTTAATGTACTTTCTTTCTTTGTCTTTGCTCACTTTCATAATCTTTTTGTTCTTGTCTTTCACTGCTTGCTCCTACTTAACCCCAGTTTGTTTCTTTGTGTATTAATCCAATTGATGCCTCCCCCATGAGCTGTGAGATGATCCCATTAGGTGTGTCTAAAGTTCAATTAGCTGAAATCCTGTAACGACTTCTCTGGTCTTTTTCATGAGTTTTTCTTTTTTAAGCAGCTGCTGCAATATATTGATATGGGAACTGTGTATTCTGGGTGGATTCAGCACATCATTTTATATCTCACCTTACATCACAAACGTTATACATATCTTAATATTCAGTACGTGATTCAATGACATAGCTTTACCTCTCGGCTCTCCGGCAGAGCCTTGACTGATGTTTGCTAGATTTACAAGTTCATTCAACCAGACAATTTGCAGTTTTATCTTTGCTGGCAAATATTTTGTTTACGGGAGCTTTGACATCATTACGCCCTGTTGCGTGTTGAATCAGGTTTATGCTGCACTCTTAGGCTCTCAGACAGTCTGTCTCCATCTCAGGGGCCGGCTGTCCGTGGCCCCTGACCGGAGAAGCAGCTGAAGCCCGGCCAGAATGAAGGAGAGTCTCGGTGAGCAATGGGATGCTGTTGCCAACCCGACAGTTGATGGAGCTCACAGTGTGCGACGCCACTATGAGTTGGCTCTGTGGCTCGTGTCAGTAATGAGGACTGATGGAGGAGAGAATGAGAGACCCAGCTGGTAGGCTGAGCCAGTGGGCATGTTGGAAATGAGACAGACGCTTTGTGGTTCAAGAAGAAAACTCTTTCCTCCGCCATCAGGCCTATCAACACCTTCTCTGTTGCACTGGAAGAGACATTTGTTAGCTGTGTTTCATCCGAATAAAATCATAGATTAGATGGTATGTGAGCCACTAGCTCATTTCTTTGAAGAGACCCTAAAAGTGGAAATCCTATTGTCTCTTCTAAAGAAATGCAGAGCAGCATACCAAATGTAATTGCCCGTGCAGAGACAAGTTATATTCCTTATTTTGTAGGACCAGTGCTCCTGGAAGCCAGACTCTTGACAAAACCTTGGTCTTTGATCTAGCTATTTCATAACTTAAGTTAGATTTCACTTAAGATGTGTGACCTGTATAACTGGCAATATCATTGTGGACTTTTAAGTCACAATCTCAAACAAAGCCACATTTGTAAACTTCTCACTCCTTAAAGGTGGGGTAGGTAGGTTTGAGAAACCGGCTCGAGAAACACTTTTTGTTATATTCCATGGAATGCTCTTAACATCCCGATAGCAATGAATATCTGAAGTGCTTTGACAAAGAATCCATAAAAAGATGTCATCTGTGGAAGCCGTAGTACTGTAAAAAGCACGACCAATCATCTGAGCCGGCCCGGCTAAAATAACTGGATGGCCTACCTGCCTGTCAGCCTTCCATCTGTGCACAAACTTATCTCGTGCCCTCATTGGTCATGTACGCGTTCGTGTGCGTTGGAGGAGGGGCTCTGTAAGGAAGTGGCAGATTTCTTCCGGCTGTGTATTTTCAAATTCTAGCGCACTCGATCTGGTTTCTCCAAAATGAAGTTTTCTTTTAATGTTGTCACATAGTGTTACCTACCTAAACCTTAAATCATACCCTGTTATATTAGGATCAGTTTGTATCAAATATTGTACTTAACTCTTTTTATGATCCAACCGGTGTTTTCTGTGTGTCTGGAAAGATCGAATGTTTTCCAGCGGTGAAATCCATGTTAAAACTCCATATTTCAACGGACTATGAAATTATTAAACCAGGACAACTACCCTTAAAAATCCTGCAGCAGTAATTGAATACAGTACAGAGGAGGGCATAACACGTTATGAAGAAGAGCCATCTTTCGTTCATTAATTACAATGGTGATGAAGTTCCTTTTAGTTCATCAAGAGTAATTGTTCCCCCTTCCCATGAACGGTATGTCACAGTTTAAAGGGTCACGGATGGTTATTTGGTCTCCTCTTGTTTGGAGGGATGTTGTCTCCCTGGTAACACTGAGGTGTGTTCCATGTTTGTGTTTTGCCACATGAAGGTCATTGTGATCATTGTTTTTAATTACAGTGTGTTAATTAGACTTGTAAATTAGGACCTGACTCCAGAGAGCACAAGTTGTCCTTCTAAGCAGCAATGTTGTACTGGTATGGATAGAATAACAACGCGAGAAACATGAATACCAAAATAGATGTGAATGTTTTGTGCTCTTGGACTAAACCTAGCGGTGTCAGACTTGTTTCAGAATACATACACTGATACTTGCATTAATAATCTTTAATCTACTTTACATAACCTGACATAACCAGCATTCCAACATTTATCTGTCCTTTCATTCCCACTGAGCGTCATCAACACCCATGTTTAATTCTGTGCTGAAGCCTCTCGAGGTTTAATCTTCCTACTGTCTTTTAGTCTTTCAGTCTCACACCGTCTTTAGCCTTGAGTATTTCCAAAGAGCCGGCTCGCTTTCTGTCTTTCAACACGGCTTACAGACCACCTGGCTTCCTAAAATCGCTGGAGGATTTGGAAAAAAGCAGTAGGCTTTAAACGGCTTGTGCTTCTCTCAGTAAATGTGGACCTTTTTAAAGAATCACAAATTGGTGAGTGAGAGTTGCCCTCTGAATCACCTTTATCTCTGCCCAACTGGGCTTTTGTGCAGAAGAGTGGAGAGGCATCGTTGGCACAGTTACAAGACAGATTTGTTTTGTCTAATTGTATTAGTAGTTCCAGTCAGAGGCACAGATTTATGGAGCTCAAAACGTCCAATAGTTCATATATAGAAAAAAGGAATTGAGAAATACATTACATTTATCAAATATATTGTGTAAAATATAAAAAAGAACACACTTATTTGATTATATGTTGTATCTATCTGTATTGACCCACCCAACTCAATGAAGTGACAGAATATCTGCAATTATGAGGATGTTTGAAATGATCTCAATGTATTGGTTCATTTATATATACTTGCTTCATACATCCGTGTTTTTTTTTACTTCAAGTTATTTGTATTGATTTATTGAATATAGAAGACTTCCGAGCTAAATTGAAGCCAGCAGATAATGTACATGAACTAAATGCATTCTCGTTATTACCACGCTGATCCAGTGTACCAGCTCTAAATAACACTCAAACTCATATGCTTGGTGTGTAAAGATATACAAAATTACAGAATCATGGCTGAGTAAAGACTAATTATTGAGATAACACAGCCTGATATCTCTGATGTTATCACTTTTTTATGATAGACATCAGGAAGTGAAACTTAGGTGCTAGCAGTAATAGTTGTGTTCATCATTAAATGAAAAAAAGAATCGTCTGAGCAACACACTTTGGAAATCTCTCTCAAATGATATTTAGCTTTCTTTTAATTTGCCCATGGATGTGAGCAGCTTAGAAACAGCATGTTGTTTTTGCTATGTTTGTAAATGTCCTTTTCTTACATGTTTTATGTGAGGGACTGCGGATGGAAAATAGCTCAAAGCTAAATTCATTGTGTTAAGTGTTCATTACATTGTTTTTTTTATATGTCCGCTGTGCAGTGAGATCACTAAGGAAACAGTGTTTACTCTGGCCGTCAGACTGCTGTGATCTCTGTCTGTCCTGCAGGCTCGCTCCAGAAGAGGATCAATAACAGCAGTGATTGTGTTGTGTTCAAGCACCGAAGCAGAGACAAGGCTCTTCTGAAACCAATTAGATGCTTTTTATCGACTCATGGAGCAAAAAAGTACCAATGAAACAAGCCCGTGCTGCACTCCGGCCCTCCATGGTACTCACCAGTAATGGCTGTTGAAACGAAGCAGCTCTTTTTCTCCCTTCTCTTCGTCTGAGCTCAGATTCTGCCGTCAGCTGTGACAGGGTCAGCCAGCGGAGCTCCAAGTTAGTTTGTATTCCAGGCAACTGTGCCACCGATTAAAGTCTGCTGCGACAAGACTTTGGTTTATGCTCATGAAGACGGCTCGAGAAGGAGTCATTTACTTTAGTTTAATGTCAGTAGAGGGGACTCAGAGCTTGATTTCAATCTTTTGGTTTCACAAGAATCAGAGGAGGCAACATTTATTTTTATTTATTTATTTTTTATTTATTTATTTATTTGACAGGGACAGTGCACATTGATTGAGATTTCTGTAAATGCGCCAGAGTTAGCCAACAGGCTATTTTTCATCTGCAGTCCCTGGACAGATGTTGAAAGTCATCCTAAAAAAAAAATTCACTTCAAATAACAGGTAAATACAATCAGTAAAACAACATTCAACATAGATGCTTATATTATGATAAAAGCATCTATAAAAACTAAACTCAAATACAGATAAACATCTGTTTATACTTCAGCATTTTCTACCTCTGTTATTCTGTCCTCGTTGCTATTTTCTACAATCAAATAGATGCAAATGTTGGAGAGAATCAATGCCACCAGAGCCCGCAGACAAATTGGAAACTCAGTAATGGCTTCATGCATTAGAAGCTAAAGGATTGGGAATGGATTCATTGATTTCCCTGCTTGTGTAATGGTGGAGCTGAATAGTTTACCCGTTGGATAAACATTTGTGCAGGAATTGAAAATGAAAATACATGGTTCATTTGAAGACATGTTTTTATTATCTTTGCACATCCGTCAGCTTGTAATAGTCCTGTGTTGTCTTATTACGGCCTGTTAAGGATGACAAAGTACAAGTTTCTCTGCTGCTGGTTAGCTGTCCTTTAGTCAGAATGAGTGATCCGTGCCCTCGAGCCCCTGGCCTTAATTCAAAGTGCTTTTAAACCAGAGGGACTGCTGTGTGGCGCCTCTCTGAGAGCGAGCAGAGAGCAGCATCTTAATGAGAGGAGAGGGGAAGGCAGAGATGGATGAGGCTTACAAACACACACAAAACCACCCAGTTTACGGATCTACTTTTTTCACCCACGTTGTGCTTATGTCAGCTTCCTGTAAACTAATGAATTCTCTCTGTTAGACCACTGTTAGAAAGAGTGGAACCACATTAGTCAGAGTCTTCACACAGATTTGTCAACGCCACGTCTCGCAAGTTTTTGTTTTCAAAGTCTTTGAGTGGGGATGAATGGCTAACGGCCCGTCCACACGGCGGCATGCGTTGAAGCTTCAACTCTTCTGCCCATTCACTTTGAATGGGGTGACGTCACGCTTTGCCAAACTGTATTGTGGGAGCGTCGCTCGCTTCAAAAGTTGACAATGTTCAACTTTTTAGGCTTCGGCGGAAGCGTCAGCCAATCAAATCATATGCCACTACAAGCTCTAGCCAATCAAACCGCGAGCTTGTGTGTCCGGGGCGGGAGATTCATGTGATTGGTTGTTGGTCGAGCTTCAGACACGCCCGCCGTGTGGACGCTTATCAAGATAAAGCAGAGGTGAATGTAATGTTTATGTGGCAGGAGATGGGAGTCTCAAAAACTACCTTTCAAGTTCATTCAGTAGGGGTAGCTTCAGGTAGCAAAATATGGAGGATGGCTATATCAATTTATTCATCAGTAAATGGCTCTCTGAAACCTGATGTACTTATAGATTCTGTTTTCTTCAAGTTTGTATCTTCTTGGTCGGATGCACTTATTGTAAGTCGCTTTGGATAGAAGCGTCAGCTAAATGAAATGTAATAAATAAAATAAATGATTTTCTTTATGACGAAGAAAAGCAGAAAATCCTGATTATGTTGGGCATTTTGCTTGAAAAGGTGATAATAGAAAATGGTTACAGATGTTGATCAAGTATAGGATGAATCAAGCAACCTTTCAAAGGATTAATATCGATTGAAACAAAACTCTCAAATCTTCTCAACTTCCAACATCGTCATGTCTAGCTATGAGAGGATACTGCAGCTACAGATTCAATTCAATTTATGATTAATTATTGAATACCCCGAACACCCATATATTAAATCAACAAAGATACCAAACAGGAGGTGCTAGCAGTTGGGAAATATATGCCTTTTAATTGACTTGACAACAGCCTTAAATAGTAACGTAATTATTCAAATAGTTGGTGATTGATAGTTGTTAAATTAAATAGAACATTAATGAATGGACTCATTTCACCTCTAATGTCTCCAACGTGGCCCAAAAGGTAATTTTCAAAACTGATTTTTTTGTTCTGGGGTTTTCACTTCAAACATTTTCACACACCACAAAATGTGCAGTGCCAAAGCCTATTATGATTTAAATATGTTCTTTCCTGTGCTTACCTCAGTGATGGATTACAAAAACGGCTTTTTAAATTCTCTATGAAGTTCCATAGTCGGAAAACTTTGGGTGCAACAAATCATAAAGCAGGCGCTCACACGGGAAACCAAAGAGCTGCATTAAAACACTTCTACTTAACAGTAAAAAGTGCAGGAAACAACTCGGGGAATGTAAGCAGAGACTGTGGAGTCTCTTCGAACTGCATTTCCCCCACAGAGCCATTTATCAGTTAATCTCCAGTGGGAGAGTAATGCAATGATCCATGCACTCTGAAAGCGCTATCATCCACCCAGCTCCCCAAATAGTCTCAATCCTCAGCTGGAGAGGAATGGATCGGTGTGTTGCTGCTCACAGATAATGGGCTTTAAGCCGTCACTTTAATGCAAGGCATTAGGGAACCAAAAGAGATGCGTCACAATGTATTATGCTGCTCAAAAGGAGCTCTAACTAGGGCCGCGGTTCACCATATATGACATGACATCCTGTCGGAGCTTATGCTCTCATAATGCACCTAACTTTTCATTATTACTGTCTGTCTGTTTCACTGCATCATTTGAATCATCAGTAAATCTGCATTTTATATATAATTTAGTTTAGTTTGGCACATCCAAAAACAGAAAGATATTCGGCTCAATTTCCAACAACAACATGTGTTAGGGCTGCAGCTTCATTCCATTCATCTTTTCTCTCTCTCTCTTTCTCTCTGTTTTCTGTCTTCTTTCTGTGCCTTCTGTTTTCTCTCTCTAATTTTCTGGCCGTTTATTATTATAACCTTTTTCTCAAATCCCCCGTGACATACTCTGAATGTTTTGTCATTGTAGAACAGCGAATCAGGGGCTAAAATTGCACTTAACATTGTGATCTAACAAACGACTTTACACAGATTACTCTGCAGTTCTTACCCTCGCTGACAGCTCCGCCCCTCACCCTTTGTGCCCCTTGTTTGCATCTACAGCGTCTGCATGAAAAACAGGGTGTCAGGTTTGACCTACAGACTGTGTGTGTGTGTGTGTGTGTGTGTGTGTGTGTGTGTGTGTGTGTGTGTGTGTGTGTGTGTGTGTGTGTGTGTGTGTGTGTGTGTGTGTGTGTGTGTGTGTGTGTGTGTGTGTGTGTGTGTGTGTGTGTGTGTGTGTGTGTGTGTGTGTGTGTGTGTGTGTGTGTGTGTGTGTGTGTGTGTGTGTGTGTGTGTGTGTGTGTGTGTGTGTGTGTGTGTGTGTGTGTGTGTGTGTGTGGATATTGAAGAGTCAGCCACATGAGCTGTCACAGTGTGTTCCTGAGGCAGCATCTCCCTCAAAGCATCATGGTACTTTAACATGAGATTTATTTGCTGACCCAAGATTAACTTAAAGCTCTCACTGACTCCTAACTGATCACCCGAGTAGTAATGATTTGTTTGAACTCATTTATTCTGACCCCTAGCAGAGCTAACAGGACAGCACTAATGAGCGGTGCTCTCTGCAGAAATGGAGACTTTCCCTTCACACGTCTGGATGTTTTGATTTTTGTGTTCCCTCTGAGGCCATCAGTTACAGTTAACTATCGATGCTGTGGCATTTTACCTCTGCATCTCATATTGCTGACCACTCTGCTCTTCCGACACTGATTGATCGCTCCGTTCTCCGTTACCTGCCACGCGGTCTTAAAGGTGCTACAGTGTGTAACAAAAGATGGGGGGGACCATTATTCACACACAGCTCCGTCAATCCCCTCCCCCTAACACATACATCTCATTTAGGAGGTTATCAGTGTGGCTCCCCTACCACAGTCACTAGGTCGGGTCCCGGGGAGTAATTGACCGTTTTCTGCAATGGTGGCATTATGTGTGATCAATACTGCAGCACTGGCTATTCTGGAGCATTTATCCATACGTTCCAATACCTTTTGACTAAAATACATCCCTTAATTGATGTTCTCTTGCATGTACTGCACAGTTCAATACTTGTTTTAATACAGGCGCAGTGCCAGTGATATCCTTTAGAAATGTAGGCTTATATATAATGTAACAGAGATGCTGATATGTTTTGTATTTTCTTCCATAGGGGAGCAATGTGATGGAGGACCAAGACTTGAGAGAGATTGGGATCACAGACCCGAGCCACAGGAAGAAGATCCTGCACGCGGCACGGTCATTACCTAAAGTGAGGAGTCATTGATTCTAACTTCAATACTCATCCCAGCATTGCACAACCTGATTTATTCTCATGTGTCTGATTATCACAAGGTGCTAATCTCGCCTGAATACCAATGCAGTACCGCAGTGTATTTACCCAAATACTGTCATTAGTATAATTATGAGAAACTTGCACCTATAGAACTATTTCCATTGTACGTTACATCATACTTCTACTCCGCTACAGACAAGGAAATATTCAACTTTTTACCACTCTATATTTATATATATAATTACTGGTTAGTAAACAATGAGCTTAAACAATACCACGCATTGTTAAAGGTTCAAACCAATGGATTCTAACTTCTCTTGATTGTTATGTCTTACACAAAAACATCGTCATGTCTCCAATTTCATTTATATTGGTTGTCAAGAGTTGCTCTAAAAAGTAATTTCTCCTAAAAACGTTCTGTTATTTTAATTAATTTAACCGTCTGTATTTTTAAGTCCCACATAATTGAAATTATCCAATATTTCTGTAAAGAAAGAGAATTCAAAATCTTTGTTTCCTCTTCTTTATTCTCCCACTTACATATCAATCAAACTTTTTTCAGTAATGTACCCCCTTTGAAACATTTTCTCAGCCAAGTACCCCCTGACCGACCCCGAACATTTTTGATCGAAAAAGCCTATATAAATAATTACAATATAGTCATGTTCCCTCAGTGTGTGATTTATGAACTCCTTCGTGCATGCATTACGACAAACTAAGGATATTTTCATCTTCATGCATGAAAAAAAATAACATAACATAACATTTTTATAAAACAGATTTTTCCAAGGAGTTTTTCAATTTAAGTAATATGTTTAACAAACCAATGAACAAAATGATATATTGTGAAAAACTATAAAATGCAATACACACACTCCCTTGGTGGTTTTAGGAATATTTTATATAAAATTGTGTTTTCTATTTAACTTATTTTACTAAGATTATTTTTTTAATCATGCATGGTATTTTTTTAATTAACCTTTTTTTTTTTGTTGAAATCTCACGTACCCCCCAACGTACCCCCAGGGGTCCGCGTACCCCCATTTGAGAATCACTGAGATAAACTATTGTCACTTCACCTATACTAGCCACAACAATAAAATGATGCCTTGATGCATCAATACTACAAAACTAATAATGAATTAAGTTAAAACACATCTTAACATACCTTACTTTTGATACTTAAAGTACGTTTTAGTTGATAATAAATCTGTAATTGTACTTATTTGGACTGTAAAAGCAGGACTGTTAAATATGTTAAAAAGCAGCATTAGTGACTGTGTGGTTGTCCTGCAGGTGAAAGCTCTGGGCTGTGACGGCAGCGGCTCCATCTCCTCCTGGCTGGAGAACATGGGTCTGCACGAGTACTTACACAACTTCCTGACCAGCGGCTACCGCACTCTGGACTGTGTCAAAAACCTGTGGGAGCTGGAGATCGTCAATGTGAGTCACAGTGACGCACGCAGACTGCGAGGAGTATCAGAGGGTGAAATTAGTTTTAGGGAAACTTCAGAGAAAGGGATGAGTTGGGCAGTTTACGTTTTAGTTTGGGGCGGCAGGAAACTGAAAATCTGGATTTGAATACACAGAATGTTGCTGTTTGGTGAAGTTTACAAGGATCTTAAATATAAATCAGTAATATTGAAGGTAGTCCCATGACGAATGAATGCCTATTTTTTAGAGACGGAACTTCATTTTCACTCGTTAATTTTCTAAGCTGTGAACAAGGATGCATTTGTGAAAGTTATAAAAAAAAAACACATTTAGGTTTGGATTTAAGGGTTAATGTGTTTTATGACTAGTTTATTATCAGTGTCAGATGTGTCTTGGTCTTCTTCCAACTTTCATGGTCACATGATATTGTCCTCTGTCCTCTAGGTGCTAAAGATCTCCCTACTTGGTCACAGAAAACGCATCATTGCTTCGTTAGCGGAGAGGCCGTACGAGGAGCCTCCAGTCAAGCCTCCCCGTTTGTCTCAGATCAGGGTAAGACCCCCCACACTGTTTTACCAACAACTTTCTAAAGGTTAAATGACAGTTTAATAGTTTACCTTCCTCCCAGACTTGGTTTGCTTTGAGTCTAGGAATCTTGCAAAGCATGTGTTTTAGGAAAAATGACCATCACTGTTGATCATGGGACAACTAATGGTGTCGGATTCTGTCTCTCCAGTGCCAAGACCTGCCCGGATCCTCCTCCCCCCTCAGTCAGACGGACCCCTACACAGGACGCTCGATGGACCCTCTGCTGCCAGTAGGAGAGCCTGGGAGGAAAAAAGTGCCAGAAAGTGACTACGACGCCCAAAGATATCAGAGCGATCGACACCGATCACATGTATGTTTACGTCTTTCCCTTCAGCACTACTTTCTCTCCTACAGTATCTTCATGTCGTGATAAAAGTGGGCCACTGCCAGACTTATAATTACACTTCCTTCTTCCAGGATCGGTATGACGAGCGGCTTCGAGAGCCCCGTCTGACCCTGCGGCCGCCGAGCCTGGCCACCCCGTACGCCCCGGTGCAGAACTGGCACCATCAACCTGAGAAACTCATCTTTGAGTCCTGCGCTTACGAAGCCAGTGTATGTATATCACTCATCGTCCTTCCTATATGATACCGTTTTTATTCAATATAGTCACCAACCTCTTCTCTCTCTCATTCTCCCTCGCAGTACCTCGGCTCCATGCTTATTAAGGAGCTACGGGGTACAGAGTCCACGCAGGATGCCTGTGCCAAAATGCGGGTACATTACTTCTCCAAGCTCATGTGACAAACAATGCATATTTCTTTCTTTATGAGTGAGCACTAATTCACCTTAATGTCCACTCTTTATACGTCCTTTTTTCCTCCAGAGGTCGACAGAACAAATGAGAAAAGTCCCCACCATCGTCCTGTCCATCACTTATAAGGGTGTGAAGTTCATTGATGCAGCCAATAAGGTAACTACTACATCCCATCCTGCTCAGTGCAGCAAAACTCAATATCTTGACCCTTCCTGCCTCGTGCAAATAACAAGCATTTTTTGTAATATTTTGAGTGTCACAGCCGTAAATCCCTCTGCGGCTTTAAATGTCATGCCTGCAAGTTTAGGTCACATGTGTTCCTGTTTGACTGGAAGCAAGTGTGCTTGTATTGACATTTATTTTTTAACATTGAAAGGTTGTTTTAGAAGCACAGCCTGATTTTTAATGTGTATGCTTACACTTTCCTGCATATTGGGATGTTATGTTGTATGTCTGGGAGGCGTGTGGCGCAGTGGATAGAGCGTTGGTGTTAGGATCAGGGGGTCACAGGTTCAAACCCTACTGCAGTCTGCATGTCGTTGTGTCCCTGGGCAAGACACTTCACCCCAAATAGCTCCTGTGGGGATTGCCCACAGTATTGAGTATGTAAGTCGCTTTGGATGAAAGTGTCTAACATGTAATGTAATGTAATATGAAGTCTTTATAGAGTGAGTCTTATGCCAACTCTCTCCTCGGTGCAGAACATCATCGCAGAGCATGAGATCCGGAATATTTCATGTGCAGCCCAGGACCCTGAGGACTTGTGCACATTTGCCTACATCACCAAGGACCTGCAGACCAACCACCACTACTGCCATGTGTTCAGCACAGTCGACGTGGTAAGGATGCTCCTATTGTCCTATCAGCATAATCTCACATAGTTTAAAGTGACCCCGATATCAAAGCATACACATTATACTTCTACCTGTAGTGCTGTTAACCAATCTAGATTGTTTTGTGTGGGTGGCCCAGAGGGAAAACTGCTGCTACCCTTGTAACATAAACAAGGTGAAAATAATAAAAGGAGAATTGAAAAGTGTTGAAAAAACGTCCTCACTGGTGAATTTAAATTCCTCCAACATCATGCCCCAGACTTGAACTGAGGAGAAGTGACAGCGCGCATCGTCAACACTGTTATCTGGAGACTGAATTTTCTCAAGGTGTCTCGCTTCAGCTGCTGCGGATTGCCACCTAGTAGACACAGTGCTACTCTGGCCATGATGACTGTCCCTCCTTAAAGTACTCTGTCCCCCCCTGACACCGGATGATTATCCTGCTAATCTTTCCCATAATGCACCAAGGGGCTTTCCAGGCTGAAGTCAGTTAAACTAGGCTCATTTTCCTCTTCGGGGCTTAAACGAGGGGCTTTGTCTCAAGCAGTAATGCAGTCGGATAGCAGCTGCTGTGAGATGTGATTGGTTATTCTAAACTGTATTGACCAGAGAGCTGCAACAATTAGACAACGTAATCGATAAGTTGATCTTTGAGAGTTGATTGAAAGCTTAAGTGGCTTCTAATGCAAAAAGCAAGAACGTTCAGCCATTTCAATGATGGAGATTTCTATCTTTACTGTGTTTTGAATCATATTAAACTAAATATCTTTGCGTTTTGGACAGACAAAACAACATTTGAAGACATCACCTCAGTATTTTCTGACATCTTATAGACCAAACAACTTATTCATTAAGAAAATAAATAATTGTTAGTTGCATCAATTTTTGCCCATTCTGCTGCTACCATCCCCAGAGAGGGATCACAGAGCTGAACACATCTGTCTGGTGCAGAAGGCACGAGATGAATCAGGACATTAACTAAACAAGTTGAATAACAATATGCAGATTATTGCGTAACTCTGCGTCCCTTTTGTGTCTGTGTTCCTACCATGATTGCTTATCCCACTTTCCAAGGTATGCCGTGTGAAGCTTGAATGCTCCGTCGGAAGTCTGAGGTGCTTGATCACACTTGGAAGCTGTCAGTGTTTAACAATAGTTTGCTTTTGCACAATGCTCTCGAGATTAAAGCCACTTCTCCTTGTTACAAAGACGTTTTATGGAATATGTACTTCATGCGTACTGCAAACCAAATATTGTTGTTCAAAGCCGAGAATACCTAAAAAGGCTGCCTGCTTTTCGTCTTTCTCCCTCTCTGTGTAGAATCTGACCTATGAGATCATCCTGACGCTGGGCCAGGCGTTCGAGGTGGCCTATCAGCTGGCTCTGCAGGCCCAGAGGACCAAACAGCCCCAGAGCCTCCCCGTGTGCCCCGGCTCAGAGCTCATCGAGACCAAGTCCAGCCGACCTGTACCAAAACCACGAGGCAACGCACGGAAGTCAGGGGTAAGTGGACCTTGAACATTAATATAGCACAAGACACCATATAAACATTTTAGGAGATAGTTTATTGGACATGATTAAATAGAGCAACTCATTTAAGTTCTCCTCCTGTGGTGGAAGTATCTTTGTCTGACCCTTAAATTCACCTTTCCTGTTCATTTGGCAGTGATTTCAGGCTCTGTGTAGAACGCATGGTGCAAATGTGGGAGGAGAGGTGAGGGGTGCAGTCATTTCAATTTTATCTATAGGGGGTCTGCAGTATCATACTTTTAAAAATCAGCCACATTCAATATCCAGAGAGAAAAAGAACACCTGCTGTGTTTTCTAATGATAGACTCAAGCAGCAGGAGGTCAAAACTCAAGCAACACTTATTAAAGTATGAAGAACAACTTTATTGTGTACTGCAAATGTTGTTGGAGCTTTTTTTTCTTCTCCGGGCAAAATTAGGTCAAGTTGTGCCAGAAATATTTTTCCTCTATGTTCAACTGCAGCATATCCTACATAACGGACTTCTGATCATTTTTTAAGAAACATTATTCCAGGCTTTTTGAAACGAACCCTCAAAACACATTAGTAAAACATTTGTAACAGCTTCTCCCTTCATTATGATTACACTGTTCCGATGACTTTCTTTGCCATTAGCATAAAACCATTAAGAAGTGAAGCTTGTGCTGAATATAAATGAGATAAACATCGCACATCTCCAGCTGCTTAATGAAGTCGACAGAATCATGTTAAGAAAGTTTACTTACTCCTGTGATTCCCCTCACCTTTTGTATTTGTATAAATGCCTCACACTCCCTCAGTGACACACCCACACCCTGTTGATCTGCTTCTGTCTCGTGCTGCTCAAATCTGTCACACCCTTTTTTATTCTCACTTCCTGTCTGTGCTGCTTGTCTTTCCTTCTTCCTCTCCGCTCTCTTGCTGGCCGTGTTGATCTCTCCCAGGACTCTCCTCCTCTGGACAGTCGCTGCTGTTACTGTCACACCTGCACCACCCATTGCCCCTCCTACGCCCCGCTGCACTATGCCAGCCCTGCCGCCCAGGTGCTGCCTCATCTCCATCCTCTCGCTCTTTGCTCCTCTCTCTCTACCTCCCTACTTTATTTCACCTTCTCGCTGCCTTACAATCCCCCAGTATGCTCCATTTGTGTCTTTACCCCATGATTGTCTTTGTGAATGTTTGTTGCTGTTATTGTATGTCGAAGTGTAGTTTTTAAAATAAATAAATGTGTTGGTCTTTTCCACACTTGGCCACATGTGGACTGATGAATGTTACTTTTGACTCTGGCGTCCTCTAGTGGCTTTGTGCTAGTAACACATGCAGAACATTTACTGAGACAGAGGAGCCCATTCAGTTCCTCAGTGGATAGTTAATGTGCCAAAGTTATTTCAGTTCAAGTAAAGGAACTTGTATGAAAATCATTACAAATTCTATAAAATAGACTAATGAAAAAGGTTTTAGATTGACTCTACAGACATAATTGACAACGGCGCTGAATACATTATATTAGAGTGTATTCCAGACTCGGGTAAATCTGCATGCATCATTGAAACTGATTTTGACGCCGTGATCTAGTCCGAATGCCACTGGCCAAACATATATTTAAGTGATTTACTTAATTTCTGCAGATGTTGAGATTTGGTGCATTCTCTTCATGTCTACAGGGGGACATCGCAGAGCAGGAGGGGGATTCTCACTCCCAGGGCAGCGCCACGTGGCTCGTGGACCCCAAGGAATCCAAGCGCACTATCAGCACTAAGTACGAGACCACCATATTCTGATTGGACCCCTCTTCCTCCTGACCTCTGACCTCTGTTCCTGGTCTCACCCCTCTTCCTCCCCCTCGTTCTGTGTGCCTTTTCGCTGTGACTCTGCCTCTCCCTCTCTGGGCTGGACCCCTGCCCCCCCCCGTCTCCCGTCTCCCTCTGGCCAACACTCACCTAACACCGACACAGTCTGCGTGCTTTGCTCCTTCTGCTAATCCACCACCACTTCTTCACTTTTCAATGATTATTACCCTTCTGCTGTATCGACCCTCCTGTAGCTCCTGTCACTCAAACTTCCTGTCTGCCACTCGCCTTCACTGTAACTCCTCTCCGTTTTAACCCTGTATGCTTCCCGAACTCCCCCTGAATTTCTGCACCCTTCAACATCCCACTTTTGGCTCTTGGGTGATCTTCTTTTATTGGTGCTTTTCCTGCTCTACTAGGCGACGGCCGCTCTGAGGCTTTTCTCTCTGATCTTTCAACTCCTGACTTCTCCGAGTGCTGAGCAAATCTGCTTCACCACGACACAGAGTGAGCCCCTGCACACACCCTGTACCTGGAGGGACATGTTTCCCGAAGAAAAACTGAAACACCGGTCGTAAAATTCTATGAGTGTTGATGTTATGGAGCTTACACAGGATTTGCTATGGGGGACATTTTCACTGTCAGCGGTCTGCTTGAAGCCAAAGGAGGCCGAGATCCTAGCACTGTGATAAGGTCCATTCAGAGCTGAGAATGGTAGCATTTTGGGGGGAAAAGGGGAACAGAATAGGGCATAAAAGCTGATAAGGACCCGCATGTAAGTGTTCCTTGTTGCTCCAGGAAATAGACAGTCCCAACTGTCTTAAGACAGGCATGCCCTGCCTCTGTCCGTCAATCAGAGCTCCAGGTTTGAAACCGGATGTTTCTGGAGAGGACTTACTATGACTCAGCACTTTTGCCAAATCTACAAGTTCATCTTCTCCGTCTCCTCTTTTTTTCCTTCTTCTTTTCACGACTAATGCCTTCTATGCTCATCCTGTCAGCATTGCCTTTTGTTTTGCCAATCACTACCTGGTTAATATTTCACGCCTGCTTGTGAAAAGAGTTAATCATTATATGGGAGGGGGGGGGGTAATCCATCATCTACCCGCTGTTTATTTGACTTTATTTAACCTCATTCCTTTGTGTTCATGTTTCCTCTTCCTTATAGCTGAACACTGTGGCCACTCCCAGCCAATAAGAAAGGACAGGCATGAGCCCTGTTGCATTGTGGGTAGGATGTTTTGGTGGAAAAAATGACCCACTCCCCATGCGGCAAAATCACATCACCACTTGGAATCGAGCTCAGCACTGTAACACACGGCCTGGAGACACACAGACGTAAACACTGCAGATCAGCTGACATCCCCGACTTCATCACACACACACACACACACACACACACACACACACACACACACACACACACACACACACACACACACACACACACACACCATTTATCTCAATCGGAGAGTGATGGAGTCAGATGTTAGTGTTGCTTTTTGCATTACCTGAGAGATTAATTGAGGGTTGATGTTCTCTCTTTGAGGAAATGTACCTGCTGCGATGTCACAATGCAGAACTGGTTGTAAAAGGGGAAGTGGCAGAGATCGGGAACATTGTCCTGTGTTGTGAAAGAAAGGTACTAACTACCAGACAGACACCTCACTCTGACGGAACACAGTCCTTCCTGGGTAATTTGTCCACACATTGTAGCGTCTTTTTATGACTGTCATCCACACATACATGTATAACTGTGATAAACAATGTAATCTTGCACGGGAGGAACTCTAACCAAACTCAAAGGGCAGAGGAACTGACACTACAAAGACTGTTTTATAATAATAATAATATAACGGGGTGGCTTTTATATGATTTGAACGTTTTTCTGTATGTTTTAATTGTTTTAGAGGACTATAATATGTCCTAATGCTGGAACTGGATCGGCTGTGGTTCACTGCTGCTCCCTCTCTCCTTCCCTGCTCCTTTGTTCAGTTAATCCAGACAAGATTAATCACCAAACCTGCCATGCAGCCTGGTATGTCTTCAGTTTTAAGATGCAGAAAAGAACAATAGGGAACAGCATGTTTCTCCTAGCTCTCTCCCAGTGTGTTGACTGTTAATCGTACTTTTTGTTCAGCAGATAAATATATGGGTACATGGTCTGGTCCTTCTTGATTTAACTGTTGTATATGTGGTACGTTGTCAGGCCAGTACGATAACTCTATGGTACTCTACTGTCTTCAGCTCGCTGGTGTCGGCACCTTCGGCCATCAGCCTGGTCCCGTTCTGCTTTTGCACATTGTTTAGGATCAGGAGAGATATTTCGGGACTAATCTGATGACAACAATGATGAGAATGATATTGTAAATGAGTTCTAGCGGTCTGTATTTTGATACTTGAATGATTTTTGCTTTTATAGATATCTATATATATGTGTATATGTATGTATGTAATTTTTGACGTTTGTCAAAAGAGAGAAAAGGACTATGTCTTATAAAGTTAAACATATCGTGAATAAATACCCTGTGATTTAAGAAAAAAAAAGGCTGAGAAAACAAAGACTCAGAAGAGGGACCTCACTTCAGAAAAAAAAGATTGTAAATAATCTCGGGCTTCCAGTCTTTTTTATGATTATTTTTCATAATTGTACAACTAATAAATGGCGAAATTAGAAAAAGCTGACTTCTGAATCTTTATTTGTCCAATTACTGATCTTATGTTATGTTACCATGGAATGTTTTGCATTATTGTTTTTATTTTTGGTCGAATTTTGAACACCTAGTTCTTCTGCCTTTCTGATTTTTTGGGTTGTTTATTTACTAGTTTAGCTTAATTAATATGTATTTAGTACATTTTTTCAAAATTGCCCTCAGGTTGTGTATTGACATTATTATTTTTAAATATTTGTATCCTTCTGTTGCCTGACAATTTTAAAGGCCAACTTCTGTTATTTTGTCTAAATCAACTCATTCACCTAGAAAATTAAAACTAAGTTTGTAACTGTATGAATACGGGAAATTAATCAGCTGCATACAGTTAACCAAATAGTTAAATAAATCATGTTATGTTATCTAATTTCACTTTTTTTTTTGTTCAAAATTCAGTAGTTATTCAGTACTGGGGCTGATGGCCAAAACACTTTATACTCTCTTTGACTCTGAAACAGGAAGATGTTATTTCATCGAAAAACTGGAAAGACGTTCCTTATTATCTATAAAAGTGTTAATCTTCAGGTTACAAATTACACTGTTATACATCAAGTCAAATGGCATTAAACCAACAACTGCAGCCTGCGTCAAACAGCCACACGTCTCAGAACCCTAAAGCTGCGTTATTTGTTAAAATGTTATGACTGCTGGTCTGGAAAACATTTGTGTTATGTTGCCTCGTTGGCCAACACAAAAACATCAACAGAACAGATGATAGTTCCTCTGGCAGATATGAACATGGATTTACACATCTGCTCATTTTCATAGATATGCGACAGACGTCACAGGAACTGCTGTTCCTGGGGAACAGATCGGCTCGCTGCGTGCTGATTGTGCGGCTGATATCTGCAGACAGGCCTGCTTTGTTCACAAACACAAGACTGTTCACAGCGTGCACCCTGTAAACAAAGAGAACAACTGGGGAAACAAGCAAGAGGGATTTGAATTTTTAGGATACAAAAGAATAAACAGGACAGAATTTCATTGTGCAACTTTCCATGAAGGGAATGGATTTAGAAATAGTCACTTTATTAACTATAAGATGTATAGATGTGTTATTACAAGGCATTAATACGATTATATTAGATCAAATTGTTATGAAGAATCCAATAGTAATCTAATTATTCTGTTAAATGTTGTTACTAAAGGGTCATCCATCCACAAAGCAATCGTAAATGTTCAGGTTCTTGACCAATAACAACATAAAAAGACAAAACAAACGCTGATTTGGACAGTCAAGGGCCTAGTTTGTTTATTTGGTTTATGTAACTGTCAACAAGATGTGTTTTTCTTCAAAGATAAAATAACGCTTTGATAAATGCAACTTGTGACAAAATACTGCTCTTTCAAAACTAACTGCATTATAATTGATTAACAGAAACATGCTTCCATCATTATCATGAGTGTTAGAAGGCTGCTAATAATATATATCTCAAAGCATATCTTTGTCTCAGTACAGACAATTTCACTTATCTGTTCTTGTCGAATTGATAAGTAGGTCACAACAAGTTCACTTTTCAAAATGCAAACAAAAACAAAAAGCTTATTGTTAAGTTAAAAAAAACTTTTGTGACTTTCATATTTAGTATAAAATGTTTCTACTTATGCTTTGGAGAATAAAAATACTTTCCATTGGCTGCTGCTATTCCATTGGCTCTTCCTCGATCAGACGCTCGCTTATTGGCCGCCCACACCAACCTGTCCGGAAGCTAATTGGCTCACCTGCTGCAGGTTTCTCCACCTGTTCCGTCTTCTCTTCGTGTAGTTCTACTTCCAAGAACAGTGCAGCTGTCAGAGGGGACTGAGGTGCACCGACATGGACTAAACACAGCTCGTTTCTTTTTATACACACAGCTGTACGGGTTTACATCTGTTCTCTTTACATCGTTGGTGAGTTATCAAGAAATCCCTCTGTTTGAAGTGAGTGCGATCTTTGGTTCTGCTTTATTCATGCATACGACAGCGTTATGAGGAAAGAGTACTTCGCATATTTTTTTTTGAAAACGTGCTTTTACAAAAATATAATCAACCTTAAAGCATGGTATGAGTGTGCAATTCGTTTAGACCCCTAGTTATATTTTATAAAGCTTTGCCTTGATTATTTACTGTATTTGAGGAGGTTTCAGGACTCTTTGCACAAATAGCCTCATCATCTGTCACTAGGCAGTTTGGGTTGGAGGGAAGTTGAGGGTGATGAAGAAATATTCCCACTATAAATCAATAAATATACGACATTGCTAATCCATTTCATGCTCTTAAAAACCTGTAACTCCTTTCAAAGATTGATCATTAATGTGGCATCATTGAATATAAGTTGGCTTAATGGTTATAGGTTGAGTCAAAGTGCAAATATTTGAAGATAAATGTCAATAACACAGAATTCAGTGGAACATGTGCCAAGCTAAACATTAATGAAGAAAATGGTGTTCACTCGAGCGGGTAGAGAGTTACACAACCTGCTGATGTTCACCATGAACTTGTGTTTACTGACAATCATTAAACCAGCTCCGAGGCTGCCCTTGAACACATACTTCACATTTTTGGATCCTTTAAAGACTTTTTTTTTGGCACAATTACTATAATGTATCCTCATAAAGTGTAGATAATGATTCCTTGGATTGTAATTAAGCCTGGGAAGCTGAAACTTCTCACAGTAAACATTTAAAATACCTGTAGCTGATCCTCCCCCTTTTATAGTTTATAGTTTTGTTATATGCTGAGTTATAATTCAAGTGGAACACCAAGTAACATCAGAGCAGTTTAATTTAAAGTAGGAGTAAGCAAGGTGACATTCCTTTCACTATTAGATCCTGACTCAGCTGTGGGTGCAGTGACTATGGTTTGTTGTTCAGGTATGAGGTGTTGGCTGCTCTGCCTCGGACACTTCCCTCGCTCTGCTGGTCTGAATGAGCTGATGGGAGGACCGATAATTGGCTCCTATTAAAGCTTTGACTAAGAGGCCACTTCATGCTTCGTCAGCCAGCCTTTGTTGCCAGAAAACACGAGTTAGTTATGTGGGTGTTGGTGATCAGGTTTTAACCCAACTGTCCTTTGCTATGTCTTCATGTCAACAAGATATTGCTCATCAGTGGCTTCCTACCAGGCTCTAACAATATCTATTTTTTACCAAGTAACTTTTCTTGTAACTTGTGCTTTAAAACTTGTATTGTTATGATCCAGTTTCTAAATCAGTTTGTTAATATTAGTTCAAGTATTTTCTCAAGCTTACTTTTATTTTTCATCCTAGTGAAGCATCCTGCATTACATTTTGTTATCCTTCATTTGTCAGAGAAAAGTCATATCTGTTGTACTGTCTCTCTATAAATGCGCTCTTGTGCTCAGGGATTAATCAAAACGTTAAAAATGTGTTATTAAAATGAGACCATAATACAAATTAATCAATTCTACCCTGTATACATTTTCTCTCTATGGTATATCCTTAGTTCAAACAAAGACAGGGTCAAAGGGGAATTCTATTGTATCTTTTTAGAAAACACAAATATTTGAGTCCAAATCCGAGTGGTTCAAGTGTTTTAATCATTAACCAGTTACATTTTCTATATATTTGTATTTTACTTAAGCCTCTTTTAAAGTCCTATCGTCATACCATAGATAACATATTGATTTTCAAACTGAAACGCAAAGTACTGAAGATAAATACTGAGGAGTCACTATTCTCGCTGTAGCAATGAAGTGATCTCAGTCATTAATCATTCATCTTTTTTAGGCTGCTGTCATAAAATGCCGTTCCAAGAAACATCCCTGAAGCTAGGGCTGCTCGATTATGGCAAAAATCATAATCTCGATTATTTGGGTCAATAATTGATATCACGATTATTAAAAACGTTTAACCCTTTACTTTGAAAACATCCATTTATCGAAAAAAAAAAACAACAGTATGTTTTGAACAGTTGATTACCCTGAACTTTAAGTATAATTCAACTGAAAAACCAATAAAAATAAAAATAAATAATCGTTTTATTTCGATGATGTTGTTTACGTAATCGTTGCAAGCTAAAATCATAATTGCGATTAAAATACGATTAATTGAGCAGCCCTACAAGAAGCGGCTCCTATTTTCCTTGAAGCATTTCTTGCATCACAAATTATTTAAATTTGGCAGAGCAGACATATTGTTTATGGGTAAGGTGCGTTAATGGAAACTCATGCCAAATCATAAAACTATGATAACTGCCAGCCTTCATGCAGTATCATGACCTTTATGCCGTTTTTGGGACTAAAACCAACATTGACTCATAACGGTCAACACTTAATTTCCTTACTCTTATTTGTTCAATCATATGTTCTCTGAGATAAGAGAACAATGCCGTTGGCTTTGCTCTGTTTCCACGAACACACCTGAACCTGATTGTGCAGCTAGGCCTACGTGATGAGTAAGCCATATTACAGGTTGTAAAGCCTTTGTCACTATTATACATCTGTGTGACCTATTTAGACACAAATCCACTGAAGAGCCATAACCCAAGTTAAATAAATATTATCCCTTTGTGAGTCAATCATGATACATTGTTGGATGTAAGTGCTTCCCAGACTTGCTAGTGCACGTTAAGCCCTTCTAATGGAAAGTGAAGAACTTTGCTTCATGTGGCCTCGTCTTTATTGCCTTATTAATTCATTTACTCCCCTATGTGTTTCTAATTATACCCTCCATTATTGAGGCTTTGGAAAATCTTTTTCCTAGTATTGTATTGTATAAGTAGATGTAATAATCGCTCTACTTATTTTGGCTGGCACACTTTCCTCATTCCTGAGCTGTCAATGGTAATATACACAAGGTAATATGCAGGAAATACATGTAATGTTATGTAACATAACACTGCAGATCAACTGTCTACTCAAATTGTACATGATGTGAAGAACGTCATGCTCATGCACGAACAAAGATGAGACGTCTGGCTTCATGGCTGAATCATCGTGACTGGAATTCTTATTAACAAACCACTTAAAGCATCGCCGCATAACCTGAAAGCTAAAATGCCGACATTCTTCTTTGTACTATCTGTCGCTGCAATCTTTTCGCAAACAATTCTCACTACTGAAGTTAATATAATAAACCATTACAAGTCTTTGTTCACTTTTGAAATCACTTTAGTCTGTTTACCATCCCTCCACTATAGCTCAATACTGAATCACAAGGGAACCTCGTACCAGACGTCGAACACTTTAGAAAGTATCTGAACAGACAGTTGAAGCATCACATGAGCTTCAGAAACATTTTGAAATCCCTTTTTGCAGAAACGAAGACTGCGGATGTCTCCCGTCACTTACATTGAAAACTCATTAGGAAATCTTCTTTTACTGGCCCATCTGAACATGAACGATAACGGCAATATAACAAGCTTTATTGCCGTTATGATTACCTGACCATTATCCAAAGACAGACAGGAAAAATTGTGAGCCCATCCTAAAAGAACAATAATGTCTAATTTATCAAAAATAATAACTAGTTTATTCATTCATTTAAATAATGAAGCAATTGCACATAGCTAGTTATGTTTAATATATCTCAGTGACAGTGAGAGCACATTTAACATCTTAACTACAAGAGCCATTACATTATGAGGATAATGTAGCTATCAGTTGTAATTTGTGGCCTTCATTTATCACGCTAATGGAAAAATTTACATTAATAGTTGTTGCTTGGATGTTTGCAAACCAATTTTGTGAATGATTAAAGCTTTATCTCATCTTTACCAGCTGTAGGACATCAGTATTCGTATTTGAATCATTATAAAGAAGGGACAGCGGTAACACACACATTTCATCATTTTGTCCCATTCTTAAATGTTCTCCTTTACTTTTCAGGTTCTACCTCAGCCTGAGTCTCTGTGAAAGTTACCGGTCACAAGGGGACTGTGAGACCCAGGTACCGCCCTCGTCCTCGTCCTCTTCCTCATGCCATGCCGAAGAGTGACACTTGGCCAGGCGGCGTTGCCATGGATGCCTCGAGTAATTTAGACAGTGCTGGGAGCCGCGACAGTGTAATCAGCATGAACTCTGGCTATGTGAGTTCTGCAGTACATCTCATCCCAGCCTTCTGTCCCAATGACCTTGTCTCTTATCTGCTCTTTGTGTAACACATGGACACACTTTACTGCGACACGTCTCCTCTCGTCCATCTGAATAAACATTACATTTATACACGCTTCTGCAATTTATTGGAGTGGTGAAATACGGAACTGGGACTTTTTTCAATTAATTTGTTCAAACAGTTTAAAAATACAAATACAATCATCAGACATAATGGAAAAATGTGGCGCAGTACACCCAGAAAAAGCTGTACAAACCTTGAGAGTCAGGTGCCAAGACATTAAAGGGCCCTATTGTGCTTATTTAAGGCTGATATTTGAATATTGTGCCTCTACTGTGACATGTTCAAATGCTTTAATGGTCATTACATGTCTTTAATTATCTCATACTGCCTGCTGCAGCACCTCTTTTCACCCTCTTTCTGAAACCAGAGCCCAGTCTGCTCTGATTGATTAGCTGGCCAGCTCTGTAATGATTTGTCAACTGCTTAGAGATGTCTATGTATATATATATATATATATATATATATATATAATATTAATAGAATTGGAGAGAGTTAAAGGTGGGGTAGGTAATTTTGGAGAAACCAACTCGAGTGCGCTAGAATTTGAAAATACACAACCAGAACAAATCTGCCACTTCCTTACAGAGCCCCTCCTCCAACACACACAAACGCGCACATGACCAATCAGGGCACGAGATAAGTTTGTGCACAGATGGAAGGCTGACAGGCAGGTAGGCCATCCAGTTACTTTAGCCGGGCCGGCTCAGATGATTAGTCGTGCTTTTTACAGTACTACGGCTTCCACAGATGAGATTTCGGTATGGAGCACTTCAGATATTCATTGCTATCGGGATGTTAAGAGCATCCCATGGAATATAACTAAAAGTGTATCTCGAGCCGGTTTCTCAAACGTACCTACCCCACCTTTAATGTATTACACAGCAACATTAAATTGTGCATCAGGCTCTAATAACTTCTGCATGGTTTATTACAGTATCTATGAGAAGGTCAAATAAGAGGAAGTTAATGTTTTGGAGGTGATGTCCACTCATGTTGGTTCAGGCAGGGTGTCATTGAGAGTTTCTCTCTCGATGCCTCGACGGGAGTTTTTTTTTTAATGCCGTTCACAAGCACCTACTGTCACCTGAAATGAATTCCCCTGACAGGCCAATATGAAACAAAAGATGGCCAAGTACAGAACAGGATAAAAGTGGTGCAATTAGTCATCCCTCTGCAGCAGCTTGACCACTAAACCACTTTGACCTTTTGTTCCTGTCCTGTCTCTCATGGCGGTGGTAAGGGTTGAAGGGAGGACAGAGGTTGCTGAACATTTGAGAAACTGCTCCGAGTTTAAATGCGTTTATTTTGTCTGCAGAGTGAAGACAGTATGGAGCACTTAACAGCAGAAGAAAGAGCGTGTATCATGTATCTGGAGGAGACAATTGAAGCGTTGGAGGTGCAGGAGGACAGCGGCTTTTCAAACGATGAACCTGAAGCTGGATTACAGGCAGATAAAACAAGTCACATGAGAGTAAATGGTATGTTCATATCAAGAAAAAAACTATATTTGGACAAAATGCTAATTGAAAGCTAATGAACTTGTTAATTTTGTAATAATTTGTTTGTATCTTGATGTTTGATTACACTGGAAGTTGCTTTGGATAAAAGCGCCAGCTAAATGAAATATAATGTGAACACTGAATTACAATCAATAACTGCAGTATGTGTGTGTTTCTTACTTAGACATTTCCAGTTTCAACACTGATGAGTCTGGAGGAGCTTTAACCAACGGAGACAAAGCGGGGCATCACATTTTACAAACTCCAGAACCAGCGTCCTCTCCTGCATTCGACAGGAAAGATCTGAACACATCCATGAACCTCATGACTCAACTCAACCCTCCAGACTCAGAATCAGTCACTGATGGCAACATTCACAGTGAGTTGTGCATATCCACGGATGAGGATGGTACACTAAAGATTGTCCCAAGTGACAGTCTTTCCCCCGGTCCGTCCACTGGGGCCCCTGACACAGATGTGGGTGTGATCCCTCCTCCCTCAGCCTTCATGGATGAGCCCTTTAAGCCTCCACAGCCACAGAAAGTGAACTACCTTCCTCCACCTCCAGGAATACACAACCACCAGCCAGGAGGAACTGTTGACTTGGAGGCGCTACGTCGAAGATCCACTGAGAAGAGGTCTTCACAGAGGTCGCCTGTGAACAAGGAGCCTCCAAACAGTCCTCCAGAGCTGAGTCTACCAGCCGTCAGCTCGGGTCCCCCGTCAAGTCTTCCCCCGTCAAGTCTTCCCCCGTCCAGTCTTCCCCCGTCAAGCCTTCCCCCGTTAAGTCTTCGCCGGTCAAGTCTTCCCCCGTCAAGTCTTCCCCCGTCAAGTCTTCCCCCGTCAAGTCTTCCCCCGTCAAGTCTTCCCCCGTTAAGTCTTCCCCCGTTAAATCTTCCCCCGTCAAGTCTTCCCCCGTCAAGTCTTCCCCCGTTAAGTCTTCCCCCGTTAAGTCTTCCCCCGGCAAGTCTTCCCCCGTCAAGTCTTCCCCCGTCAAGTCTTCCCCCGTTAAGTCTTCCCCCGTCAAGTCCTCCCCCGTCAAGTCCTCCCCCTGAGGCCGCTGAGCCCAGAAGTCCCCCTGCTGTGGCCCCTAGGCCCAAGAAGCTTCCTTCCAACATTATTCTCAAATCACACAAAACTGGCTATGACGGCAGCTCTGGAGCTTCGGTGTCCACTAGCAGTGACTGGCATTTGTCCGACCCCCAGAGGGTCCGCATTGAGGCCCTACGGAAGCTCGGCCTGCTGCCTGCTGAGGCAGATTCAGGCCCTGCCCAGAGTCCTTCACTTTCTCCCCGAACCAGAAAGTCATGGGCAGCTCCTCCTTCTCCAAGCAGCTCAGCAGCTCCAAATACACCACCCTTGACTCCATCTTACATCCGAGTCCACAGCCCACCTCCTGCCTCCGCTCCTCCCCAGTCTCCTGCAGCTGAGCCGACAGCAGCTCCTTCTACAGCTGCTGAGGTCCTCCTAGTGCCTGCTGCTTTCAGTGATTCACTCGAGCCTCCTCCGTCGGATAATATACTCTCTGCTGTCAACACGCCCCCTCGTACCCCTCCTGCCCTGGTAAAGCATCTAACCCCACCAAAAGCCTTCAAATCCGCCTCCCTGGAGCGTTCTTTACCTGGCCTAAGCAGCTATATGGCGAGCCAAGAATCCAACAAGGCGGGAGGTGATCAGAGCCCCAGTCAGCTACGTAACAATCGTCCTCGTCCCGCCTCTCTGGGGAGTGGGAAAGAGTTCATTGCTGCTCAGAGAAATGGTTTGCATCCAGGCCGTGTCATCAGCAAAGAGCCGGACTTACGGAAGTCCCTGCAGGCCCACAATGCCTTTCAGCACACCGGAAGCTCTCAGAAGCTTCCTCGATCGCAAGGCATCAGCGTGCTGATCTGCCCGAGGTCAGATAACGAAGAAGACCGCCGTGACGCTCTGAAGAAGCTGGGGCTGATCAGGGACTGAGGCATCCATTTTCACACTTACTTACTAACTGCCATGGTATCCCTCAGATCATATATTTAAAGGAACACACCAGAGATTCATACATGATTGATAAAGGCATTGAAAAGACTTTCGGGAAGCATCTTAACCACATATTTATGCTCTTTCCTTTTTACTTCATCATGCACGAGACTGACTCGCATGTCTTGCATTCATTGGCCGCGCTTGCATCTACTATTATTGGACAGCCTTATGTACAGTGTTTTATTTCTCATAAAACTGCCAATCAAGACGTTTTTTAATACACACTGACTTACTGTAGCTGTGGTTGTGTAAATTAAAAATACTGTTAATTTTAAAAAGGGATTGAGTTATCTGAAATTGTAATATGTTTCTTGTAGTCTACATGTATAAACATTGGTGTACGTCTGTCACATGTTTTTCTTTACAGTGACACCACTGTTAGAGGTTAGTTCCTCTCTTTGTTTTCCTTTTTAAATACTCTCAAATGTCACCTTTCTTCACTTTCACTTCCTAAAATTCTTCAGATTGTTGCTTTGTTGGCTACAGGAACTAGCTAATATTTAGGTGTTTGTGTGTTTAACATGAGCTGCATTGACCCTGTATGGCTCAGTGCAGCATGTCAAAGCAAAGGATTTTACATTATAATTGAAGGGTGTTGACTAAATGAATAAAAAAAAGTAGAAAGCATGTATAGCTAGAACATACCTTGGCGTAACTCAAAGCACGTAATAGGCCGGCGGCCACTAGGTGATAAGAATTTGAAACACGCCGCTTTTGTGGTTGCTTAGTGACACACATGGAAAAACGTATGAGCTTGTTACACAGCGGATTTATGTGGTGTCAATTGTTGACCCCAAAACTTTTATTAGGTGCACATGTTATATATTTTTCGAACATACACTGTCCTTTCATTGCTTTCAAGTCACAAATGTACTTTATTTACATTTCTAACATATAATTTTCCTCTGGTGGCATGTAAAGAATTGGCCCTCATAAGTCATGTGAAATCTCAAAACAGACAGATGTTCTCTGGCTCAGCATTAGCACCTTTTATCTGATGTGATAGAGAGAGAACTGGTACAACCTGTTCCCGCCTCCAAGTTTAGACTTATGCAACACCTTTGCTGCTCTTGGTGGCACATTTACAAGCACGCAGTACCTCTGGAAATCATTTTATCACTGCTGCAGGTCTTTCAGAGATAAATAGATTTGCTCTATTCTCTAACACGGTGTTAAGGTCACCCACTGCTGTGAAAATTAAGCTCAATTTAAAAGTCAACTCTTAATAGGTATTCACATCATGAGACAACTGCACTATTGAGTGTGTAGAGAAACCGGCAAAAGTGTTTGAATCAACACATTTTGTCCCTATAGGACCATAATATTGACCTTTCGGACATTGTTGAAGGCCTGCCACATCAAAATGATACCAGTATTTTGCCAGTGCAGCAGTGAAGTGCTCTTATCTTTCTAGTTGGTGCCATTCAAGCTACTACACTTAACTAGGTGTGGTGTCTTAGTGCCAAGTGCACAGTCTTTGTTGTCTTAACCACACCCTGGATTTCTTCCCAACATGTATTTTATTAAGTTTGCATAATCTATAAACAGAATATTTTCATTAATGTATCTGTTTATTTTTTTGTTTATACAGTTTTGCTAAGGAAGATAAAACCTGAACTTCCAGAGGAAACTTTTAACAAGAGCCACGTGAAAAGGGATTTGAATACTGTTTTCAATATTTTCCAATGAGCATATTTTTGCAATAAAGATGAATGAAACACTATGAAGACAACTTAAACTAGAATAAAAATGTGTGTGTATGATTTGTATTTGTTTAAGTTAGCAAGGATCTCTTTCACTGTGAAGAGGAAGCAGTTGCGTGCTATCGAACCAACACAGGCTGCTTTGTGCTGCTGCTCTGAGGCCTGCAAGCTATCTTCACTTTCCACCTGCGCTCTGTTGTCCCGCTGCCAGCAGACCTGACTGACAAGGACTCAGTGGAAGTTCCTGTCACTTTCACTGTTACCCTCATTGACATCATAGATCAGCTGCTTTGAATAACATACCAGATATCACTTTGCATACCAACGTGTAAAAAAGTTATGATGGGATCTGAGATTAGGGAATAAAGTTACTCATAAGCCTTAAATACACACGATGCAAAAGTGATATATTATAGCCAGGGTTGGGTAGAATTGGATTACATGTTATCAGGATTAAATATTAAGATTAGAAAAAAAATAAGTAACTTTAATCAACCTGAATGCCATTAATACAAATGTGCATGCAGATCATGGTGACAATGCCAAGGATTATTTGATGACATTTTAGGAAGTGTCTAAAAAATAACAGAAATGTTCTCCATGTAGTCGTCTGGAGAAACAAATTACACATAAAAAAACAGCATGCCACATGTTGTAGAATACACAATAGGCCTAACCCTTAAATGTGTACCAATACTGTTTTGGTAAGTAACTGTACATTCTGCTATGTGCAAAATGCTTTTTATTTCTATTGTAATATGTTTGGAGGTAATTATAAAGAAAATAAGTTGTTTTCGTATGAGGTAAATCTATATTAAGTGCAATATTAGATTGTTTTAATGTTCAGTTTAAAAAAATTAAATTCTTGAAATCCAATTAAGTACATTACTCACAAATGTGCTTCGTAACTGACTGCATTGTAAAGTAATCTGACCCAACCCTGATTATATCAAACAACCTGCTAACAACTGGTAGATTAAGTAGAGTAGAGCTTTTTAGTTTGAATGCCTTTTACAAATAGCATTGGCTACGTGTTAATGTTTCTAATCCTGCAGTGAGAGGTGCAGGATTTATTATTCCAGGTCGTCACACGGGGGCCGCAGAGGGAAAGACCACCATGAGGTGAGAGGGACAGGTGCGTGCTGCTGCTCTATCGAACTCTTTCCCCTGTCAATATGTGCCCTAACCTTCTCCATAACCTTAGCCAATTATTTATTCTACTTCCATCGATAATCTAATCTGAACCCTAACCGGGGAAAGGGGACACTACCTGAAGGAGAATGTCACTGCAACACACGTGTTGGTTAAAAGCAGGAAGTTACCTGTAGTAGTTTGGCCCACTAAATTGGCCTGCTGATAAACACGCGTAGCTGTGGGATAAACAGCAAAGGATGTGAAACACAGGTCATTGATTGCATATAAGGTATATATTCTGTTTCCTAATCCTACACGAATCTGAACACACATATTTCATGGTGACTTTCTACATTCTATCATTACTGCTATAAACTCCCCATAAAAAGACGCTCCAGGCCTCCTTTGAGAATCATCAGGTTCTTCATTTCATCATTTATTTGAACAGGGACAATGCACGTTGATGACAAATAATGCTTCAAATGTAAATATGCCGGATTTTTGCTTTGATATTTATATACATAGCAACAATAAATATATGATATGCAGAAATAGCATGAGCAGCATGTATTTACAACATGGTAAGTATCAGTATCTAAGTATTACAGTGATAGTTGTTAGAACAGCAATGGATGCATTTAAACAAGAAACAGCTAATTGTCGCTTCGGCATGTATTCTATTCTGCCAATTTCCTAAAAAACGTAAACAATTGCGTATTTAAATAATTGGGCTCAAGTCGTTGCCCATTGCCAATACACTGAACGCATGGCATCATACTACCTGTTGACAGGCCTGAAATAATTCGGTCTGGTCCAAAATGTTGTAACCCACTCCAAATGAAGCACGGCAAAGAGTAATATTACGAGTTATAGAAATTCCTTGTCCATTGATATACTGTAGGTTTGCAGTATCCAGTTTTTAAATCCACAGTTCTACAGAAACAGCTCGACCACTAGAGGGCAGTCTAGATTCATGTGTCCATAGCAGAAAAAAAACACAAATGCTGGAACCAGATTTCCCCACATGTGATGAGAGAGTTCATATGATGAGCAGCATTCAATAATGTGCATTCAAGACAATTCTCACATCACATGCTGATGAGAAGACTGCCTTTAGATTCAACTGCTAACATTGAGAAAACTGATGAATTTAAACACCTCTAGCCTACTTCTGCATATCACCACACAAAGGGATCCAAAAATAGTGGAAAGTGAAACTAGAACAGTGGAAATCAGTGCACTGCCATCACATGACGCTGTGATTTTACATTCTACAGTTTAGTTAAAATCTTTTAAATGTGATTCTCTATATGGTCTTGGGAGTCTTTTATCACACTCATTTGTATCATTTTTTAATGTTGTATGAAGTCATAACAGCTGATTATTTGTTGTAAATTTGCACGTTTTTAAATTCAGTTATTCATTATAAACTGTTATGGTAATCGTATCTTCGTCCCGTTACTTGAAAAGCGTAACAAATTTAGCTTTCCCCTTCAAATTGTTAAAGGGAATAATTTTGGCGTTTCTTTTACTGCCAAACAAGCCACGATAAAAAAAAAAGCCAAAGCAATGACTTTAACTCCATATTCATTGTATTTACGTCATATTTACAAGTCTGCTTTATCCTCAGTCATTCATTCAATAGTTAAATTGAATTTAGTTCAGCTGTTGATTCTTAAAAACGTCTCATTAAATGGGTTTCTTTTTGGAGAAATAGGATTTGTAGCATTTACGACTTTTCTTATTTTCTTTACAGACCTACTCCGTTATTTTTTACAGTTATTTTCTCTACTACTTATAAGGATAAACAATGGTATATGTCAATGTCCCCTGTCAATATGTGCCCTAACCTTCTCCATAACCTTAGCCAATTATTTATTCTACTTCCATCGATATTTGAATCTAAACCCTAACCACGGGGAAAGGAGAAGCTACCTGAAGGAGAGTGTCACTGCGACACATGTGTTGTTTCAAAACAGGAAGTTACCTGTACAGGAAGTTCTTTTCTCTACTACTTATAAGGTTAAACAATGGTCGAACCATTGTGGCTGAGTGCTCAGTTTTGTCCACAGCTGCAGTTTTTCAGAAGAAAATCGCTGTGTCTTGTTCCCTTCAGAGGAAATTATTCAGGGCAGAGTATTAGCAAAGAGGCCATTTGGGCGATTTAAAAGTTTTTACTCATCAAAGTGTCACAATGACCCCTAAACACAATCGTCACTTGTGTGGAGTTTAAAGCGCCTGACATGGGTTGAATGGGATCTAAAGTTTGGTGTTTGACTTGTTAAACACGTAATATTTGGTCTTTTATGACACACATAGGCTGAACCTCCACAATGGAGACACTCCCTGGGTATTGGAGCAGGTGGGTGTAGCTGCTGCACTATCAGGCTAGACAGTGAGCTCATGGGACTTCCCCAGCGCCCTGGTCCTGTTCTGTACTTACCTACCTACATGATGTGTGTGTCTGAAAGAGGCCGCCAGGAGCCTTGTCCTTTTCTTCACATATGCGTTGATCATAGGGGATTAGTGGAGACAAAGTGGCGCAGAGCCACTGCTGAGTGCGCTGGGGTTTAAGCATGCCCGGCCCAGTTCTGTGTCATCCAAAAAGTTTACTTAAAATATAGGGGTATTATCTCTCGTGTGTGTGTGTGTGTGTGTGTGTGTGTGTGTGTGTGTGTGTGTGTGTGTGTGTGTGTGTGTGTGTGTGTGTGTGTGTGTGTGTGTGTGTGTGTGTGTGTGTGTGTGTGTGTGTGTGTGTGTGTGTGTGTGTGTGTGTGTGTGTGTGTGTGTGTGTGTGTGTGTGTGTGTGTGTGTGTGTGTGTGTTAGGCGGTAGGCGCTGTTGTACAATTAAGTTGGATGATGATTGATACTTTGAATAATTCGGGCGCATCACAAAGGATTAAACGTATCACAATGTCTCCCTTTCTGCTTCATCTTATCTTGATGAGTCCACTTGATTACAGATGTACAGTACGCACACACACCAAATAGAGTATTCGCACAGGCCTGTATCCCCTCCAGCACCCACATGCTCACTCATGCAGCTAACAATCCTGTCCGTATCTTGTCTTCCTCCCTGCTGCAGCAGCATTAAGTCTCAGGTAAGATGAATTGGAGCGTAGAAAAATAAGCCCTCATAACCCATAGCCCGAGGGTGCTGCGGTGATAACGCTCATTAGAAGGTTTCAACTCTTCTGACATTTCCAGTGCTGTGATGATACAAATACAACTTGAAAAGCCTCTCGAGATGGTGCTGTTGTGTTTATCCAAGAGGCTGCAAAAGTAGTCTTTGAAAAAAGCCTTTCAGTTGGTTAGAGTGTGTGTGACACCTTCATTTCTTCCGACTTGATAACTTTGTTTCCTTTTTCCTTCCCTCTCTCTCTCTTGCTCCCTGTTAGTGCCAGTGACTAAGGCTGTGGTCAGAAGGCATTCCTGGGGCAAGCCCACAGCGTTCGCCTGGATGCTTGTACTAAAGTGTGGAACTCAGCAAGCCACTCTTCTCCCCTGTGGTGCTGGCATGGTGAGTACCAAGAGATCCTGCTGAGCCTGCGGTGGTGTTGGTAACCTCGCATATGAGGCCCCTGCAGAGAGGAAAAAGACGGGAAGAAAGAGAAAAATCCTCTGAGCTGTGAGCCTTGGCATTTTCACACATAACTCTTTTAGACAATTGGGGAGCATAGATGTCGAACTGGTAGTAGTAAATGAGGTTCTTAGGTGATGTGTCCCCGTGTATGACCATCTGGAAGAGAGCATTAGGCTCTCTGCAGGGCTTCTACTCCTCAGTTCATTAGCATGCAGGGTAGTGCAGTGATGGCTCTCACAGACGCCTCCCAACATGCATCCATCTTAAATTTATCTTGCAGCAACAGCTGTTAAAGCATCGTGTGAGCCAAAGCAAAAAAGTGGGTTGTCTAAAACAACTGGGTACCACATATATTTTGCCTCTTGATGGCTAAAAAAGGGGAAATTAGGAAGTTTGGAACCATTGAGGCAGTTGTTAAATGTGCTCCAACAATCATAAAAGTTTTTTTATAGATCCAAATAGTGTCGTGCTTCAACTCTTTTGAAAGACAAAGTTATGAACTAATACTGCCTAAAAATCTAAAAAGTACTATTCGTAACCAGTCAGGTTGCGGTCGGTTACTCAAATCTTATACAACATGTTGCATAAAAACGTTGTCTCCCTCTAAAAAAATGGTCTCCATTGGACTTAATCTACAAAAGCTCTTTCTCGACACCTTCCACACTCTTTACCCTGTGCTGAAGTCCTGTTCATGACGAGCATCATACATTAAACATTTCCTCGGCTTCCCTTGTGTGTCTGTAAGTGTAAAAATAGCTTTGTTTTGTGCACAGTGTGATGCCCGTGCACAGCCCCCTGTATTTAATGAAGTGTTGCCATGAAAAGTGTACTGATCCTGCAGCGTGACTTTGGTGGCAAACTGTGTTCTGACTTTTTCAAACTCCCCGAGTGACTGAGCTCATTTGGTTATACAAGTGCTCCCAATTACCAAGAGATTTAGATACAGGGACAGGGGATATTTCCATATCCCTGACGGATGTTATTTTAATTACACTGAATTGCTTGACTTTGTGCTCAAGATTTACATTATTCTTCTTCTTCAGTGGAATCAAAGAGGGATTCTCGGAAGGTAATTCTGTTGTCCTGAATCTCCTTTTTAGTGAGGCCCCTAATCTTTGTCAAAACATGGGGTAGCATTGGAATCCGTATTGAATTACTTAGTTTATAAAATATCTTACTTTACATCGGAGGTTACGTCTTGACACCTTTTCTTAGAAGTAATGGTAATTTTAAAAAGTGGCAGAATGGCGGATAATGAAATATAATACTCTTTATCAGCCATAGAACTTTTTCCATCTGAAGAAAGTAGAGCTGTTATCTCCAATCAACCTCATTGTGAGGCCCTAATTATATCTGATTGGAGAAACAAATTACACATGGAAGCCAGCGAGATAATTATAGTTTCGAATCCGCCCGTCCTTTGAAATGACAACATAAAGGCATCAACACAGCTGATTCATTAAGGTGATAATGCAGGCAGAGGTACCAGGTGTGGGGATTCAGATGCAGTTCCTCTGTGGGGCGCTTCCTGAAAACAAATGATTCTGATGTGATTTTTTGGTGAAATGCGGTAGAGTAGATCAGTGGGCTGTGCGTCTGGTAATGTGAGCGTGGAGCTTTTTGATTCATGAACCCCTCATGCCTCATTCCTCAGGTCTTGGGGGTAATGATTGCAAACCTGTGATCAGTGTTTTGCAGGGATGGCTGATGCCAGAGATTGAAAAGCAAACTAATCCATTGAACTACAAAACCCTTCATATCCTTATTTTGTTTATGAAAAATTGTATTTTTGTTCCATGCACACCTAAATGACTCTCGATTTTTGACACCAGACAAGGCTTTACTTATTCAAAGCCAGGAGAAAAATCAATATGGCTGAATCTTCTACAGAGAAAAAGTCAATACTGACGAGCGGATAATGTGGTGTTGGTTATGGTATTTAAAACCAGATGACACAAAATGTATTTTGAATTCTTGTTTGTTTTTAATTCTTTTGGGTGGTCCCTATACCAGATGATAATGCTTTAATCAATGTTCCTGTAAACAATTACTGCTTATTATTTATCATACCTGAGGAATTGATTCATGTTGAAGGGCATTTGAAACAGCTGGTATAGTTTATTCATCTCAAATAACTAAATATGGACATGTTTTTTTATTAAATAAATAAATTCTTCATGTTTTTTTAATTACAGGTTCTCTTGGAGGTTAGTTCTTCATGCAGGTCCAGCTGCAGCTATAACAGGAATATTAAATTGCTTAGGGCCCCCAATTGACCTCAGAATAATGATGACATGCAGAAACTGGGGAAGTGTTTTCATCTTCCAGTTTTAAATAAGTTTTGCAATTTAGTGCTTAGCTCTAGTTGAACTTTTAAATCAGTTCAGTAAGCATGGAGGAGAAAGATTAATTTAATCATATTTCTCCCCTTTAGTTCAATACATTTGTTAAGAATTTCCTCAAACATCCTTTAATATTTGGGGCTTGATTGGCCTTTTTCTAAATGACTAACTGTTTTAATGAACACATTCATCTTCTATCAGTGAGATAGCAGACATCATACACTTCAACACTGAACCCACGACCCGAGGAAAATTGGTGCTTATTGGTTGCTGAATGAGCTGAACAAAATGCAATCTCCAAGCTATTACTTTTCCCATCCAAGTCATTTATAAATCCATCCGCCTTCTAGCACCCTTTCAGCCAAGCTTTTACGCCGACGGGACACTGTTTTTGCTCAGGTGACACCGGCCAGGTGAACTCAGAAACCCGGCTCCGGTGCGCGTGGTAGCCCAGGTCTACTTTTACTGGTACCTTTGTGTACATCCCTGCAGAACAAACACATAAGGGAAACAGTGAGAGTGAGAAGATAAGGAGCAGCACAGGAGTCCGGAGCGCTTCTTCTCTCCTCCCCCTTCAGACCCCTCCGCTCCACTCCATCTCTCCCTCTCCCTTTTCCTCCCTCTCTCTCTCCCGCTCTCTCTCGCTCTTTCTCTCTCACTCCCCCTTTCTTAAATTGACATTGGTCTGGCTCGAAACATGATAACAGAAAAGCCTTCCTCCGCTCCCCGTTGTCGGGCTGTCCTCGCCGATCACTTGAAACCGAAATAAGCAGTGCAAAGAGGAACGGGATCGGACAGTGTCCTATCAGCGGCTCCTCAGAGGGAATAACAAGAGACCTTTATATACCGCACAGCCTATGTGCTCTTGCGCATCGTAGACCTTAGAAAGTACTCGTGTTCAACTCTAGTGAAAGTTAACATGTATATGCACGCTTTGAGACGCGCAAGCCTTGGATTTGTAGGTTTCTGCCTGGTCGCCTTTGTCCAACAGTCAGCTTCAGGAAGTAAATCCACTCAAGGTACGTTTTCATGAAAATAAATAAAATAGCTTAATTTATAACTACTGATGGCTGGGAATGTACTGTTCTGCCAAACTGCTTGTGGCCCAATTGATAGATTTCTTAGATATTTGTGGAAAGCCATTGATCAGCTGTCTAAATAAATAGAACTTTGTATTAAAACAAGTAAAAAGCAGAATATTTGAAAATGTAGAGAGTACAAAGTAAAGTTTTTAGAGCTTTTGATCCATCAAATACTCTTGTTTAATTCAAGCAGGCGCCTTCTGTTGATCCACTGACTCATTATGCAATCACTCAATTGCTTTTTTATGTTGTGTCAGTTGATTTGTATTTATGCAGTCTTGATGAAAGGAAACATAAAAAGACTTCAATTAAGTTTCGCTGAGTGTTTTCTGTTGTCATAAGAAAAAAGCAGCTGTCTTTGATCTTCAAAGAGCAAGCAGTGTGAACGGTTATGTTTCATAGCTAATCCTGCAGGTAATTGTAGTGAGAATAGCAGGAGGTATTTGTCACAGTCCAGACAAGTATTTGACACCGTCCTGTAACGCACACATGGAGGAGTCTCTGTCTGTCAGACACTGCAGCTACAGTGCCGGCCTGCCTGCTTGCCCGCACCCCCCCCCGCCCCCCCCACACCCCCCCCCCCCCACAGCTGCCCTCTTGCTCTCTTCTCATGTGAGAAATTATTCAGACTAGACAAGGGCTGCCTGAATCAAAAACCCTGGCACCTTACAGAAAGAAAGACACGGTGTTACACACTCAATCTGTGATCGGCTCAACCTTTCTTCTCAAGGGTTTTCATCACTTAATTTTCCCACAATACAAATGCCAAGACGGAGCTGCCAGAAGTATTTGCATGCAAAGACACATCATGGTTCCTGTGTGAGTGCTGATTGTGGTCGGTGATGTTTCACACACACAAAAAGACATCTCTCGGGCGGTCGACAAGGCAAAAAGAGAAAGGGGGTGGGTGACTATTTTGCATCCTGGGTGGTCTGCCCCCACTTGTGGGAAAACTCAATATTTACATTTTGCAATTAGAACTACTTTTTTCTCACTTTATTTTCCACAACATCGATTACACACTTCCTTGTAGTGTGGAATGCCGCTGTGTGAGTGTCTGTCTGTAATGGCATGCACCTGTTTGTTGGTGACCGATCTGAAACGCCATGAACGACCACTTGGTTGGCTTCTCCTCCAGTTCCTGTTTATCAGTGCATCTCTGCAGTGACATATTGTCTGTGTTTGACTGAGTTATTTGTGAGCATATGTTGTGCTTACTGAAAATAAATATTGTGATTTTATGTTGGTGGCTGTGGTACTGACAAGTCTGCAAGCTGGGAACAATTTTGCAAACCGTAGAAACGGATAGAAGAACAATGACTAAGAAAATGCACAATTTGTCATCTCAATATTTATTCAACACAGATGTTGCAGAGTCTTTGTCTTTCATCAACGTCAGTCTAATCATGGCACTGAGTTTCAGACATCAGTCATTACTCTAAGAAGAAGAACGGAGCAAGAGAGCAGTGGAATGACGGGAGGGAAGATTTGAGGATGTGGTGGAGAGAATGACAAAGAAGGGAAAATTGAGACAGTGGGAAACGGGAGAGATTAAGGCAGCCGAGACAGACGAGGAGAGAGAAGGTTTCTTAGTGTGGCACCAGCAACAAGCGGGTAAAAGAGAAGGAAAGGAAAGAGGGGAGCCATAGACGTCATGGCAAATCACTTTCCCTCGAACAGAGTCAGGAGCTCTTCGTTAATGCAGCAGCACCAAGGCAACGGTTGGTGTGGGGCTGACATGCTGCTGGGGCTGGCTATGTTGGTGTAACCTCTGCTCCGGGGCCTGGGGGTCTAAAGACGCAGGGCTGCCTGAGCGGGGAGGAAGGCCAGACCCAGGCCTGGACACACTGTGGGAACCCAGCAGCCTTGGCAATATGAGGCCCAAGTGACGGGGAAGCTTACCTAGAGTTGCTGCCCTGAGTCCCCACTATTAGCGAGATGGAAAGGAAGAAGAAACCCCCCCCCCCCTTCCATCACCAACCCATCCACCCCCAACACTCACTCTTTCCCTTTTTCACCCAACTCTTGCTTTGTTTGCTTTGTCCTCGCTTCCTTTCCTTTGCACTTAATGAAGTAGCTGTGGTTTTTCTCTGTCAGCCATAAGCTACGACTGCATGACACCCAGAGTGTCAAAAAGCTTGCTGTCAGCCTGTGTGCTATTTATATTAATGAAACCAAAAAGACGTGCACAGCTCCCTTCTGTCCCCCCTCTCCGGTCCCCTTGATCCAGTCCGGCAGATTTGTGTTACTTGATAGAAGGGAGGACATTTTGCAGGTCTGTGTAAGCATGGAAGTGTCTGCAAATGTGTGTGCGTACATGTAATTGGGACAGTGAGAAGAGAATGTTGGTTTTTTCGAAGCTGAAGAAACATAAAATAACTATTATAGGGCTTTTATTTCTGCCCATGCCCTTGAATGTCTCTGAATGTTAGCTGTTAAGTAGAAAGACGAAGAAGAAACCAAAGGAAAGTGGACAGTCTACAGCACTGTCTTCTATGGACATGGCAAGTCATCTCACTTAACATTTTGACAACACTTTGGAGTTCGTTTCTCATCACCTTCACTCTCGTTTCTCTGGCTGTGTGTTTTGTTTTATGCGTTGCCTGTGAGTCCTGACAGGCTCATGCAGTGGTATTTGTGGAGCAGTTACACTTATCCCCTCAGAGACTGGAAGTGCTTTAAAACAAGCAGACCCAAAAGTCCCTATTTGCCTGCCAAGGTACCGGAGCACAATTTTTGGTAAAGTCCTTTTTAACAGCCGGGCGAATGGAAGATGTTTTCAGGTCAGCCAGGGAAGAAAAAAAAAAAACCTCTCATCGGGATGGTCTGTGACTTTGAGAAGCTACAGACTTTGCAGATCAGGACATTGCTGTTCGGATCATTTAACCAAAGTGACATATCACCCTTTAATTTCTCCCATTCATTACATCTCGCTATTTAGACCCAATTAAAGCAGATGAGCTCCTAACCTAGAAATGCCCTTTACAAAAAGTCAGTCTTTTCTCTCTCGGCAGCAGTGACAGATGGTTGTGTTCTCGTTATGATCCGAGTGTCTGTGGTAGGTTGAGCCTCGGGGTAGCCCTCGGTCACCTGCTGATGAGTGGGTGGAGGGGATCAATCGAGCTTCACTCTACCACTCAGCAGACACACTCAAAAAGCATCTGCCTGACAAGTAGCGCTCCAGTACCACTGTACATGTTGTTACAGAGCAGCCGAGAGAGCAGGGAGATTATTATCTTGGCATTACTTGAGTGGTGAAAACACTTGATAACCATTCTGTCCAAGAGCAATGCGGTATGAATCACGAAAATGACTTTGATCTATGGGTGTGTTGCGAGGACAAGTGTGTGTGTGTATGACTGCGATGAGGGATTTTTAGACTGGATATTAATGATTGCACTTAGAAGGCACAAGTGCTTTCACTTTCCCAAAATGAGGCTCCGTTATAGATAGAGAATCTTTTTAAAAAACAGGGAGCAGTCGAGGTTTATTGTGCCTTTTTATTTTTCTCTTCAGTGTGGCCAAGTTGCAGCTTGATAGAAACATTTTAGTTTAATTTTAGGGCAGGCAGGCTACAGCTCCACACAGAGCGAAGGCCATGTTTACCGGCACATGTAAAGTCGAAGCTGTCTGGTGCAAGCTGTGACCCAAGGCGGTTCAGTGAGCCTTCGTTCTGGACAGTCACTCACTTTCATCCCGGGTACGGCTGGAAGGAAAAAAGAAAGACATTTTCATCTGCAACAGAGCGTCAGGGATTCTCTAAACAAGGAGCTCGAAGTGCACTTTGCAAATGATTAGCATTTAATCCATCTATTCCCCTTTTTCCTTGCATTAAACCGCATATTTGCTAGAGTGTCTTTTGTATCTTAAGAAAATGAGATATAACGTTATTAGTTCTCTCTTTTGCAAGTTTCACTGCTTAATGTATCGGCATCACATGCACAATATGTCAATTTAAAGAAATGTAGGAAACACCATTATTTGAGTAGGAAGATTGACACCACTTCTCTCATCGTTCAATTTACGGCTACAACCAGCAGCTTATTTTAGCACCACTACAAGAAAGGGAGGGGGGGGCTAACCTGGCTCTGTCAAATTGTTACTGAATGCATCTTCCAGCACCCCTGAAGCTCACTAATTAACACCTAATTCCTAGTTTGTTTAATCAGTTCGGTTACTTCCTTGAGTCTCTGCTGGTTGCCTGGCAACTGCATTGAGTCAAGGAAGAGTCAACACCCCCCCTTCGCAATACTGTTAATTGTCGTTACACCTTATGTTTCTGTATAGATTGAACAATGAAGCTATGACAAGTTATTTTTAGGTGCTGGTAGATGCATTTTATTTCAATGTGTTTGAGGCTATGTGTTATCACACATTTCCAGTCTTGATGCTAAGCTAACTGGCTGTAGCTTCATATTTATCGTATGAATATAAGATTGTCATTTTTATCAAACTCTGAATTTCCCAATTATGTTTTTGGTTTAGAGTTTCCTGCGAATGATTAGTGTTTCAGTTTGTGTCGGCATGTGTGTGAGTCTTTGTAGTCTAATCATCTTTTCTGCTTTTCTTCATTTTACATCCAATTATAACTGCTTTCCATCGTCTGCTGCACATATAAACAGAATTTGAAAATGTCCCAGCTACCTACCTGTAGATATTGCAGTTTCCCTGATCCCCAGAGGAACACATCAGCTGTTCAGATTCTTCTGTCATGGCTTTCTCAAGCAGAAAATCACCTTATCAGCAGCTAGCGACACGGCTGTGACCATTATTTGTCAGCTCATTTACAATGGGTGCAGGGTTGACAATGCTGTACACAGTGTATATTCCCTGTGCAACAAGAAGACAAAGTAGTTTAAATCACCCAAACTTTTCCTGCAAACACCATGACAACTGCTTTGTATGCAACACCAGTGTCCAGTGGTGAGAAACATGCAAACCCTCACACTGAGGAGTGCAGAGCTAGTGTGGAGTTTGTTTATTTATCGAGGCTTTAATCTGAACAATATGTTCCAAATGAGTGCTGTGATACTCCCGACTGTGGAGTTGTGGTTTTAAAAACTCTCTCCTGCTCTTTCCCTCTCGGCCTGTCAGTGGCCTTTGTTCTCTGTGCAGATGCGGCACTGTGCTGACGTCCCTGTTGGTTTCGGGGGAGGATGGAATCATTGTTGATGGCAATTTAACCCCCCCCCCAGACTTAAACTCACCTCCAGAGCCCCCTTCAAAAGTGCTGATGGCTTGCTGCGGAGCCTCCGTGCCGTCCCTCAGCCAGCTGCAGCAGCTCTCAGATCATTAATCCTCTAACTAACCCCCCTCTCCACAGAGCCCACATTTGTTTTTCTGTTACATTACTCACTGATTGGGGGTACTGTGACTCAGGAGGAGATATCACGGGGACTGTCACCTCAGGCTCTGAACTCTCTAATCCCACAGCTGACGCCCCACCATCCTTCCTCCTCTTTGGCCTCTCTTCCCCGCTCCCCCCTGTGACCTCTCTGCTGAATAATGAGGCTGCGTCTCTCTTTGAGAGTTTGGGGGGGTCAGCGAGGGACGTCATTAGGCTGGTCTGCGGTGGTCAGCGTTGTCGGAGGGGGGTTGGGGGTCAGAGAGAGCCTTGTTTACAGACTGTGTGTGTTTACATTCCTGATGGTGAGCGCCAGCTTTAGAGACTGCTGGAAGTCAAAGGAAATGCTCTTATTCTGCTTAGTAATGGAAAAATCCAACCCAATACATCAAGGAATCCAAATGAAAAAGAAAACGCCTAGTTATTTATTTGGTGGGTTCTGGCCAATGCATTCTGGGTAGAAAGATGGATGACTTCACCGTTGAATATGGGACATCCTCAATGGACAGAGGCATGGGACAAAACACATGACCCTCTGCAGTATTTAATCACCCCCACTGAACTCCAGATATATATTTATTGCAGACTGTAATAGCTTATGCTGTTGATTAATGGCAAGCACTGGTTGTTCACGGCTCTTTGTTTTAAATCATTATGCAATCGATCATACAGGCATATGGGCTGCATCTAGGGTTATGTTTATCATTGATTAATCTGCAGTATATTTATTGATTAATTCATTAATCATTTGGTCTGTAAAAATGTAAGTAAATATTCCCATTTCAAAAGTCAATTATAACGTTTTGTTTAAACTGCAGCTCTAGAAGCAATGATGATTTACGATGTACTGTAATATTAAAAGGTGCACATTTATGTCATTCACATAATTAAAAAGGGTACTCTGAGTGGCCAGGTGTCTATAGATTGCAAGAAATGTTTACGGTTAAAAAATATTTTTATAGATTTCAATAATAATACTTACAGTATAACAATAATATCCATATCGGGGTCGTATAAAGCTGTTATGATGAATTGATCATCCATCAACAGGAAAGTGAACAGCAATATTGACTTTAATTCTTTAACCAAAATGACAAACTTTAGCCAGTTGCAAACTTTTAGATTTGAGGTTTTTATTTCTTATATTTTATTATAAACTGTATATATTTAAAAAAATGTTTTGCTTTGGGTTAACTGACAAACAGTGAACTGAAAAAAGTTTGCTAAAAAGTTTTCTCCCTAACTTGCCCTAACCTTTTTACCTCTCTAAAAAAAAGCCTTGACATTTTACATTTTCTTCTCTGACACCCATTCCAGTCAGATTGAAATACAGTAGTGATGGAGAGGCCATCAAACAGTTTATACTTCTTTACGAGTGAAATGTGAGCAATAAGTGATTATGCTGTCTCACTGTATTTAAGTGGAACATATATCCACTCAGTTCCAGCCCACTGAACTTCACATTTCTGAGCTGTAATGCCTGCTTCACAGCTTACACAGAACCATTCACTTTATGCCCCAGTTTGACAGGAAACAACTAAAAATATCACACTTGTGCTGTAATTGCTACGTAGCCATCTTTATAGTCGGTACTGTATCTGGTTAAAGTAACCACCAATGAATGTAATTGCTGTGTGCAGAGGGTAGAGTGTCATGTCAGTTAGCTCTGTTTGTATAAATATAAGGTATACAGCTGGTCTAAGTGCCAACCTTTCCGTGTATAAAATAAGCTGCATGGGGCCATTAACAGTGGACGACACATGCCACGAAGGTTGAAAAATCCCCTGAAAGGTACAAATGAATTTCTTGTCACTTTAACTCCTCATGGGAAATGGTTACAAGTTATGCTCAATTATTCAGTGTGCTACATATTAGACCCCAGACCCTTGGAGCATGTCACGTCGACCTCTCTGCGCTCTCTTAGTATTACTCTATGATTCCCTTAATTACTGTAATAAGTGTTTTTCTTCTGGAGGTGGCCCGGAGGTCTGTGAGTCATAGTGTATTAGGGCCACACATGCTAAAGGGAAAGCAGGGCACCAGATGCTTGGTCTGTGGTCAAAATAAGGGAATCAACATTATTTATTCACAGAGTTTGAGAAATGCTTAATAAATGAAACGAGGTCAAACTTGTCTCATCATTGTCGCTGTCTTTTTGTTGGAAAGCACATATTGGTATTTTGCTGGTTTGAGTCAGTTGAACAACCCAAAATACACATCCATTATATCAGTTATTACAGAATCAACTGTAGAACAAGGAAGGGGTACATAATAAATGTTGGACTTAAGAAGCTGACCAGGTTATTGGAAGCTTTCAAAAAAATATGGTCACAATTTCCCCTTGTCTGAAGTTATTTCCTATTTTGTTCAACTGGAAATTGAAAGAATAGATTATAATTTGTTAGGGTTGATAAGATAACTGTATTAACCGCCAAAGAGGAAACTAGAATTTCCCATAATGAAACTCAACAACAACCTTTGATTTGAATACATCATTAGTTTTTTCAAACTTTGAACTCCATTTTACTACTGACTTCACAGGTGAACTGAGTGCCCCTTTAAAGAATATACAATCACAAGGTTCACAAGGTTAATAGACATAAATAATAAAAGGAAGTCTTGCACACTCTGGTTTTAAACAAGCTAAACGCAAAGATAGTCTTTCAGCAAGTTAACAAGATGTAGCTCTCCTTAAACTCAGCTTTCATGTCTTTGTGCATTTTCCCTCCGGCCCCAGATTCATCTGAGGCTTCACGGTTGGTGGACACAAGCAGGGAGGGACCCGGGGTTTTGAAGTTGTGATCACAGTTTCTGAAAGCACAGGATCAGTCAGTGGTCATGATTCCTAAACATTTAGAGTGTGTGAAGGATGAGTGTAAATATCCCGAATGGAAGCAGTTGATATTTTTATTCACAACTTTGTAGAGGTTTGCTGGACAGCCAACAGAGTGTCCCTTCATTAGCTGAAGGGGATCTTGGCAAGAGGGGGAGAGATGCTAAATTTTGTGTTAATGTTGACGTCTGCATTTCATCAAAACCATTTTTCGGTAGAGGGAGGGGGGGGGGGACTGGCCAGTCTGCTGCCCTGCACATTTTGGAAGTCTGTGACATTTCTCCAGTGTGCTGTGATAATGTTGCAACAACCAGCCATAGTTCCTGTCCTTTCCACAACCTCACACTCACTTCCTCTCATTAGTGCCTACCATATATAGCGCTGGGTGTACACACATTCAGGCAACTAATATCACTGTGATGTGGTGAGTGTATACAACATTTAAAAAAGAGTGGTACACTGATTGTTTGTTAGTTGTTATGTTTTGAGTTCTGCATAATGAGGAATGGGCAGGGTCAGCTTTCACATTTTTCTGCTGAAGGGGGAAAGTTTCTCTGTGAAATCCGAGTTCAAGACGCACCTAGAATAACTATTTTCAAAGTAAATCATGGAAAGACTTTTGGGAAGCAAGAGACATCTTGTATCAAGTAGTCAAAGAGTCTCGATTTTTCAGATGCGGGTGAAGCATAGATGTCATTTGAACAATATTAACAATTTTAGCAAGGTAGTTAAACTCATTTGTAGAAGCAACAAATCAAACAGATTCATTATTTGATAGAAAATGTATTTGTATTGGTCTTGAAACATGTCTGAAAGAGATCTTTAAATGTTAATAGGGACATATTAATTTCCCCTTTTTCTCAGGCGGTACAAAAAATTGCTTGCTGTATTTTTTCCAATCCCAAAGCTAGACTGAGGAAATGAGCCATTTTTCCAAACCCTATGCTTTTTCTTTACAACAAATGTTTGTGAGTTGAACATCATTTCATCATATGGCTCATTTACAGTAAGTAGAAAAAGAGGTGGTACCGTCTTTCAAACAGAATCAGCCATTCAGCCTCTGCTGCTCTGTAGCTAAAGTAATTATCCTGACATTAACCCCATCCTGCACAACCACAACCCTAAGTATAGTGTAAGTGTGGTTCTAAGATGGATAATTACAATACTTGTTCCTTTGTAATTATACGCAGTACGACAAACGCTGTGATCCTAAGAACACCTCTTTATGGACTTGAACCCAGCACCCTTCCGCCTTTCCCACAAGGAGATCATGAAAATGATGAATTTCATCCGAAAATGCTTTTGTCAAGAAAGAATGTTTTGTTTCTGAAGTGAAACTGCGACCGTTGAAAAGCTGCACCAAATCATTCTGTCAGGAATACACAGCTGAATACTCTGCTGCTCCCGCTGACTGAATGCATCACTTGGTCCATATTTTTTTACTTTTATTTTTGAAAGTTGATTGCAGGCAGCGCCAGTAAAGCTACACCTATGGGTGTCCCAGCTCCACTCAGTCTATTTCTGTATCTAAAGGAAAGGTGATGGGCTGAAGGGGGGCAGCTTTGGGGCAAAGCAAACAGTGAGGGTCTCAACACTCAAAGTAAACATTACCCTATGTTTGAACTACACACCTTCAGCACTACAGTTCTCCCACACACTCGCGCTCTACCCTCTGAGTTTTATTTCTGCTAACACCCCCTTGAGCCGGCCCAGCTAAATACACCGCTTATCCCATGGTCTTCTCATAAATCAGGGAGGAAAAGCACCTCTGACAGGGTCTCACCTCCACGGCCAGCAGCCCTTAGCCGGCAGCTCTGACTTTCATGCAGGGAATAAATGGACTAATGGCTTTTCAGAGTAACTTTCCTAATGACCATCTGTGAGGACATAAGGATGTTTTATCCAGCAAATGTAATACAGTTATAATAAATCACATGTATATACCCGACTAACTCTGAAACTCTCCTATTGCCACCTACCGAAAGTAAAAGCCTGCTTTGCTGAGTCGACAGCATATGAGGATAGTAGTTTGACACACAGCAAGTTTCATTGAGCAGACAATAGAGCATGAAATGAGTCTGTTTGAGAGGAGTGAAAACATGTTTCAATATTGTATATCAGCTTTTTTTTATCTAAGAAAATCATCAAACTCAGTACTCTGAGAGTGTCACTGGGTTTAAACACAGACTCCAGCTTTCTGTGGCTTTGCTGTGCTCAAGTGCATGAACCAAAGGAGGGCAGCAACAGCAGCAATATTAGAAATGACACATTCCCTAAAGGAAACTGTTTAAACATCTGAGCATTGCCCAACATCCCTTTCTTCTTTGGTTTTGGCGTTGTTTATTCATCCTTGTCTCGAAGCGTCGGCTTCATCCTCCACTGCCTTAACTTGTTCTCAACAACTGTGATTCCTCAACACAAAAGAATGAAAGAAACTCAATGAAAAACCCAATCTTTTCATCTCGGGCATGAGTCAATTACCAGAGCAGCATTTCTGAGCATGCTCCATGTTTTTTTCCCCTCAGAGTGTTCAGAGGATTCTCTTCTGGAACATAAGGGATTATCGATTCTGACATGTTTATTTCCACGGCAAAGACATGTTGGGTTTCCAACCTAACCAGCAGATTTTGGTTTTGTTGTTCATTTGTCGGTTGGAAAACTCCCAGTAACTTTTATGGGAAGATTTACAAAAGGAAAACAGGCTATTGTAGCTTGTGGGCCAGGGTGTCCTCGTTGTTTTCATTTCAATTTGTGCAATTTAAACTAAAGGCAATGGGAATGTTGAAGTCACAAATTGCTTGTGTTTTGGTGGGTTTCCACATTTTGGTTTATTGAGTTTCTCGCTTTATGCAAACCCTTTGCACAGACTTAATTCATTTTTCATGTGCTCATACAGTTAGTGTAGTAGCTGGTGCTGTCTCAGATTACATTAAGTAAAAGTTATATTTGCACAAAGATGTATCTTTAGTGCAGATTTGCCATCCTTTTATAGATTGTAAGGAGATTTTTAAAGAGGCAGAAGCTTTCGAACATTTGGTTAAATAATTGCTGTTTTGTTTGTTTAAAACCCTAAATGCAATCATTAAACATTTCAGTGAAGATAATATATTATAAGATGCCGGTAACATAACATCAGTTACTTACAGATTCTTATCTGTTGCCTCTTTAGTGCACAACAGTCGCCCGAAGCACTGACTGCATTAAACTAGTCTGCATGCTAATTTGACTTGAGGAGACAGATATATAATTTACTGTTTTTCTGCGCTGCACATTTGTGTTTGAGTTTCATCATTAACCTTTCAGATGATATGTTATGATGTGACTCTTTAAAGTTTCCGACTTGAGGCGGGTTTTTAAAATAGTGTATGTGAGCTTGAGAGTGTGTTTTTGTGTGCATGCGAACTTTGGCTCCAGATGGAAACATTAATACCGAGATGAAAAGAGGGATTCTTTGAGTTTCTGTCATAATGAATATTAATTACAGCAGAGACTCAACACCAAGACATTTGACAATAGGACAGATATTTCTTTGTGATAAATGCCTCCTCTATCGAAAAACACTTCACACAGTCTTTTCTGTTCTTATCCTGGAAGATGGTGTGTAAAGAGGACGGACCCGGGCTGCTCCTCAGGAGAATCTTTATTGTTCTCACATAATATAAATCAATGCAGGGAGCGGGGAGCGGGGAGCTCCTGCATCACTAAATGGCTTTGTGGAAACTTGGCAAGAGAGGAGCCACAACTTTTCCTGGTGTTATATTCCTTACTGAATGTAGCAGAAATGTAAACAATCAAACCAAATTGGTCAAATCCACTGGCTGCTCTGTTTTCAAACCTTTAACCTTGACTCGACATCTTAAAAGTCTAGTACTATTAAAAACGTTAGTGTGGGTCTTGGGATATCCACCACTTCAATCTAGGCAAGAAAATGTAACTATTAGACAATGAAGTTATTGATGAGAGGGTGAATCTAACGGTGCTTGAACAGCTAACATTTTTTTGGCATGGCTAAAAAAAAACTTAGGTATGTTTTTCTAATGGGTATAGTTCCTTTGGATGTATGTAAAATCTCTCATTAGTGGGGCTGTGAAAGCAATTCAACAACAGGATTTTAGAAAGCTGAACTTAAAAATCCATCTGCTGATTACGATGTTATAATTGATCTATATATCCAACTTTGTCAGTTCATTAAGTTCATTATAAAGTTTGTGAAAGTGATCCTACGACAAGCCTCAAATCATTACTGCGTCAGGTTCTTTTTTGTCTCATTTCTAGCTGTTAGTCATTATTCATAACGTGCAGTCTCTTTGCAAATTGCTAATATGCATAGTCATATATTATTTTTATTCTATCGTTAGCTCTTTGTGTAGCGTCAAAGTGCTTAAAACCTCTCTGAGTAATCAAAGTCGTTTTTCCCAAGTTGGTCCTGATGACGCAGGTCGCCAAAATGGTTCAATAGCAAGTAACCAGTCTGTATATCTTCATGTTTACTTCTCTCAGTTTGTTTTAAAAAGCTGTTGTGAAAAGAAACTGGAATAGGACTGAAATGCAGAAAGATATATTTGTTCTCCTTGGTCCGGACCGAATGAATGGAACTACAAGTGTGAAAGCATCCATACTGAAGAGGGTGAGCCCTTCTCCTCTAGAGCCACCAGAAGGGTAATATTTCTGGTTTCGAGTGAAAGCGTTTTTACATAATAACATTCGTTCACCCATTCATACAGAGGCAATGGCTGCCATACAAGGTGCCTGCCAACTAGTTCTGGAAGCTAACATTCACACACAGCTTTGGCCATACCATCGGGAGCAATTTATGGTTATGTATCTTGCCCTAGGATGCATCAATAGGTTTTACTGCAGCGGCTGGGAACCCACAACCTTAGATTGACAGACAACCACACTCCCTCACAGCTCACTAGCATATTGATGTTAGCATTTAGCACAGCTCAGCATCTCAGAGCTGCTACCGGCTGCATTGTATTTTTGTCTTGTCAAACCTAATCTTGATTCAGACACTAGATACTTTTTACTCAAGCACTGAAACCTCTGCCAGCTTTTCAGTGAAATTCACCTTATAGCAGGATAAGAATGGATCGGACCTGGTAGCCTTGTGTTCTTCATAAAGCAATACCAGCATTAACAAGTTCCTGTTGTGATGACTCACCATGTTTGCATAAAGGTGTTCAAACCTTTGAAATTACCTTCAATTTCAATTCAATTTGGTGTAATTGGTGCCATCAATGTCCTTCTGTCCACAGCAGACTTGATGTCCTCCAGGAATAGGCAGATATGGGCAATATCAGGGTTTAGGTTACAGGTCATTTCCCAGTGGGATCAGCCGGCTCCTGCAGAGGGCTTGTGATAAGAGTGATATTGGAAGCTATGTAAACCTTGTTAAGCTGCCCTTCCCCTGTGTGCAGGGGGGTAATCCTAAACACCTGGGCTAGTTAACTGGGATTTGGTGGGATTAGGGGCTCCATGAGGCAAACCTGATCTTGCTTCCGATTAAATCCATTTCCATTCTTATCTTTTCACATTCTCTATTTTACATTTCAAACTCAATCCAGACATTACACAAACCTTTTATACTGAGCTAATTTATACCTGCCCATACCTGTAATTCTGGGATTTGAGATATAAGTAAGCCTACATGTGATTCACTAGTCTAGGCTTGGACATCCTGTTTGGTTGAAGTTCATACTGTGTACATAATGCTCAAAATGTGTTTTTAATCCATATACATGCTTCTGGTTTTGTTGTAGTGGTGTTTGATTTTAGCCTTGTTGGCAGTATGATTCTACGGATGGCATTCTCCATCTGTTGTCTGGTCCAACACTTAGGTCAGACTTAAATATCTTAAATATCTTTGTATGCATGGATTATCATAACATTTGGTACCAACATTATTTGTCCGCAGAGGATGAATCCTATTGCCTTTGGTGATCTCTTTACTTTTCCGTGTGTTTCCCACTGTTAGCATGACATTTACATTTTTGTTTCTATCAAAATATCTCGACAACTTTTGGGAAAAATTGCCTTGCAAAATGGTTCAAACATCCATAGTGGCTATTGGTGAATGTTCCTGTTGTACCATTATTGCAGTAGATGATCAATATTTCAATTTGTCCAAAACGTTTTTGACCAAACACTTGCATCACTAGCAGAATGCCCATCAACCGCTCATTAGCAGAATGAGCATGCTAACACGCTACATTAAGATGGGTGGTGCTAACGTTGGCCTTTTGCCTGTGTATCTTTTTGTTTGTATTCCATTGAAGGCAGGTACTGAAAAAACATTATACTAGAGCTGCAACAATTAGTGGACTAATCGATATGTCAATAGGCAATTATTTTGATAATTGGCTCGTTAACCAGCCATAGCTATCCCAATTATATATTTTGTATTATTATTTGTTTTTAATTGATGTTTTATTAAGGCTCCTGTTGGATATTCGTTTTTTTCACAAGCCTTTGATTTTCATAACCCTAATTTCTAAAGAAAAATGCCCAGTTGATCAGTTAAAGGTTACTTTTTAAAGGGGAATTTTTGCCTTGGTTTTCAGAGATTCTGGAAATTGGGAGTAAGAATGGTATGAGTTGCAAAAAAAAATCTCAATGTTGAAATCCCCCCTCTTGTGTGTGGTGGTAATGTGGCTTCTACTGTAACCACTAAAAAAGTGCTCTGGAATAAATGTTCTTGAAAATGGCATTAATTTAATAAGGTTTTCAGTTATCATTTGAATGTGTTTTTGTATCTGGTAAGTGGTTGAATGAAGCACAACCAATTACATTATAATGAATTACATTTTGAAAACCTATGATTTGTGTCACCCTCCTCAAGAAAGCCTTTGCTCCGTCCACTAACCGCCCCCTCCCTCTTTCCTCCTTTTCTAGATGTGGACGAATGTGCAGAGGCGCTTGACAACTGCAGCATCGATGCAATCTGTCAGAACACCCTGAAGTCATACAAATGTATCTGCAAGTCAGGCTATAAAGGGGATGGAAAACACTGTGAAGGTAAAGTGTTAACGGATTAATGTGCTAATTTACTGTGGTTGGAGGCACACACTTCTTCTCCCGTCGGTGGGAGCACAGGAAGGGTTTTTACAGTACATTAAAGTAAAAGGAACATTTCTCAAGTTGATTTGCCTCATCTATCTGAACGTAAGCCCTTGGGCCAGTGACAGGCTTGATAAGACCTTCTGTCTCACTCAACATAACTCACTAGCTTTAAGACTCTCCTGAAGAGGTTGGAGAGAGAGAGGGAGAGCAGCAGAGAGAGGAAGGGGAGAGCCAGGTGCAGAGTGCTCCTTTGTGACAAGATGAAATGAGGCAGTACATTTCCTACACATGTTGGAGGAGAGAATTAAGATAGTGGCTGAAACGGCAGTCGAGGCCCTGCCAAGCAGTCAGGGATATTTCCACAGCCAGAGGCAGGCCTTGTATACTTTTTTTAACCTTTCTTAATATGCCCACAGCTTCCCGATCATTATATTCCAACATTTTTATTAGGATTATTACAAAACCATATTTTATGTCATTTTATGCTATTATTATTCTTTCATTAACTTGACAGGGTGTTTTTCATGGCCCCCTGCCTGGTGGTTATAAAAGTTGGCCTTATTGAATCTATTGTAAAATATGTGCAAGGTCGGGTTTCCATAGAACTGAAGGTTAGCTGACGTCTCTCTTCAAGGCCGATCCACTTGTACAATTCAAAAGTAACATTCATAAAAATGAGCTGAAAAATATATTTGAGTAACTGGGGGATTGATTTGAGAAGAACAGTACCTGTTACTTGTGTGAAAAGAGAGCGGCAGGAATCCAAAAAAGGAAAGTTAATGTTTCCATGCTGTATGGCGTGAACCTCATTACCTCCTCCACCTTGCTTCTCTTTATCGTCCGTGGTTCAGGTTGGACTTTTAGTTTGAAAGGCTTTGTTCAATATAACTTTAAGCAACAGCTGAGATTCCATACGAGCACAAGATTTTGTCTTAAAGGGACTCTTGATTTGTCTGCTGTTAAATTATACTTTCAACATTTTTCAAGTATGTATAATAATCGTCAGGTGCCCAATTGGACATTTCTTGCAGGTTCTTGCTAAAGAAAGCTCCCATCCTAAAATTCTTTTAGTGTATAGCAGCGTTTCTCAAAGTGTGGGGCGCAGAGATGTGATAGGTGGGTCGCGAATGGAAATGATGAACGGGAGTTTTTTTTTTTTTTTTTTCTTTTTTTAATACATTTTTTGTACCTCAGGCCGGAATCAAATCTGGGTCCTCGCGGACTGTTAGTGGACTGTTACAGCCGGAGACTCGCAACGGCGGTGGACTTTCACAGCGCCGGATCCGCCGGAGCCTCGCAACGGCGGGTGTTTGCGGCGGCGGGTGCGGTACCGGCGCAGCGGCGCTGTGAAAGTCCACGGCCCACCTATGTCAGAGCCAGCGGCCCACCAAAGGCAGCGGCCCACCGGGAAAAGTCCCGAATCTCCCGATGGCCAATCCGAGCCTGCTCACACACACACACAACTGAAACCAAAATCCTTTACAGCGTTGCAATTGGGAAGAAAAGCAATGTAGAGTGGCACCTCACCACTTCACAAGGAGTTTGACCGTGACACTTTTCGAAATCCCGTTTGTGTTCCCCCACTTTACAAATAGGCCTATGTTTATTATATTTTAACGCAAGCCGTCATCGCCACGGAGGAGCACACAGCCTCTGAAGCCTCAAAAGTTTAAAAGGGGAGTGATTAGTAAAATATGCATAAATAAAAAGAAAGAATGCTAACTAGGTAACATAAGATAAGTATAAACAAGTTTAAATGATTTGTTATTGGTTTTGATCATATTCTAAAGATGTTTGGATTATTGAAAAGTATACAGCTCCCTTTCAGTGTGTTGAGAGCTGTATTCATAAATTCTTTTTTTCCTCAAAGTGCACCAGATTGAGGCTTCAACAATCTTCCTGGGGGTGTATGCCCCCGGACCCCCCTAGAGGAGGTGAGGTCCACCCCCTAATAAAGCAGGTTAAAATAATTAAATTGCATACATTTTATTTTCGTAAACATTGAAAACGGGTCCCAGAGACCCAAACAGCACACAAAGGTTAATGGTAAGCATATAATAATGTTCAAATGTGCTAAATATATACACTACAAAAAAACAAAAAAAGAGGAGTAAAAGTAGCTCTCATCCTAAAAAAGGTTGGAGACCCCTGTTATAGAACGATACATTTGACAATTTTAAGCTTGGCCTACCATTTTATTGGAGCGATGAGGAACAGGTGGGGCTTGAAAAGGCCCACCTGTTCAAAGTGGGGAATGACAGAAAAAGTTTGAGAACCACTGGTGTATAGTAAGTTAAAAAAAGACACAATCCACACTCCCCATTTTGCCCAAAGATAAGGTTATCGGAAGCTAATAATGTTATATGTTTCAGTAGTTTAATTTAGATAAACCTTGCCTTATCTTATCTCCAAAGGCTTTGCTTTTATTGCACAACATTCCGTCTTTGAATTACCAGACAGTGTTTTACCAGTGTGGACAGCTGGGAAAAATGATTTTGTTTCTTTGAGGTGCTTAAACTGACAAAATATGACAATGAACCTCAAAATTACACTCAAGGTGAAGGTAATTAGATTGAAAATCTTTTCATTTTAATACATTTTCAGTTGCTTAATCTCACTCCTTTAGAAATTAATGACAAGAGAATTATCTGTTTTCACCTTTAACTTTACTGAGTTTGCTCTTATAAAAACACCATAAATACAGAAATGGAAATGTGTCCATGACCTTATATTTCAGTTTTTCTATAGAAAAGCTTATATATTGAATTTGATTATATTGTCAGTAAACCAAACTAAAACGTAATTCTTTCAAATCCCATCCCTTACATTTAAGCCTGATAATTAAATGAATGATTTTACTCTTTTATGTATTTAAATGCTTTTCTAAAAGACTTCTTGTAGATGTAAAAGGGACAAAAGGTTGGAGGACGTGACATGCATCAGATAAAGGCGAACTCAAAGCTATTGGAGAAAACATGACTTTATTAACATGCGGTGGGTGTTTCAGGTTTAGAGAGTAGCAGAGAAAAGGGGAGGCTGATTGAGTGCTGTGATGGGGGAATGACGGATGTGTGGGAGAGGCAGGGAGCAGGAGAGTGTTTCTTTGTTTCAGTCCCATCCCTCTGCTGTCAAGGCGAATTAAGCCCAGAGTCTCAGAGAGGAGCCGAGCGACCGGGATCATCGGCCCTGAATGGGTCCGTAAGTGCTGGGTGGAAGTACGCTGAGTTCTCAACCCACCTTGTTTGGGTCTCTTCAGTACGAGGCCTTCAACCATCATCATAACCATAAGAGACAACTGCTCTCAGGCTGTCACAATCTGCAGCCTCTCTTTATCTCACGGGCCTCTGCTCTCTTTGTGATGTGTCGCATTTCCTTGGGTTTAGCTACAGGGACTGATGAACCAAAATGGTCAATGTTAGCCTTTTATTAATTCATAGGCGCTTTCACACCGCAGTACTTTTCCCACAAAGGTTCATGAGAACTTAGTTCATGAGAACTCTTTAGTTCTCATGAACTAAGTACAGATCACGTTCACACCGGAATAAGTTCCTGGGGGAGGATTAAGCAAATGAAGCCGCTGACGTCACTTCTTCTTCTTCTGCTTTGGGTTTACTGGCAGGCCGCAAACAACTTCACGGCGTATACTGCCACCCGAAGTCCCCGGCCGGAAGTCCCCGGAGTTGGGGACTGGCTTCAGTAGAAGCTGCTGGGACTCCCAGCAGCTTCTACTGAAGCCTTCCGAGTAAATCGCCAGAAAGCCGACACCTCCTGATCTCCACCGCTCCCATGTTTTCTTTTAAGTTGCCATAAGTTAGTCTCTGCGTTTGTGCGCTGGGCTAATGCTAATGCTAATAATGCTAATGCAAGGATAATAAAATGGCGGCTTCACAAAACTTTTTGGGAGTTTTACGGGGCGTGGTTTGTATTCCGCCCAGCCAATCAGACATAGGAACCTTGTTCTCCCACGAAAGTACCTGCTCTCTAGCAAGGAAGGAAAAGGGGGTACAAAAGGTTTTCATGAACAAATTTTTGTTCCGGCTCTTTTTGGTGTGAACGCGACATTTCGGAACAAAAGTGGGAAAAGTACTGCGGTGTGAATGCGGCTATTGGCTACCAGTCAAATTGTAAAACTCATTAATGTCAGTACTAATGTAAAGTAGGTTCCTTTTTGATGATGTACTTAGGCATACAATAATGACATTTTACCAAATAATTGTTGTGTTTTGTATAAGTATAAATTGACATTTCTATACTTATAAATAGTTGCAAATTGTTACAACTGACTACCTTTTATGTGTCTTACTAGAACGCTTTAGTACCACATTTTTCACAAAATACGGTTAAGGGGCTTTGACATCCTGCCAACAATAAATTCCAATGGGAAAAGCAATGGCTTGGCATTAAACTGGTAAAATATCAAGATATTAAATAAATCAGTATTTAAAAAAATCAGTGAAGCTCTGGCATGTGCTAAGGTTACATCAGTAATATGTGAGCCAACTAATTACCACATCAGTTGCATCACCCATGTTTACCTCATGAGAGCTTTTAATAAAGCAGAGATTGAACAAAACAGATCATTTTAATTGTCTGCATGACACCCAACGGCCTAATTGCTCTCACAGATCTTTAAAGGGATTTGTTTGACACTTTGAGAAACATGTCTATTTTGTATCTTTCTTGCAGAGATTAAAGAGCCTTTAGTTTCCTTTCAGAGAAAATGTGTTGATTAGCAAGCTTTAACGGTTCTGGCAAGTGGATATTTTTATTAGTAGAGTAGATGCTTTCATGCTAAGCTAACTGGCAACCGCTTCATACAAATATTAGACTGGTATTGATCCTCTCATCCAACTCTATGCAAGAAAGGGAGGAGGGAATATTTGTCCCTTTTAAGGCTGACCAACATCTTACCTCTTAACTAAGCATTCCCAATAGAATCTCAATGATTAAGAAAATATAATTAATCTACCTCTTCACATATCTTTTAGTAAAGAACCTTTTGAGTTAAAACTTTCAAACAATAAGGTAATACTCCCTGCATAAATAAAGGATACAAAAACATTCTCTGTTTCGTCTACAATGATTTCAAGACAGCTTTTTCAAGTCACTCGCGAGCATATTCATGATTATATATTCTCACCCCGACCCTAATCTTTAATGGATCTTGATTGCTTGAAGTTTTGCAGAACTTTCTCTCACATCCCTGTGTATCTTCTCTCTGCAGATGTCGACGAGTGTGCAACTGAATACAACGGTGGCTGCGTCCATGAGTGCATAAACATCCCGGGAAATTACAGGTGCACATGCTTTGATGGCTTCCGCCTGGCACATGACGGGCACAATTGTCTAGGTGAGTGTGTGATGTGTGGGAGTGTGTGTGCATTTAAAACAGCATGTGCGTGCTTAAAGGACTTTTTAAATATATGTATATAGATTCTCCGCAGCTGTCTTAATTATGCAGGAAAAAGTTCTTATACAAGGAGCTTTCTTTTTACTTAGACATACAGTACGTGTCGAATTCATTGTGACATAAAACATGAGGTTGCATAAATTCTTCTAACTGAATGTCTAATGTCACATCATGGATGGTAATATATGTTCCGGGCTGAATAGAGCTCTAATGAGACCGCTGCTTCCGATATGAGCTCTTTCCTTGTTTCACATACCTGGCTGTCTCAGATTGTGTTTTCACAAAAGAGAAACGGAGACTTTTCCTTTAATAAGTCTGACTAACAGTGGTGAATTTATGAAGAGCTTGACCCTGAGCTGAGAGCCCTGAGTGAGCCGTCAGCCGGCCGTTCTTTCCCATGGTTTAATATTTCACCGGTGTGCCGTTCATATTAACCTCACAGAGAACCTATTACGCTTAAAAGGTTATGAAATGTAGGGGAAAGAAAACACACATCTTCCTGCTGCTGGGAGTAGCTAAACATAGACATCACCCACCCACCCAGCCCCCCCTCATTCTGTCTTACTCTTTCTCCCCCATTTACCCATCCTGCATTCCTTTGTTTTGTTTTAAATCCCCCAAGCCAGGCCCTGCTGCTCCTCAGAAATCGTCTCCCTTTTGCTAACAACCTCAGCATGATGCATTTCACTCAATATTGAAAGTTTGCTAACCCCTATAGTTGCTGTGAGGTTTTAGAGGAAAGTAACCTGCAAAGATTCGCTACAGAGGATTTCACATTCAGGTAAAGTGATGACAGCAGAACTTATCAGCACTTAGCAGTAATTCACTGTGAAGGCGCTTTTACATGCGGGCAACGAAGCCACACAACAATATATTTGGTATCGACCTCATGCGATGCTGGGGATTAAGATCTTTTGATAGATATATTAAACCTGCTCTGACTTGTCGATGCGCTCACGTCTCAGATTCTCTCCTTCTCTCACTCTTTCTGTATTTGTCCCTTCCTCTTCCCTGTCTCTCTCTCCTCCTCTTCCTCGCTCATGCACTTGTATATACTTTGTGTAGCAGGGCTATTTTCCAAGCCATTTAGCAACAGCGTTCAGTTGTGTGCGGATCATTTGCTCTGCCGTGGATCAGCTCCTATCTTGCGTGCAGGTGTGTAATTGCAATATGTGGTTGTGTGGCTTCTGCTATTGCATCAGAGTTGCATCCATCGACCCCTTTGATTTAATTTGTCATCGTGAAACGATGACAACGAATGATCTCGTATTCCTGTGAAGATCCAATGTATTATTAAAAGAGTACATCTTTTTTTATCCAAGCGTAGCAAACAAAGGGGTGTAGCTTATATGTAGCTGTCAAGTACAAATCCAACCCTTGCCTTGAGACCTGAAAGGCCTTTAAAGACTTATTTTCTCAAGAATGTAACTCATTCTAATGCCTCCGCTCTGCTCTGCTTAGGAAATAATCCTCAGCACAAACACAAGAGAGGATAGGAAGAGGTATAGCCACGGTTTAATGTTAAGGCCCCAGCTTCCTATTCCATGTATAAGCTCCTTTTGGCCCCTGAGAAAAGATTAGTCCCCTTGGCCCTGGAGTGGCGAACCTAAGCAGCTGGTTCCCAGACGAGGTCAGACCCTCAGAGCCCTTATAGACCAGATGTGCCCGAGAGTCTAGAGGAGGAGACTTTCACCTGATTCTCAGAAGTTCACATAGGGGTTTAGATGCTGGGATCTTTAAACTGCTTCTCTTTGTTGTTGTTTCTCCACAATGCGTTAATGATTATGCTTTATTAAATCTGTTTCCTTGCTTTCAGTGCCGTGTAAACTCTCAGTGGTGTCCGTGACTCTCCGCTCTCAGCCCTCTGAGGCTTTTCTTTAACCAGTAGGTGTTGTGAGTGTGTGTGAGTCAGTGTGTGTGTCAGTGTGTGTGTGTCAGTGTGTGTGTGTGTGAGACTGTCAGCTCAGGGACACGAGTTAGACCAACGCATGCTCATCCCTGTCAATGTCTTCTTTGTTGGCACGCTGCCGCACGCTGCCGCACGTGCCACACGGCTCCTTGTAATTGAATGTGTTGGCAGCATAATGACATTGGGCGGTGGCAGAAGGCGGCGGAGCGTGAAGCAGAACGCCGGTTTCTGAGGTCTCTCTCCTCTGACTGCCCTAAACCCCACAAAGATGTCAGGAAGTCAGCAAGGTGGAAGCAATGCAATACCACAGCACAGTGCTCCTGTCTGTGCGAAGTGAGATGTCACTCACTGTATAATTTACCGCACAGGGAGCTATTGTACCCTCTCAAAGCTCCCACTGAACAGAGGAGCCGAAGCATATAAGAGCTTGATTACATCTTTTATAAATGTCATTACTATTATCTCGCAGAGGTAAGGGAGGGATGGTATTTAATCACCACACCTCTTTCATGGCGAGGCTGTAAAGGATTTTTTTAGAGTCTTAGGAAAAACAGAGGAATCAATGTCAATTTAATTCAAAACACACATCCTCTTTAGAATGAAAACCAGATGCAGGAAGGCGATTAGTTCCCCACTGTAGCACCACCGTCCCCACATTTATGACCTACATGTTTTGGTTGAGGTCCTGCAGAAACCCAAATCCCCTCTTATCATTGCTAGTTCGTTAAAATCTCTGAAGTAGCTTAATATCATAAGCATCTGGACAAATACTTCCTTTCTTTGCAACCACAAATCACAACATTTGAGTCTATGCGGAACTAAAACACGCAGATGAGGATACTTTTTTATCCTGCCATAAAGTGGAAATGCCACAATCGCATGCAGCCTGAGAGTGACTCAGTGGGGGAAATAAAAGCAGTCATGAAATAAACATTACAGATGTTCAACAGAGCGCTTCCATACCGCAATGGATATGCTTTTGTCATTTCCTATTTACCTAAATAAATCAGGCACTGTTCAGTTAGTCATATATGTCGCTTCCTGTTGCCAGAGAACATATCTTGGGGTCTTGGGCTTCACACACAGCTTACCAGGCCATGTTCTTTTGATTTGTATTGATTTAGTAGCGCTCAATTCCCCTTGCAATCTATAGGGAAATGAATGCCCTTTTACTTTAACCTTCCCCAAAGACATAACATAATCTATAACAAAAAAGCAATGCCATTACAGCTTTGAAATGGGCTTTTAAAGAACAGCTTTGAAGTAGCAACTCAGAAAAGGTCACGTTGGTTAACACTGTTTGGTGCTAATGGCTTTAAATGAATAGTGATTTTTTTTATTTGGATGGAAAATGTCCCTTAGACTATTTTCGATAGAAAGACTCCATATGTCTTAGCCATAGCCTGGCCGGTCCGGTATCTCTGCTGTTGTAATCCTTTGGGATCATATTGGAAGGTTGGCTAATCAAACAGGAGGCTTCAGATTGATGTATTATTGACCTGGTACTGATGGGAAAAAGTAGTCATCAAAGAGCGTCACACTGATTCGCTGCACAGCCTTTGCTGCGCTCTTAAATGCATTTCTTCTAACCGTGTTGGCTACTCTTCTGAGGCGCTGATGATAACATCCTCACTCTTCACTTGTGCAGAAAATATTTGGTACTAGTCTGGGAGATGTGCTCTCAAACACCACCTTGAACTCCTGGATATGTCGGATAGAGTCAGGAGGGAAGTGATGATCTGGTTAACCCCGCTCCCATGATCCCCAGAGGAGCTCAGGATGGCTCTCACACTGCTGGGGCTCAGCACTAACCCTCCTCACTTTCTCGCTGCAGATGCAAATACCCCGCTGTCTCCCAGTTAACAGTCACTTTACTTTTGTTGTGACATGCACAGATCGAGTTTGGACAAGAGAGTGTCTCCACAGTTCGCAGGAGAGGAGCTGGAGTGATGAGTTAAAGGGTGGATTTGAGATTGGTGCATTAGCTGGCTCCTGAAGAGTATATCAACACTCTCTCTCAATCTTCTCTCAGGATTGTTCAGTCCCATCCACCATGAAATGAACAATTCCAGCTGAGCTCACTGGCAGGGCTTTGAGGGAAACTCAAGCCTGAGATTGGGTATAGGGATGAAGCAGACTGGGAACCGTCAGACGTCAGCGCAGGGCCTCTCGTCTCCTTGGCATAAGGCTGTCCACCCAAACACTTATCCTGGGGTTTTGTTTTTAAAATACTTCCAGACTTGTTTTAGAGGAACAGATAATTACCATTTAGCATGATTTTAGCTCTGAGTTTTTCTCTACGAAAGAACTCAGCGAGAGAATGTAGAAATCAAAGCTTGTTCTTATTTACCAAAACGGTAACCCGGGAGATGGGCCTGAAATCGTACAAGTCTGAGTTTAATCAAAGCTAAATTAGTTTTGTTTATGTAATGGCATACAAAATCACCCATACCTGCTGGTGTTAGAAATGAAACGCTTCAGTGATTGTACTGGTGTTTACTAAGCAGATGTGAATCACTTAGCTGTATTAGACACAGGCACAAAGGAAGTCCTGGAACTAATAAATTGTTCAAAGCTAAATACTGTGTCCTAATGCATCAACTTTAACTTTGAAATAGTCACCCACACATCTTTGATTGAAGAGAGTGTGTGTGTTCTGCAGATGAAAGATCAGGACTTCCCGCAACATATTACTTTATACAACCTCAGCTGACAGACCGAGGCTAAATGTTTGTTAACACAAAGTCAGTTTCTGCGTCTGTCTATAAACTCAATCGCCTCTCAGGCCGGGTTCAAACTTGGCTCGTTGACTACTTTTCATTCAAGTGTGTGAAGAAATATGCCGTGCCATTTAGCTCCAGAAGAAACACAGAAAAATAGGAAATCCTGTAATCCTCTATGAAGTAAGAAAGGATCTTGTTTAATTTAAACTGGCTGTGTTTGTGCCACTCATTCCTCACTGTTCATCTACGAGAGACGCAGGGTCGTCTCCTGTAGTCCGCCAGCTGTTTTGCTGCCTGTCTCCGCACATGGCTCCGATTTGCTGCCTTATTAAAGAGTGTGTGCCTCTTTAACTCCTGTAAATGAAATGCCCAAAGAGGCCAGGGTCCGTCCACTCACCTCCTTGTCTCTGGCCTGTCTAGACCACAGAGACGGTTCTGTCTGATCCACACAGAAGCCGAGCAGTGGGATAGATGCATGGACTGCTTTTATGACGGACAGCAGTAGTTTTTCATTTTCCCCCCGGGCAAAAAATAAACTCTGGGTCAGCAATAAATGCCCCGTGCTTGTTGAAAAAAAAGGAGAGTAAAAGAGTTGAATGTTTCTCCAAAATAAGGGTTCAGGTTTCTGTAGGCAACCGCGGTGTTTACACGCCTTTAAAGCTAGCGCGAGGCCAAATGTTATATATACAGTGGAGGCTATCTGAGAAACCAGCGGACATGGCCTCCGCAAACACAACCAATCTCTTAATCTCTCTCCGTTTGAACCTTCCTTTTCCCTTCGAATCCCCGAGTAAAGCAGAGATAGAGCAGAGACAAGTCTCATTTTTCAGAAGTGAGGCAGCCCTTTTAACTTGATTACATTTTTCCCCCCGTACTCCCTAGAGAATTTTTAAGAAATGTTTTAAGTCCAAATAACATGAGCACTTCTCTTGGCCATGCCAGAACCCCTTTCCGCTTGGAAATATTTGCTTTGGACGCCAGCCTTGCCCAGCACACAACACAGGCAATTATGGGAGCTATTTAAAGAGTGAGATCTACTGACAGGCGACGCCTCATTTGGAGGGATGAAGGAATCAGGAAATGAAAACTTAATTGATGCGCTGAGGGTTTGGAAAGAGAATTCCCCTTAGGCCCTCTGAGGCTGGTTGCATTTCTCCTGGGCAGTTTTCCTGCACGAGCCGAGGACTTTTAGATTTGCGTAGCCTTTACATGTTTGAATCTATGGGGTTTTGCGTGTGTGAAAGAGAGAGAAAGGGACTTTATGTGTGTTTGAGGATTGTTTTCCCGTATGAGTTGTGGAGTTAGGGTTTCTGCTGCCTGCTAACAGTTTATCTGTAAAGGTGCAGCTGTAGGTTGTTGGCAGCTTTCATCAGCTCAAAGGTCTTCTCTCTGCTGCTGCCACTTTCATGATTTGGAGATGAGACCCGGCGGTCAACACCAAGGCAGCCACACAGCTGAATGAAAGCATGCCCGGCTATTTTTCCCTAAACTTTCCTCCCTTTACTCTGGCTGAAAGTGTGAATGTTAAGTTTACGGAGAATGCACTGGTTCTCCTGGCTCCAGAGTGACACTTTCTCTACGACCTCACTTGACATGACGTGTAGTTTTTAGAGGAACGAGAGAGATTTGCTGATGAAATGTGAGAACATGACAGCAAATTTGGCAAGCTGATGAAGTGAGTGTTACCTACTGCCACTGACCTACTTATCAACCCAGAGGTGTCTTCGTGCCAGGTGCCAGTCTATGAGCACAGTCTCTGTGTGTTTCTGCATTTTTGGAATCCACAAAGAAGACAGAGTGAAGTTTAATTTATAACTCTGCCTGGCTGAGAACTCCCCAGAAAGGAAACTTAATCTCGAGGCCTTCTCATACTGGACAAATAGACAGTAAATTAGTTTTGCATGACGCTTTATTAAAAAAAGCCTTGTGTATACAGCAGATTATTGATGTATTGAGCAGAGGGATGGATAAGGTTCCAGTGCTGTCGGTAGTAAAGGACAGAGCCCAAGTCTCAAGGGGAAGAGTCACCTCCTGAGTTTCACTGCAGTCACGCACAGGGACGGCCCGGACGCTGAGCTCTGCAGCGTGCCAGACAAATAAAAGCACCAAAAAACATTCATTGTGCAAATCTTTCATGTTGAATATAAACAAATATATCAAAAGATTTATAGATGTTCCACTGGTGCTCATTTGTCGAGTCACACAAAGACTTGATGGAAAAAATGTTTCTGTTCCAGCTGGAAGTGCACAATTCATTATGGGTGGAAATGAAGTCGGCAACTCTCATTTGTGGTCAGTTTCCCTTTCGTGCCCCGTGGCAGCACGAGGCCTCAGACGACACCTTTGTAAATGCTCCGTCTTTGTATGCACTTGAGGTGGATTCCCAGGGTTGCTCGTTACTACCCCCGTGCTCCCCCCCGCCTCATGTCTCTCTCCTCTTTCCATCTCTACATTTCCACTCGCCCCCTTCCTCCCCCTTCCTCCCTCTTCCTGCATTCCTCCCGTCACGGGGCTGACAGACACTCGTCATCAGCAGGTACTCTGGCCCAGGTGGATCAGGTTTCCCACTTGCCAGGAGATTGTGCTGCGTGTGCATTTGTATGGCTTAGTGCTGCACAGTTGGAGGTTTTCAGTGCAACTCTGTGTGCTGCCATGTCAGATAACCATTAAGACAGACAGGGCCTCCTCAAACAGCTTAAGACAAGCTCTCTTTGGCTTTTCATGATTTCCAAACGCTTTTTGTGCCTTGTGTTTTCCTTTATTTATGACATTTGCACTCAAAATATAACTTATGTGGTTGTTTTCTCATTTAGTTATTTCAGTCAGTAATTATTTTATAATTTTATAAAGATTTTCTAAAACGGAATTTATTTAATTTTTTTTTTTTATCAAAGATCCTGAATTTGAAATGAAATGTTTTAGTCCTAAATAGTACTAGGGCCTTTTTTTCTGTTTCAAACCAGACAGGTCTTTATAGTAGGTACATACAAGTAGTTAAAACGTTTTGTAAAATTGTACTTCATCATGCACCACTTCAATTCATATAAAACATAATTGTAAAATCCCCCCTCAAAGACCTTTTTTAAATTTCATTCAAGTACTTGATTGATAACACTCACCTCCTCTTAAGTAACATCAGTGCAGGACTTTAACTTGTTCTTGAATATGTTTGTATTGCTTTTACTTTTTACTGCTCTTTGTACTAACTTATAATGCTAGTGTGTGTTCCTACCAGCTCTGTTTGATTATGATCTACTGCTTCATGTCCATTAAACGGGACATATTTTTATTCCAGACAACCTCCAGACAAAACGGTATTCTGTGTTCTGTTTCAAAGTGATCTTATTAATTGTGTTGTGTGCGTCTGTCTCCTGGCAGATGTGGATGAGTGCTCAGATGGTAACGGCGGATGCCAGCAGATTTGTGTCAACATGATGGGCAGCTACGAGTGCCGCTGCAGAGAAGGATTCCTCCTGAGTGACAACCAGCATACCTGTATCCAAAGGCCTAAAGGTAAGTCACGCAGACACAGACACAGACAGACACACACACACACACACACACACACACACACACACGCAGACACAGACACAGACACACACAGACACAGACACACACACACACACACACACACACACACACACACACATGCACGCACACGCAGACTCAGACACACACACACACACACACACACACACACACACACACACACACACACACACTGATACATTGATGCTTTATGGATAATGGCAGCACATTTAGCTGCTTTGGCTCAAAGTTGGATATTACTTCATTTTGCGAAAGATAATTATTCCAACTAACTTTTGGATCATTATTGCAATTATATATGTATGTATAATGCATGTTTACAGTACAAGGCATTTTGAATAGTGTGATGATCTGTGCAGATTTAAACTGAGAATGGGATCGGCCCTAACAGGCCTAAATGGAAAGTGAGCAAAGCTAGGTGTCTCCAGTCTGAGAGGGAAGAAAAAAAACGGGGATAAATCTCTTTTTGTTTTGCTCCCACCCTTTCAAATTGAACCAATCTAGAGCTTGGCAGCATTTTAAGGTATTGGTGGTATGAGAATGGCCTTCGGGGGACTGTGAGCAGAGAAAACAATTAAAGGTGTAGCCTGGGGCAGACACTCCTCCTGTTTATAGAGCATTCCTGTGGGATGGAGACGTGACAGGAGCAGAGCCAACCTGCTCTGAGGCAACAGGAGCGCTGCAGACAAAACATTTATCACGTCATAGCTGTATAAAAAGCCAAGCAAGCTGTCAGGAAAACATCTCTTTTATGCATGTTATCTTGTAGCAGACAATGTAGAGTTTTACAAGTCTGTGAAACAACAGTACAGTGGTTGTAGTTTGTAAAAGATCCACTCGTTTGTTTCAATCTTGTTTTTGTCACGTATAACATCTGTTTCTCAGCTTTGCTAGATTTGTTTTGCTGAAAAATATATTCTTGAGAAGTAGCGCTCTATATTTGCTGTATGTGTCGTCAAAATATGGTAATGTGAATGTTCCTAGTTTCCGCCTTTTCACTTCTAGGGCCAAACACATTTTTGATTCGTCTTCTGAGAAATATTTTCCTGATGAATCTTATCATTATGATGTACACACTTAAGGCCAACCTGCGCCAAATTAGACTATTATCAGTTAAACTAGCGTACTTTTCCATATTTGAAAGAGGATATAAGAACTTCTGATGGACCTGATTGTGGTTCCAGTAGTGTGTAGGATTCAGGCCTCTCGGCGGGTGTTTCCAATGGTAACGGTTGACTGACAGCGAGAGCTTGCGTTGCTAGGAGAAGCGTTGTTCATTTCCGTGGTGAGCTACTGAAAGCGTTTCAAAACTCTAGAAAACGTCAAAAAATAATCTCCTTTATTTACAGCCCACTTAGCATTAGCTACCTCTTCGCTAACTTTTAGTGATTTAAGCCATCTGTCCCATTTTAGAACAAATTAAACAAGGCTAACTAGCTAACCGGTGGCTAAATAACTATATTAGCTAGCAGCAACTATAGGTGTCCTAGTTTGCTAATGTTAGCACTGCATCCACACTAAAGGTTACTTTTTCTTCTACATTGTTTCAACACCTGCTGAGTCATCGGAAGCTTGTGCTCACAGTTTGACACAAATACAAGGATGGGATACTAGATCTTGTTAGCTGTCTCTATTTGTGGGTATAGCAAAATATGAGACTGTCGAAACTCACAGCACTGGGAAACAAATGTTCGTACATTGAAACACATAACTCAAATCCCTTATCACCAAAAATGTTCTCCCGCTGGAATAAACTAATGTACGTGGCACTATCACTGAAGAACAAGACATTAATCACACCTTTTAACCTTTTGTGATATTGCTAAATTGACCAAATAAGGCACAACGGACCCAGCAGGCTTACCACTGATTTCTTAGCAAATATGAAATGTACTCTCAGATGTACCTTGAAAGCACACACATCTTGCTGCTAGAGATTTAGTTCATCTGGATTTCGACTCCAAAGCATAATACCCCTGATTTTGTTCCTGTGCGGTTATTTGTTGTGCGGTTGCTCTGCTTGTTGTTTGTCACACTGTAGCATAGCATGACCTGCCTTTGTACTTTGTTCAGTAGATTTCTCAATAGATCACAAAGCAACATTTAGCAACATCATAGAAAAGGAACAGCTGCTATCGCTAGCTCAAAATACATTTATTCAAGGAGTAATCACCCAGCTGTCTAAAGATTCCTCGGCTCTGCTGGTTCAGGACCGGACTGTTTTGTAGATTTTTTGGTTACTGGGTTTTGCAGGACTTGTCACTAATAAAGCCTGACAGCATTTACAATGAGTTTGTCTTCATCTCTGCCCTCCTCTTTTGTAAGATAACTGGCCGTGCTGGGACTCATTAGACTGTGATGCTCCTCAATCCCCCCGGACTGAGAATCTTGAAAGTCTGGTGTATGAGATCAGTCTGGCCTAGTGAACTGTCAATGTTTACATTTCATAAACACAGTGTTATTTGACTGGAGTGAAAAGCTGTATCATGTGTTTCAAAGCACTGCTATCTGTCACAGGAGCAGACTGTGAGCCTACACTTCCTCTCTTTCTTGATAATAGCTCTCACATCCTGTTAATCTTCCATTTTCATATTAAATGTGTCTTTATTGCTTCCAGATGAGACCCATTTGGATGAAGAGATTAAAGCTGCCGTAAATCTACAAATTTCCTTCACTCATCAGATAGCCTCTCTGTCATTGTTTCATTACTTTTGAGAGAGACTGACAGAACAACTACTCATCTGCTTATTATTACTGCTCTTATTGCAACAATGTGTGTGTGAGGGAAACTGGAAGTAGTGAGGAAGCGGCTCGCTCAAGTTATTGGACTATAACCCTGCAGAACTGCTGTAAATATCACTTTCCTTGCTTACTGAAAACAGTATGTACAATTGGCTCGGGGAGAACAAATATCAGTGAGAAAAATGAAAACTGATCTCATCTCCCAGCCAAGTCAGCTTAAATGTAACTCTCCATTTGTTCTGCAAAGGCTCCTCTTTAAGAGCAAAGCCTGGGGTGCAGTTTCCTCATGAGCTTTATTGTTCTCATTAAAAAGACATCAGCTTTCCGTTTCTTTCATTAATGGGTCAGGTGTTCCCTGGGCAACTTCTGCAAGTCTTCCTAGGGATGGTGGAGAGCCGGTCACTGCAGCGAACACTCTTTTCCCCTGCTGGTAGAAACCCTTGTTAGCAGGGAGTCTGTGCCAATTAGGCAGCGGGGGTCTGCCAGCCTCTCAGCTAATGACACGGCTGCTGCTGGCCTGTCTCTTATTAGACCTGCCCCTGCCCCCCTGAGCAGGAATAACACCGGCCAAATGAAGGCTCCTTCGTCTAGCCGGCCAACAGTTCATTTATTCTCCCCAAACATTTCTCCCAGTCAAGAAAAGAAAAGCCTGTGAAAGGCCAGCCAAGGTGCTCTGTGGTTGATAGGAATGCCATTAAGGTCAAGAAAGGTTCCACTGCTTTGCGTTTGATTTATTGTTTCTTTTATATGCAGGGATAACAGGGACGTACTATATGTGCTTGAGACGGGATCCAGCACATTGGAATTCTTGAATCCCAGCTTCAGTCAACCCACACATCCATAATTTAAGTCCTGTACGTTTCTGAATATCCGGTAGGGCAATTACCTTAAGTGTGCACTGATGGGCTATTGTGCGAGTCACATTTTATTACTTTTGGATTCAGTCCTTTTGTCTTCAGCTCTAATAAATAAAATACTATAATTATATGACTTGAAATGTGTTGTAATTCTGCAGAATCAATTTGTTAGACAATACATATGGTGAACTAGCACATAAGAGGTGCAGCTTTTAAAAAGAAGGTTATTCATTTGGATCTAGCTTCCTGTGACTTTGCCAATCAATACAGCGTAAGTGTGCCTGGCATTGTGTGGAAAGCTGTTGAATATCAGCAAACAAGTTCACACCAGCATGTCTGTTTCAGCGTTTGAAGTGCATCGCAGGGAAAACCTGGGTTATAAAAGCCCCTGAGGTTTTACTGTCACCATTCGCTGCTGGAACAATTTGTTGATAGGCGACTGCACTCAAGTCTTCAAAGGGCACAGCCACGGACGGACATACTGTTTCTATAACATCAAGCAGGTTTGCAGTTAAGGGAGTCTATTGTGTATATGCCACTTTTTTAAATGGAAAAGTGTGGGCTGCAAAACCAGGATAATCTGTTTAATGTTCAAATGATGGTTGAGAAAAAAGCAGCATACTAGTTTTCTTTATAGATTTTTTTTGATCAGATGCTTGAATGTTAATAGAGCAGTGCTCTTTTTCTCTACAATAGGACTTGTCTATCTAGGAAATGTTTACTTGTCAATGGAAGCTCTTCCTGTGTTTACAACTTCCATTAGTTTCCCAAAGTGGTTGTTACCCCCTTGTGCAGCAAATCTCTTCTGGCTGTCTCTTTTTTAAAAACAAATATGAACACAATGAACATGATGGAACAACATAATCCTATAATCATTGTACAGGTTCTGTTCCAACATTTAGACGCAGATGGTGGCATGTTGTTTTCAGGACAAGTGTTTTCTTGGCTGGCCAGAACTGCAGCAGCCCAAGGATTTCTCCAGTAAATGTGATACAAACACCAAATAAAGGTTCACATCATATTCTCTGGAGGTTTAGCTCTCTCGCCGTCACTTTCTTCTTTCATGAATTCAGACACCGGGTCATTGAACCTTGTATTATCGATGTTTGTTGTTATTGTAAACATATAAGAGAAACGACTTTCTTAGACTGTAAGAGCATGTAAAGGCCAGATTCCATCATTCAAAAGAAGCAGTGTTTAATACTTGAAATATCTTTATTTTTATTCGCATAAAGACGTTTTATGGGTTTAATGTATCTTCATGTCTTGTGCTGTTTGGATATGCCACTGAGCAGGAGCCGACACGGTTCTTACATGTTCCCCTTGTGGTTCTCAGCAGGCTTGCCTGCCTGTCTGTGCATTGGCCACAGAACTGTTTTTACAAGTGCAGAAGTCACTGCTCCATTGCTCTGCAGCCCAACCGTATAACCAGGCTCTTTTCCTATTCTAGGGAAGTGGAGCGAAGGGAACGCCTCGTGCTCCTATTGCTACCGATTAAGCCTCTTCAGTCATTCTGGCAGCAGACGAAGAAATATGGGACACTTTTCTGTCCCTCTTGACTTTCAATGTACAGCCCCCATTTGCCCCCCCTCCCCCATGTCTTTTTCCTACATTATCTTCCCTCATCCTCCCTCTTCTTCCAGACTTTACGAAGAACCCGTGTCCCCACCCCTGTTTCCCCCAACCTTGAACAAATATACATCGGTGGCTTGGGCTTTTGCAAATGTTGGCTGCCTTGCCACTGAATTCTCCATACCTCATTTGAGACGGGCATCCCTTTTGCTCGTGGGTTTGTTGAAGGCCATCTCTAAGCGGGCCAGGCCAGCATGCTGCTGCGAACGGCCTGAGTGCCAGTGGGGTTTTTCCACTAACACTTGGCTGTCATGCCTTTAACCAGAGGGCCAGACTGAGACAGTTGCCTTCTTCAGCTCCCTTCTGATTTCTTAGAAAGAATGCAGCACTGCAATAACAAACTGTATCTCATATCCTTTTTGTGCATCTTTATTAGAAAGCTCTGCTGTTCTCTGCTGCCATGTTGTCTGTTCTGTTTGGAGGACGAGCTCCTTTGGGACTGCACAGTGAGGTGACCTTGATAGAACGAGAGGCGGAGTAAAGGCGAGAGTGGCACGTTCCCAGCAGGTGCTGCACAACTGTCTGTGACACAGATGGGTAGATGCATAGAAAACCGCTTGAAACCTGCATACATTATGCAAATCAACCTGTGTGTCAATGCCTACACATGCAATGCATTAATGCAAGATTACTGTATTCATGGCTGTTTCAACAGTGATGACTCTGAACTGTACAGCAGTTTAAATTGATTCAAAAAGTGTACTTGGCTTGTTTAGGAGCATGATGTTTCGTGCATGTGCTTTATTTCAATCTCAGGAGCACAATTTACCAATAAAGGTTACACTTTGGCCGTGACATCTATCCGTCCAGAATTCTCTCTGCTGTCTTTTCCATTTCCCGGGAATGCTTACAGTGGCTCATATCTCAGAAAAGGGAGAAAAATATAGCCTCAACAAGGCCTTAGGGAGCTGCGGAAAATCAGCACTTGCACAGCAGACCATACAGTAGCACTGATTCTCTCTACTCTCTATGAACGGAGTCGGCGGGGAAGAGCTACTTTCTTGACCAAATGACCGCCCCTTACTCCGTCTGACCATCTGCGTCGCAGCTCAGCCAAGCCCAATCCAGTTCAGCTCCTTTCCATTCTCCTTTTCATGCGCTGACATTTTTATCCTCCCATTAAAACTTTTAAGGGCCCATTATCTAAGAGGAAGGAATGTTGCTTTAATAGTGTGGTGGCTCCATGCTTAGGCCCCTTCTTTTCAGTTTGTAACCCACCAACACTAGCTAGCTGCTTATGTTCTCCAGCTAGCGTTGAGCAAAGAGGGGACCGTCTCCCCTCTGAGACGTATGACAGCAGCTCAGCATGGACCGTGAGCCCTCTTTTCTCTGCCCTAAGCACTCAGAGCAGACAATAAACCCTTGGCATGCCTTCCACTACTTCAGCCCCATTGTTTCAGTCTCTCCACGACATGGTTCTCAGGTTTAAGAGAGCTGTGGTGAAGAACCTGTGGCCTCCTTGGATCTTTTGTTCAACATCTTACATGTTACATGGCATCTTAGTTGCTTGTTAACTTTTCTTCTTTTGCACCGTCCAACATGTAATGTTAAAATCCTTCTGTTGAGACTTTGTTTTTCTTGGTAGAAGGGTTTTAGCTCAGAAGAACATTCATAAATAGACTGGATCTCTTGTGTCCATGATGCAAATATTTCTCTGCGTCAGATAATATGAATTCAGTAGATATTATGTAGTGTTTAAGAGCTGGCCTATTTCTGAGTAATCCGTTTGTAGTCTGTTTAGCAATGCACATGTTGTTTGAGAGGGATTTGTTTGCATGTAGTTTTAGGTGAGCAAAATAAACTGAGCACATTGGCCAAATGCAATGCAATGTCAGAACCCAATAGCCCGACACCTGATGAGGATTTTGCTTTCTGTTATCTATAAAACTCTTAACTTAGTGTAAATGGGTTTTCTGTTATTAGACATCGTCTCTCAACTTATTTGTAATCAGAAACAAAGACTATAGTCTTGGCCTGGATATCAACTGGCTTCATGGAAACCCCTAAACAATCAGCCAATGACCCCAGAGGCTAAGACCCATAGCTTATGGCTGCTGAAAGTTGTGAGAAACTACTTGTTCATTTGTTGCTCACAAGTGATAGAGTTGAATTGCCAGCCACTGGCTGAGATGGAGATTTGAGCTTCTGTCAATCTCTCCACACAGTTATCCATTTAGAGTCTGACTTGCCCTGAGGACTCTATCAGTAAATCCTTATGTAAGTTCACTGTTGTATCAAATTGCCTTACCTGCTGCTTTTCAGAAAGGTGGCTATGTGATGTGAAATGCACTTAATGTCATGTCCTGCAGGCACTTGCTGCAGATCTCACATATTAAGTTGAATTTTCACTGACTCAACGACACAAAAATGGATTGTGCTTCCAGAGTGTGAAAAACCACTAACTGTGTTCACATTATCCCCAAGGATCCTGCGGTCGTTTCTTTAAGAAAAAGAAAAGTAAGCAACGTACATTTTGCATACTCAACAAGATCTTGGGGCACATACTGAGTGCTACTATAATAAGTCGTGTCTGCCCTTGTGCCTAAAGGCCTTGATTGGATATCTAGGGAAAAACAGTTTCTCAAAAAGTAAGATTATTTTAACCGGTAAGCTATTATTAATAATACTAACTACTAAATAATAAAACAATATACATTGATTGTTGTTTGTTTAATAATTAACATGCTAAAGGAATATTTAAGATTACAAGCCAAGAGGCTTTAATGATTATATTAACAATTCGAAAACAATCTCCAAAGCTCTCTAATTAACATATGAAATGATGCTTTAAGGTGTGAGAATAACAGCAAGTGGTTGTTATTTCAGCAAGTATTTTTTTATTGAATAAACTAACAACATATTTATGTTAATTTACCATTAGAGTGATCGAAATCTTTTTATGTAACTAATTAACTCCCAGAAAGAAAGCAGTACACATATTTCCCTAAATGTCTTTAACACACAGGTTTTATTGAGCATACCGGGCAAAAAGTGATTTATTGGCTTCTGGCAACAGCATCACCTCTTAGTGTTGGGTACAGAGGTCGTGACCCGACCCAGGAGGATAGACTTGTGGCTCTTCTGCAGAAGGAACACTCCCACTTGTTTTCTTGGTTAATTGTAGTGTTCCTTTTTTACCACAGTGCAGTAGTTTTGAGGACGCCTGTCTGTGTCCAGCAGTGTGAAAAGCACGGTTTGAAAAGACTCCCTCGCAATAATCTGGATTCTATTTCCTGTCCAGTTCTGAGCCCTATAAAGAATTCTGTGATGTTTTCTTTATTAGTTTCTACATATAGTTATGCTTTATTGGTCAGCAGATTGTTTTAGTTGACTGTGACATTTTTTCTCTCCTTCACTTTTCCATCCACCTCCTTATGAAAGGATGTTTTTCTTTCTGCTTCCTGTCATTTAATAATGATAGAAACTTGATGCATTTGGCAGCCAGTTAGAGGGAACAGCACACAGTGGATGATAGCTTGGCCTGGCCTGGAGAAAAGCGCCATTGTGTCAACACTTTGGCTTTTATTGGTCCTCCGAGAGATGAAGGCCCAGGTTCTGGCCCCAGTCCGACATGCTATTGATGGATGGTTCTATAGCGTTCGAGGGGGAAAGGGGGTGCATACAATTAAAGGGGAGTGAAGTGAGTTTTGGGATGCATAATACCACCTTAGTAAGTCATCTATAGTCTTTTGGGGTTACTTAGTTGGAAATTCAATCCTCTGTTAAGTTCATAGAGGTCTGCTTCTTGCGCTGGCCTCAGATTGACACAAAGCCAAGGAAAGGGACCACTGAATTCCACATCCTACTTAAATATCCACATGACTCGCTGTGAAATTTGCAGCACTTTACAGCAGCTGCTCTGTTGATGCTCATTCATGGTCAGTTCACTCAGTCCTGCCGTGCTTTTTTCTTTATTCCTTCAGAGCTTGAGCGCTGGCCCGGTGTTTGTTCAGCGCTGAGTCTTTGTGAAGCAGGGAGAGCTGTCGATGCAGTTAGTGTCTGATAGTTCACCCCGTCTGCAAACCACGACAAGAGCTCAGGAAGGAAAGTCTGAGAGGATCGTGTGACCTTGTGACACTTGTTGACAGACTTAAAGTGATGGAAAGTATTTAAGCAGGAGGTCAAACTTGCACTGTCAGCGCCGTAAAGACTCAGAATAGATTTCAGCCAGTTAGCGTAAATACATTAAAAAAAAGGCAGGTTGCGTTCTTGGCAAAACATATGGAAAACAAGAGGGCATAATTAAACAAGGTTATGGTGGCAGGAGTTAAACTACATAAATAAGTAGTCAAGCACAAAACGATGTAAAAACACGTTTCTGTCAAGCTGAGATTGTTTTTCTCCTTATAGCCCTCAAGGCAGGTACGTAGAAACTGTATGACAGCACAAGCTTTTCTAGACGGACACACCATTGGAGCACACACAAGGTTATATGTACTTTAGGTGTTGACACTTCCATATGCAAATGCTTACATTTGTTGCAAAAAAAGTTGACTCATTAAGAAAGTTAGACCTCCAAACCCCCTTCAATGCAACAGCAGATGTAATGAGACATTAATGGAGATGTCCTTTTGCTCACTGCCTCCCTGTTTGCCAGAATAGAAGAAAACTGAGTGAGATCTGTTTTATTTTTAATGAGCCAGAGGGCTGAGGTTGTCCCTGCATCTGCAGCGGTGGCAAGGTATCACAACGAATAAGTCAAATATCAGTATTCTCCACGGCGAAGGCAGAGGCATTATTGCAGTACAGAGCAGTGTGTGTGTGTGTGTGTGTGTGTGTGTGTGTGTGTGTGTGTGTGTGTGTGTGTGTGTGTGTGTGTGTGTGTGTGTGTGTGTGTGTGTGTGTGTGTGTGTGTGTGTGTGTGTGTGTGTGTGTGTGTGTGTGTGTGTGTGTGTGTGTGTGTGTGTAATAATTCATGACGTGAGGGTTTCAAGGAAATGCATGCTAGGTGTCTGTTGTGCCTCTTCATGAAGTATTTATACATTCCACAGAAATGATTCATCATTCATGTGCCATGTTTAGTAAAGTCTTATTCAATGTTTTATCTTCATTGTTTGTTGTTAGAGTTGTTGCATTTTGAAGTGCTTCACCTTGGTGATAAAAGGTGCACTGACCCCTCTTGTTTGGTGCAACCCCCTTTGTTTTCGTTCTATTCAGGCACAAGGAGTTTTCTTCACTGTGATCTCCTCTCTTTTCTTTATGGGGGATTACCTCAATTAAAATTACAGGTCTACTGGATCGGCTCCTGCTGAGAGTTTTTATCCTTTCTGTAGGCAGCCTCCTTTTTATAGCCCAAGCCGAGCGAGCGTGTTCCAACAAGTGCTTAAATCTTTGTGAAGGGGTTCTGGGCATGTCCATCACCAGCAGTAGGCATATATGTGACTCAGGGTCGGAAAGCGTGACATTGCCTTTGAGCATTTGCACTCCTCTTACCAGCTCTGTGACAACTGACTTAAAACCAAACTCTTAGTTTTACTGAAAGGTCTTTGGCTTTAAAACTGTGTGTAATCTGTAGAAGCAGTTAAGAGATAAACGCCCTCTCTCTCTGTATCTTGCTGTTTCTTTCACAGTGCAATCTGATGGCGGAAAGGACGGACCCACCTGCATGGACAAGAATCACGGCTGTGCTCACATCTGTAGGGAATCACAGAAGGGTGGCATCTCCTGTGAGTGTCGACCTGGATTCCAGCTCACGCGTAACATGAAGGACTGCAAATGTAAGTCATGTCAACCTGAAGCATAGTGCCTATCTGTGAAAGACACACACACACACACACACACACACACACACACACACACACACACACACACACACACACACACACACACACACACACACACACAGGGAAACACACCAGAAGAAGGATTTATAGGCTCCTCGTGAAGAGGTAATTGTGGTTGGAAATGTGCCGATGATGGATAATTGTGCTCATTCTGCAAATGCCTTCCAACGGATTTGAAGTAGACTACTGACATTTAAGTTACATTACCAAGCCGTGACTAATGTTCTAAATAGTCCCTCGTAAAGAAAAACATGTTTATCAAATAAGGAGCGATCATTTACACAACCAGAGCAAGTGTGGAGGTTACTCGAAGGGGACCGCTCTGATGGACAGCGCACACTTCCTGTTGCTGTGCAACGGAGATCATCCTGTCAGAGCTGGGGCCAGAGCTGATGGGGGATTTGTCTGTGTTTGGATAAGGATTGGAGAAGTGTTATTCTATAGTTTTTTCTTTGACAGCCCAGGAAAAGGGCAAAAGGCTCTGGGATGGTAGGGTGCAGACAGGATGGCGGTGGCTTGTTCGTGCTCTCTTTCACTCTGTCATCACAGGTGTGTTAGAAGTGCCGGGGTTAATGCTCCCCTCGCCCGCTAGCAAATAAATGTATTTGCACTTAAGGATTTGCAGACACACACACACTTAAACCCGAAATCTTACTCATCCCATCATTTATGTGTAACTGACATGAATCTTGTGCTGTTTGTAAGAAATGTCACACGTTTTTTTTTCGAGTTCACTTAAAGGGGACATATTTTACTCATTTCCCGGTTCTTACTTGTATTTTGGGTTTTTACTAGAACATGTTTACATACTTACTTATACTTGAATGTTATTTTTTTCCTCCTGTCCGGATAAACCTGTATTCACCTTTCTTATTGCCTGTCTCTTAGCCTCCCTGGTGAATCAGTGTGCTCTGATTTTAATGCGAGAAAAATATGGCGCACCTTCAGCAAAGATAGTGGGTGGATATACTCAGATGGTGGGGTTTTTTGTAATGAGCATCCATGTGAAATACGACGGGTAGCCAAATCTTAATGCCTTCTTTGTTTTCTGATCCAGGCAGCCCACAAAAAGGTGACGGTGTTGTATTATTTCACAGTGTGTGGGTTGGTAGGCAATCCGGATACCCACATATCCGCACTGAAAAAGTTAGTTTTATATATGACACACATTTGTCACCCTTTACATTTTTGGCCAATTCTGCTTGATTAATTAAATTCCTTATAATGAAGAAGGTTCATGCAGTGACTTGTAATGAGTGAGTAAGTCCAGCCTCTTGCTCCAGGCCACTACAGCCACTGTTGGAGAGTTTAAAAATGTGACCATGTCTGAAGTAATGAATAGATAAAGCACTGGTAATGACAAATGTAATTGAACATGCCCATTTTCACATTATGATACGCATATTTTAATTATAATATGGCTAGAGGTCCCATTGGTTTGCAGAGCTCTAATCCTATTGTATATTGTTAGCCGTTTTGAGTCTAAACAATCATTATGCTGGTGTGCAGCTTTAGTCATTTGGGAGTGTTTTCATCAACATATTGTGACTGTTAATCCAATCGTTTTGAAGGAACTTTACAGTAAGGAGCTTTACATACAGTCTCCTTGTAGCCCTCTGAAGGGCTGAATGCAGTCTGAGCCTACATTATCAACGTCATAGAGCATATGGCTCGGAGAAACAGAGTGCATTATCCTGAAGTGTCCTCCAGCTGGGGACATTTGTTGCATGTCTCCATACCTCCATTTCTTGTCACCTTTCTACTGTCAACTTTCTAAAGTGTGTATTATCCTGTATGCACCGTTCATATTAACTGTGTGCTCCTTAATAGTGACGTGTAACTACGGTAATGGAGGTTGCCAGCACATCTGCGAGGAGACAGACCACGGCCCCAAGTGTTCGTGCCACATGAAGTTCGTCCTCCACAGTGATGGAAAGACTTGTGTAGGTGAGTCATCTCATCCGGATACATTTACCAGGGGCAGGAAATAATGGCTTTTGAATGAAAAAACCAAAATTAGTACCACAAATGATTAACTCAGCCTGTAATGTCCAACAGCACATTTAATTAAAGTCTGAAATGAGGTTTATTGTGATAAAATAAAGTTGAAATGCAGGCCTCGGTACGCCTGAACTTTCTCTCTTGATCTGTGACATACAAGGACAAAAGGCTACCACTCACTGTGCTTCCCCCTCTGCTGCTGCTCCAGTAACCTCTGCATCTGCTTTGGCTTCTGCTCCTCTTCCTCCTCCTCTTCGCTGGACCTATTCCTCTCTGTTTCTCAGCCATGCAGGCAGACGCACACCTTCTATTAGCCCTTGGGTCAGTTCCGCCACTGCTTCCCATTGGGAATTAACTCACACACCTGACCTAACCTTCCACTGGCATTTATCAGTGTTTGCCTCAGTTGACTTAAGTTAAGTAAAAATCATTCAGCCACTCAGGCATATTGAACCGTTCTGAAGGGCAGTTTCCCGTCAGATGAGGCCTGCAGGTGCAGTGCAGTCAGAGTGTGGGTCTCTATAAATGCGTACGGATGTTGCTTAGCCATGCAGAATTGCACAGACTTCATCGACAACCATGGAACATTAACGATAAAGTAAGTCAGGTGTGAATTTGAGACTGAGCATTAATGCAGACAGGCTTTTATTTTATCCACCATTTAGTGTCATTAATAGTTTCTGCGTACAGTACAAACCTATTTAACCCATTTAGCGAGTACTTGGTACAGGGAGCTAGGTTTGTAATGCAAGCTTCAGTGAGTTGGATAGGACACATTTTCTTTGTCAGGAAGACAAACATGTTAAAATAATTAGAGGCTACGCCTGCAGAGCAGACTGGTGAGGTGGTTGCTTGGTTTCAGTGGCTGTTAAGTTTGAGAGTTTGGTTTGGGTAGCGGCTGATTAGCTCAGTGCTTCTGGATCCCCTTTATTATCACAGCCCTGATGAGAGCCACCCCTATGTCAAGGTCTGGTCAGCCAACCTGTCATTATTGATGTACCCTGCGAGGCCAGGGGGACGCCGCAAAGTTGACCGCAACAAAATGATATGTTTTAGCTTGTCTTGTTCCCAAGGCAGAGCAAATGTACATTTGGTTTGCCAGATTAGGAAGCAGTCAGCCAGTTAAAGTCTCTGATTTCCACCTCAGAGTCTGGGGTTACAGAGGTGGAGGCCGGCTGCTCTGCGGTCGACACGGGGGCGCTCCGTCTCCCAGACACTCTATTAGTTAATAAAACCTCAATAAAGCAAACAGTCTGCCAAATGAACCACTGACAGCCGAGTGATGGACAAGAATGCTGGAAGACCTTCAGTAAGGCACCGCTCCTCTGCACTGGGACTGTAACTGTGGAGGGTTTTGAAAATATTCAAAAGCAACAAACGCTACTTATCTGTATTTGATTTCATACATAGCACTTTAGAAGCTGAATACGTATATTTCAAGTGCATGTGCTAAGTTTAAATACAATAACTGTATCTTACAATATATGTATTTTACAATAAATACAACCACTATCTCTGCTTAAAACTGAGAAATCATATTTGTCTGTGAATTAAGTTCTAATTAGTCTTAAATGTCACAAAATATATTTGAATAGATGTATCTCTGGGGTTGTCTTCATGGCATATGGTGATAATTGTCCTCAGAAACACGTACAGAAAATAGTAAATGATGTATAGAGTGTAGAAGGGTATCCATAGCAACCAAACAGAGTGAAAACATATACCAATTTAGCCTCCCTATTGATTTGACAAGGTTTATGATTGAGTCTGCCTTCTTCCTACAAAAAGAAACATGATTACAAACTTAGTCTGGTGGGCTTTTTCAGTATGCTGCAGATTCACCGTTCCATCCATCTTGTGGGAGTGTTTGATATGAATCCTGACACTTTTGTATTCATTATGCGGTGTCTCTCCTCACCCAGGCTTGGTGCTGCATTTCGTAATAATACGCCACATGCTGCTCTGTTTGGAAGTGTTGCCTCTTTATCCTTCCCATCTCACCTCTGTTGATACCTTGCATACTCTAGGTGGGAATTAATATCAGGGACCATTTTTCTGAATGGCAGTCACACATTGACTGCTTTCTTATTCCTGCACACACACTATTTGAGTTACGTGTTCAGTTTCCTTCTGAAACAATCTTATAAAAGTCAGGTTTATTTTTCTGTGCATCAAGTGAGTTCAGGTATCAGAAAAAAGCAGCCATCATGTGGAAGCATTCAAGCTATTAGCTCAGCACATCATAAACATTCACAAATAGCAGGCAGATGCACACATGCTCAGAGTTCAATCATCTGAAGAGTTGGCCACATTATGCTAGACACACACACACACAAACATAGGAGAGCAGGAGATGTTATAAGATACAAACAGAAAGCTATACAAACAACTACACAAACATACAGTACATATCCAGCATGCATGCATCACATGCATGTAAACACGTGTAGTCTACATGCGTATGCGCATAACATAAACACACTGTGCTCTTTCGGGTGGTCTGTGCATTCATGCTGCTGTTTCAGATGTGCCTCTCAGTCCTCTGTCCTCTCTGAGAAGCGTTGTTTCTGGATGCTGCATGATGGGATCAAGCATGTTGGCCAAACTGTGGCAGACCATAATGACTGCATGCTTTGTGGTGTTGATCTGGTACTGTCAGAGTGTTTTTCCCTCATCTGGCACCTCAGCTCTCCTTTGAATTGGTCAGTCTGATATCCTCAGGGCCCGAGAGTGCATACTTTAATTACAGGGATTAAACAGGAGTTTTGTTCTGAAATAATATTTTTGGAAATATAATTGAAGTAGTGTAAGGATAAACATGGTTTCCCGTACTGCTATTAAAAAGAAAAGGCCCTCAAGTGGTTTTTACCTTTTTCAATTTTGTCAATGTGCTTAAAGGCCCAATCCGTCACCCCAGCTGTATCACGGACGAGTACATGGTCCGCATACTAAATCTATGCCATGTAGTCAAGTCTAAATATGCACTCAGTGGGCTGTAGAAAATAAATTCACTCTGAAAATTTGCTTTTAAGAATGATTTAATTAAAAATCATTATTTTATACTTAAATTATCGTTATTAACAAAAGATAGAGTACTGTTATTTTTAAATCATTTTCTGTGACAGCTCATACATTGTACGGCTGGGCCACTGACAGTGCTTAGAGACTTGACATAACAGCCTAATAACATTCATTCTGAAATGATCTGACCATAAAAGACACCATAAAGCGCAGACATAAATCTGGCCCTGTCTTTCAGCTTGCAGCACTAACAACCACTCGCTTTGTCTGTCGAGGCTCGCAGCACTCATACTAACTAGCAAAAGCCTCATCTCTCACACAAAAACTGCACTTTGTCTGCACTGTGTGGAATATTGACTTTGCATGATTGCATGTTGCAAGGTAACACTTTTGCCTTGAGATGTCACCGTTTTCATCTTAGACGAGAAACTGCCATCATCAGTTTTTTGTTAGGATTTTGAAAATAATCATTGCTCTTTTCTCAGTTGTTAGTTTAAGAGGCTGTCTTTTCTTTTGCAACAACGTTATGTCATTCTCTCAGGTAGTTATCGCCTCCTGTGGGCATGAATGGACATTAACCATTTGCAAGAGAAAGGATCCCCTCTCATTCATTCTATCCACCTTTCTCCTAGACTTATATATCTGCAAGACTTATGGGTGGGTCTTCATTTTAGTTTGAGCTTTTAGATCAAATGAACACTGTGACAGGAAAACAACCTTCAGACGGGATAATGTGATTATTAATCACTTTCCCTGCTACTACTGACGGATGGGAAGACAACCTGAAAAATTGGCCTCTGATAGCTGTAACAAATTAAGTTAGAGTAGCTTTATTTGCAGTGATGAAGTTCTGCTGTAGGTCGACCCGGGAAGTTATTCTGTGAAATATTTATTCGACCGCCAGGATTAAAAAGCTATCGTTAGGCTATCAACAAACTAGCTGCCGGTCGAACAGCTGCTCATCACCACTGCTAAGCTAAAGGCGGATTTGTTTCGGCGTGATGGCGATTAATAGTTAATTTACTTTCTTGTTAGCAACCTCCATTTTTTGACCCATTGGACATTTACAAATGGGGAGTTTACTGACTTAATTTACGTAGTAGAATAAAGTGAATTTTCTTCAACTTGTGTGAACCACAAACCTTATTTCAGGCATTAGACGAAAACATGTTCAAATAACCGCTAATCTTCGAGACTAGAGAAACGGAAGTTGCTAAATGCTAATGAGCTAAGCTAAATGTGTGGCTCAAACCTGCAGTGCAGAACGTTTCTCTTGCCCTATGGCCGTCAGAGTAATTATACAAACATTTAAGACGCATATTGCCCGAGTGCACGCCGCATGTCACCTGTACTCCAGCTTGACATGAATATAAGCTCAAAAATATGTGATTCCAAATCGACAAGGTTGCGTTTCACCTCATTAATAAAAAGCACCATTACTGATAAGCCTCGGAGCGTTTCAGATTGATTCAATGTTAATTGCAACAGAATAAATTAAATTGCTAAATATGCACCAAAGGTCACTTCTTCAGGACGTCCTTCCATCCTGAGACGTACAAGGCAGAGGTATAATTAAATTATCTCATTTAAGGTTTGACAGGCTGTGTTCCCTCATAATTCATTTTCCTTAAATATGTGAAAAGGAAAGACACTTGAACTGTAAGTCTCACAAACGCCACTTTAGTGACGGGAATAACAAGAAGTCCTGCCCATAATTCACTTTAGGAAAAAGGTGGATATGCTGTAAAACCACATCAGATTAGTTCTTGTCACGTGCTCATGATTTACATAACACACAAATGCTGCGTGGTTCAAGTGTACAGAGAACTAAAGTGGTGTTTTTACAATGTGTGCGTGTGTGTGGGTGTGCGCGTGCATGCAGGGGAGAGGAGTGTCCAGTCCCAGGCAGCCCCCCAGCTGTTCCCCAATGGTAAATATGCGTTCCTCTGACTCCTCTCTCTGGGGGTCTGTGGGTGTGGGGAGAAGAGGAAGCTAACCTAGCAGGCCCTGATCCTTCCCCTCCCCACAGGGGCATCATCCTTCTGACCCTCGACCTCTGACCCCCTCCTCCCCTACCTTCCTCTTCCTTCTGTGAATGCCCTCTCAATAACAACCCGCTGCCCCTGTCAAACCACACCTTTTTAAAACACAGCTGCAAACCTCGGACCAGCAGTCTAAACATCATTTAAACTTAGAAGATAGTACATTATAATTCATTGAACAAGTTACTCCCAACCTTTCTGTCTTAAAAGAAAGCAGCAGGGCCCCTTATCACATTTCATATGTCTGTGCTACGCTCGCAGTTCCACCAAAGAGTAATTCCCCCTCTTAACTTCTCAGATGGTTTCATTTAATAACTGTTCACGGCCCAAAGGGGTCCACAGGGAGTGTTTTCTGCAGAGTTTTTAATACTTTGATAGGATGTTGAATGCAGGATATTTGCTTTTATGTATTGATTATTTTCACATTTATCCACCCAGGATCCGAATGTGTCTCTATTACATTTCATTTGGCTGTCACTTTCTTATCCAAAGTCTCCTGCAGATTGAAGCATCGACTGAAAATGGATTTATTACCACAAGTAGAAGTGGCCTCCATCAAAAGTCCAAATCTGAAAAGGAAGACATAAGAGTTTGGTTTCCTTTGTGCTTTTGACACAACTGAGATGAGCGTGTACTGTTCCAAACATTTGGTCATTGTGTTTCTGAAGTCTGTCATCACGGCCTATTAGCTTTGGTGAGGGAGCCAATCAAGTGTCCATGATAGCTTCATAGAAAACATAAAACGCTGAGTCCCTCTTGTCATACACACGTAATCTTGTGTTCTATCATAATCAGTTGCAGGGAATTCATCCGTGTTATTCCAGTCCAGTCGTTCTTCTTTATTTTTACAACATCTGCAGTAAAATGATATTTGGATCATAAATGCCAGAATGAGCTTTGTTTTTAATAAATAAGGCAAAGATGCCAGCAGGAATAAACTCATAAATCTGCATCAATTAATCAAACCTCGATACTTCAAAGACTATTTAATTATACCCTGTAAGTCTCAGGGAGGAGGCTTGTTCTCAGAGGAGTAGCCTGTTCAAGGTAAGAAGAAAAACTAAGCTGTTTAAAGTTACTAGTTGTTACTACTGTATGCATGCTGAGCTTCCCTCATGCCACAATATAACATTCTGTCCTATTTTAGGATTTTGTGTCCTAGTTTCTGTTATTTTTCTTCTCAGAAATAGAAACATTAGGGGCAAGAGACATATTTTGCGTCCTCCGTCAGTTGTTCCCCGATGATTCCCTGTGGTACTGTACCCTGCTGGAACCAGCTTTTCTCAGTTGCATCTCTAGAGAGCATTAGCAAACTATTGTCAATGTTATTCTTCTTTGTTTGGTTTAGTTATTGAGAGAGCACTCACTCTTTGAAGAGTTTGTGTCTAATAACAACTCTTCCTTTCTGAAGAACTATAGCTGAATGTTGCCGTTTGGTCAAGAAAACAATATTTTCTTGTTTTTAAAAATATATATTTTTCACCTTAGCGTCTATTTCCCGTGATCCAAACTCAGAGGACTTCTCCCTTTTTTGTGAATCTATCATAAATGTCTGATGACAAGTTGCCCTGCGGGTTAATCTTCAACATTTCTGATGGCAAAACAAGAAGTTCTGCAGCTAGAAATCTTGCGGCTTCAGATAAAAGATGATGAATACGATATGAACCCCTCTTTTTTTAAACATACACTGTAGAAGCTCAGCACTAGACCAGACATCCCGCACGTCATATCGGAGAATATTTACAAAAGTCTGCCCACTGTTACTGTAATTGCCGGTCCCAACCCGGTGCAGTGTGGATGTGGCTGGTATTCATCCAAAACACACAAACCCACACACATACCAGAGCATGTGTCTCTCCCCTGTCTTCAAACAACCATAATGTCAGAAATATTTCTTTGCTCTCTTAACACATGGTCATTACAGTTTGGTGAGATGGCTGCCTGACTAAGCGTTTTGAGGCATGTCCTGACACTATCTTATCGTCTCGTCTGCCAACTGTCTCTGCTCACACTTTGCAATTATGTGAACCCACAGTGCTGCGCTCGATCCCGGGATGGACTAATACTCATCAACTTGCCCTTTGAATGATTACATGCTAAATCTCTGTGTTCTGTGAAAGACAGGCGAGGGAAAAGTAATCAAAACATCTCACAGAAAAGGATTTCAGCTGTTCAAAGTGTTTTATTGAGCTTATGTTAGGACACAATAGTAGTTTAACAGTAAATGCAAAACATAGTGAAACAGAGCAAAAAGTAGAGGGACTCATAAAGTCTTTAACCTGATTCGGTACTGTCTGTTTCAAAAAAGCATTAGCCACATTAAACACAAGAAGCTACTTGCCGTACCTGACCAAGAAAGGTTGTAAAACCCCTAAATCAGGAAATGGTGCGTTTCAATCCTTATAGAAATCAAACACGACACACACGAATACTTCTGCAAAGTGTGTGATTTTAAGTTGAAAACATTTCACTGATGTAATTGAGTTTATATTAAAAACGTATCTTTGTAAAATGCGTTAGTATCATTCAAAGACAAAAAAAGCCAGATGTTGAAACCAACTGAGATTATAATACAGAAGTCTATAAAGGGAGTCACTGATACGGCTAATTGCTGTATAACCTAAAACAAACCCTGCCTTTATAGTGTTTGCAATGTTGATTTCCAGGTTAAGGCCCTTTCTCCAAAGTGAGAAGTGTTTTTTTTTTCACCCTGTAAATTCATATTTACTTTAAATGTGTCCAAGTTTATTAGTGCATCGTGTTCAGCCTTCAGCAACGTGATCCCTTGAACTGTTTAAACTGTTCTTTATAAAACAACCATAAAAACACAAGATTGCATCACTGCAAGCACCTGTTTTGCTTTGATGCATAATTGCAGCCCACAGTTGAGTATTTTATTTGAGAGAAAAGAGCTTTACAAAGTTTCATTATGGCTGCTGCAGGCAGTGCAGAACTCAATTTAAGTCAAGGGGATTAGGTGTTACCCCAAAGGGATCCTCATTCTCTATAAAATAAAAACCTGCGCAGCTGCATTTCCTATTTAGTGCCACGTGTGAGCTGCCATCTACCCATCTGTGAGAAGTCTTCCACTCGCCCAGCTGTGCTGCTTCATCCTGAGAAGAGCTGCCAGCCAGCATCCTACAGCCCATTAGAGAGAAGTGAAGCACTGAGTGGATGACCAGTTGCCTTACAGCACGTTAAAGTGTTTGTTCCACATCACAAAGGTTTTTTTTTGTATTGTTTTTTGTTCTGAAGTGTGGGACGCTTTTTATCAAGCTGCCAAAAACCATTGAGGCCCACACTATTCACTCTTATGTGAGAACAAATGTCTCCTGAGCTGTTGCTTAAAATGAAAGTCTCAGTGAAATATGTCAGCGTCTAGAGAAGAGACCTCAGCTGTCCTGTCTTGACTGACTACTTCCCTTTTTTTTTCAAATCAGTCCAGCCAACACAGGGGCATGGTAGCTGAAATTGCTTTTTTATCCCCAAAATGCCTGGAAGGTTTTGTTAAAAAGAAAACTGGAAATGTGGCTTTTCTGTCGTATCTGTCTCGCACCTCTGCCCTCATGATGGAGGGGGACAGATGCCCTGCAGTGCAAAGGACTTTCAGAGGTCGTAATTCACCTTGACCAAAAAGAAGCAAGCATGCACACACTTTAGAGGAAACACATGAAACTTTATTTTTGGCTGTGTTGAATCTAATATTTTTAATGACTGTTTCCTTTCATTATTCACAAGCATTTTCTGAAAACTGTTAATCCCATCCAGCTGCTGCGTTTATGACTGTTCTGTTTTCTTGTTTCCTTCTTTATTACTATGTTTACTGAGTACCTTACTCTGCTTCTTATTGTCTGACTGCTGTTTGACATAGATGCGGATTATGATGAGTGTGTCTTCTAATGTTTGCTACGATGCCAGTATGTACTGTATACATGCTGGGAGGAACAAGTAGGTTGTGACTTTTTCGAAAGTGTATTTTTCTATGTCTCACTGTGTTTCTCTACAGAGACATGCGCAGTGAACAATGGCGGCTGCGATAGCACATGTCATGATTCGGTGACAGGAGTCCGCTGCAGCTGTCCTGTCGGCTTCACTCTGCAGCCGGACCGCAAGACCTGCAAAGGTAAACCCTGCGCCATTAAAACCACACCTGTCCAGATGTCTACAAATTCATCCCAGGATCATCAAGTTATTTACGCCCTATCATTGTTTTCCAACCACTAGTGCTCTGTCAATGTCTATATCCTTACTGGTGCCACCAATCTACACTGCTTTCTGCTGTTTAGCTGCATATTTTGAGTAATATTCTGTCAAGCAAACTGTTTTCTTGACAGTTTTTCCACTACAGTACCATCCTCCTGTCTGGAGTTTGACGGGGCATACTAAACTCAAGGAAACTGCATACTGTAGCAACTTTCTTTATTAAATAAAGTATACAAAATGAACTCCAAACTTTAGGGTGAAACTTAGCATTGTGCTTACAGACAGGGAGTTAATACGAGGACAAAATGTGTTTCCAGGGTTTGAAATCTGTCAGCCTTTAACAACTCGTAATGTTACACTAACAACTCTGATAAAAGTAAATTGGCTTATATTAGTTTGGTTTGAGAGGAAACAAGAGAAAAGCAAACCCAGGCAGCTCTGGCATGAGAAGACAGGGGCTCGCTGCAGGCCAGAATCTTCTGAAGAGCGGAGACAAGTAGAGCAAGGAGGGGATTATTTTATACCATTTCAGATCCCTTTATTTCAACCAGATGATGAAGACTCCCTCAAGAGACAGACGCCTTATTTGTGATGATGATTAAGAATTAATCAGAGCTGCAGCCAAACTTACCAAGGCAGAGCTCCCTCCCACACATGGAGGAACACATGATATATTGATATTGATTGGGTATTGGCCACACAAATGAAGAGTAGAGTATCCGGAGGGAGATGGACCGATGCTGCATCCCATTACAGCCACACGCAAACTGATGTTATCCATTCTGAAGGCCATTAAGGAAATACCTGAAGCTAAATTCCACTTTCTGACTCTCATGGCAGTCTTACCAAACAACTGCTTTTTTGAATACTTCAATATTTACTGCACCATTAGCCAAAGCCCTCTTCGTTCTTACGTATCCACCTCACTGAGTAGATTCTCTAAGAGCAGCTACAATCTCTAAGAGCAGCTACAATCAGTATTTGTATAAGGCTTACATCCATTAGGTGGACAGAAACACAACTCCAGTTTAATGATAATGTTGATCATTAACTTCTGGATATGTAAATAGGTTATTATTATATAATTCATCAAGAAGATACATTTGTCAGTGCTGTATTTATGGCTCGTTTCCTCTGCGTCCATTCCCTCTTATATAACAGGTTAAAGTTAATTGTGCAATCCTTTTAACTCAATGATGGTCGATTTGATTGTGCTTCTACTGTTTTTTTTCACAGACATTGACGAGTGCCGTCTTAACAATGGTGGGTGTGATCACGTGTGTCGAAACACAGTGGGCAGCTTCGAGTGCAGCTGCAAGAAAGGCTACAAGCTGCTGACCAATGAGAGAACATGTCAAGGTATGTAGCCCCTTTGATAACCTTTTACCAGCAAATGTTCCTGTGGACTACCTGAGAACATATCCTCAACACTTACATTCTTATAGATTCTGATTTCTGCATTGATTAGCATGAATGATCAATCCATCTTAGTCGCAAAAGTATTCTCTCTTCAGCCTGCTGCAAAGAAGCCATATTTGGTGGTAGCCATCGCTCAGCAGGAGCTGGGAGGACTAGCTGCAGAACAAATAAAGAGTTTGCCATGGCCGAACACAGGTGTGGGGAATTAAAGCTCCAACTCTTAAAACCTCTGGTTGTTGCGTGAACCTAGCCACTGCCGAAACATCTGGTGAAAGAAGACCGACAGGCTAGAGCTGCGAGGCGAGCTCTTGGAGTGGAAAAACAGATGACATGCTATTTTTTAGTTCTCTTTTCTTTATTGATGTGGTCGATCAATATCCAGCCTGGTACACATCATTGTCATGCAATGGGTTTAGAGTTGCTGCACTGAATCACAACACTCTGTACACAGTATTAAACGTCTTATGTCTTCTGTGAACATGAGCTCTGCAGCCACTTTGTTGTCGCTTCAAATCCATTTCTGGTGCGACGCCTTTCTCTCATTTCTTAGATCGGAACAATGCAGAGTTTATTTTGCCAAAATAGCACAGATAACTAAAAAATGTGGTCTGCACGTGTGGGAATGTAAATGACGGTTTGTTTTCTGTGGCACCATGCCCTACCTAACATCGTCATCGTGAGCTGTTTGGGTGCGCAGGGGCAACAATGTTGTCCTTGTTTGGTGATGTGTGTTTTGTCTGGAGCGAAGGGTGGTGATAAAGCTCACCTCATCTCTCGCTGAGTGAGGTGTTGCCAGGCTCTCACACACATACACACACACACACACACACACACACACATACACACACACACACACACACACACACACACACACACACACACACACACACACACACACACACACACACACACACACACACACACACCACACTGCACAGTCACCTGTCTGCCCGCTATCCTCTCCTCTCATTCCTTTAATTTTTCACACCCATGGAACAAGAGTTGGGCCAAAAGAAATCTGAAATGCCTTCAACACAAAGTGAACTAGATTCTAATGATGATATATTTGAATTCAAATCTGAGAGGGATTTAGAATTGCAACTATCCAACTCACAAGAGACAACTTTAAAAAAGAAAGCTGAAAATCAGAGCAGCAGGGGCCAAGTCAACTGGCTTGGGAAAAGCTCCAAACACTTTTTATTTGACTGTTTATGTTTATTTTTGATATTTATAATTCATGTACATAACATTTATTTTCTTATGTGGATGTCTTACTGTTTATGAGACCATCATTCCTAAGTGCATGTCCCCCCTTTGTAATGCAAGTTTTTTTTTTTAAAGTTTCAAAGCCCAACCAGATAACCTTTTTTTCTCAGAGTTCACAGAATTCCTTCAGAGCCACAAAGACAAAATACATCTGTTGTCATTGGCTGATCTTCTTGTGCAAAATGTTTGGAGTGTCTGTTTATCTATAATCCCATCATGCATCTCTCTTATGAGCATAAATCCAAAACTGGCGGATTAAAAACATTAAATGTGACCTGCAGCAAACGGTACAGCACTCGGTTTTTGTTAATGAGTACTTGTGCTTGGCGGTGGGTAGCGGTGTTTTGTGACAGCGGTGACACTTAAAGAGACGTTTGCTGTCTCCGCGAGGCGTTGAGATGTGTAAACTGAACTCTGTGTTTATCTTGGTTTAAACAGTCATGGTGTTTCCCTGCTGTCAGTGGACCATGGCCCATAAGTCAGGACTGGGCATGTCTGCAGAGCCCCTGTCAGCATTCCTCCACCCTCAACAATCTACCTCTCACTCCTAATCCACATGAGGGCACTCAGCGAGATGTTCAGATGCTGTGTTTCCTCCAGTGGGAACATCCACCATAAGGATCTAATCTGTTTTGTAAAGAAAACACTGACCTTTTCTAGATTTTAGCCAACCTCATTTGCCTCCTTAGAACTTTGTAATTAGAAAAGGTGGAGGTTAATGTGACGAGTCCTGACGCAGAGATCAATCGGGTGCAATGCGTGGGCAGATAAACAGGGAGCTAAGAGAAGAAATAATGAAGGGAAACTCTGAATTGTTATTTGCAGTGGAAGTGGCATGACTGTTCTCATCTTTCTAAGTTTCCAAGCACTTAATGCCGGCGTGCCCTCCCACTGCATACTTCACCTTAGCTGCCCAGTTAATGAGTGTATTACTGCAGGAGTCCCAGATGTCTTCACACATCTAATCTGTAGCGTGGCACCACACAACACAAAATGATATAATGATAAGTTACAGATCCACTACTGGCGTCATTTATTACAACTTTTTTTTTAGGGTAAACTGAGTCACCACGCCTATTTCCCAGATGGTTACAGACCCTATGTTTTAAATTGTGCTGAGCTAAGTTTATGCTCAATATGCCAACCGAAAAAACACTTTTGCAATGCCTCATATAGCGTGTGCAAACCCCTGCTGCTGTTATGAATCTCCTTGAGCCATTAAATGGGAGAAAGAGTGAGGACTGTATTTTGTATCTTTTAATTGTTTGCACTTTAAAATTCTCCATATAAAACCTTGCATCTGAAAAAACACACAAGAAAGCACATTTTCACCTTTTGGCTCTCACAACATGCCTGCCACGTATTAACCTGTGCTGGTCTGCACTAAGTACAGCTGTATTGTACATGAAGGAATATGCCAAGCATGAAACCATATGTGGATATTTTGTGCAATGCTATGCAAGATTTCTGGAGACGTTTATCTGTCTGTCTTCATGGTTTCTTCAAGGTAACCCATTATTTAACTAAACGCCTGTAATTGCTGTGAAATACCTGCCTCGTGTGTTTGAAGATAATATGGCATAATATTCCTGGGAAAATCCTACGAAGCTTTCTTAAATTAGCCAATTAGACATCCAGCTACATTTTAACACATCCCAGTTTTTCTCCCAGCTTGTGCTGTCTGGGCTTTTTGCTGACATTAAAGAAAACCAAATGTCAGCCATCTCGTATAGCTTATATATATCTAATATCAATCCTCGTGGTCTTTGAGCTGCTGACATTTAAGCGACTTATCAAGATGCAGTTGAAAGAGAGCAAGAAAGCTCAAAAAAGACAAGAGAGGCCAGTTCGTTTTCAGAAAGGCCAAAAAGAGTAAAAGCAGGCTTCTGCATCCCACATATTGTGACTAACTACGATGATTGTTGTAATGTTTATGTCCTCAGAACAAAAGGAAAATAGGCAAATGATGGTATGGTTAAGAGGATAACAGGGGAAATGATTGGCCGATTCAATGTGGGGAGAACAACAGTAATTCAGCTGCTATTATCAGGTGAAGAGCGGACTTTCTTTTGGCTCCTGCTGTGCTCCCTTGTTATTTCAAAAACACTTGAAAATTCTATTTCAGAGCAATCGAAATGGAAAACTGAATGAAATCAAGAGGTCAGCCACCATACAGAGCACCAAACAGAAGAACATTCTTTTTTTGTTGTAACATGTGATTTGGACCTTTACAATTCATGACAAAAGATGAAAACAGAGAAAGGAGGGTGGACGAGTCCTGTTCAAGATCTTTTTGTGATTTGTTGGACTGTTTGAGAAGTTTCTAACAGCATGTCTTTATTTTCTTACAGACATCGACGAGTGCTCTTTTGATCGCGCCTGTGACCACTTCTGTGTCAACTCTGCCGGCAGTTTCCAGTGCCTCTGTCATAAAGGCTTCATCCTCTACGGCCTGGCACACTGCGGAGGTGAGCAGCACTCTTCTCTACTTCTTCCTCCTGTCCATCACTCTCCTCTGCATCATCTCTTTGCTAACCTTACATGAGTTGCTCTAATGTTTCTCAGAAATTCATAACTACACTAAATAGATTATTATTGTTGATTTAAAGTTTCGCTGATAGTTTAGTTGAAATTCACTGCAATATGCTCTAAATTAAAGCGTCGTCAAAGACATTTTAAGCTGATATCTACAAAGCAAACTTTATTTTATGTTTGGTTTCAAACTTTTCAGGCATTGCTTGGGGCATGGTTTAAAGCCATGCTAGGGACCTGGCTCTAGGAATGTTAGTCAGTATGTCTCAACAACTAGGTAGATTCAAAGATAAATATAGATTTTTTCCAAACATTTATGGTCTCCAGGTGATGAATCCTGAAGCATTTGGTGATCCCCTTACTTTTCCCCTAGCACCACTATGAGCTTAATATGTATAGCTTTGAGTAAAATATCTTAATAACTGTTGAATTGATTACCGTGACATCGAAATTCCTCTGGATCATTAGTAGTAACCTCAGTAATGCTTTACCTGTCATATTAGCATTGCCACGTTAGCGGTTAGCTCAAACCACAAATACACAAGTGCACAAGTACAGTCTCAAATTGCTACTGTACTGTCTTGTTGTTAGTCAACCTCACTACCCAATTTAAAACATATTGAAAGCTAATCCATCAAGGTGAACATTTAATTTACTCTGTAAAAAAATGAATTCAACACAGTGTGTTGTTAGTGTTCATCTTCTAACCTGCTGACTGAAAGGCCCCTGCATGCAGCTACATTCTCAAACCATAATTAACTGTAACTGAAAAGAGTGATGCATCATTGTTTTCAAGCCAGTTTTTAGGTCTCTGAAAGTTCCTTATCGAGAGAATGAGCTGAAATAGGTGGCTGGCTGGAAGGCAGGAAATCAATCTAAGAACCTTTGCTACACTTCGCAGTAATGTGGAGGCGACTTGTGTTGTAGTTAATGGACTCAAACTTGAAAAACCACAGCTATTGCCCTTCAAGGTGGAGTGTGACCATGTTCATCAAACATTAGCAGGTACAGTACTCTGGTATGGAACAGATAGCAACAACAGCCTTGGGTGTCTGAAGGTGGTGTGTGTGGGCGCGTCACATCTGCCTGGCAGGCAGCGAGAGGCCCACAGCTCATCAGGGTGCTGCGGCGGCTCTTTGATGGAGTGTGTATCACCAGTTAGAATCTGCTGCTGTCTTCAGCGCCTCTGGGCCTCACAGTAGTTCTGGGAGTGACGGAGAGAGACAGCATATGCACTCGAAATACATATCTTTGCAGTTATTTGTTCTGTGTTTTCTTCTGCCTGTAGTCTGACAGGTCTAGTGATCAGGAATGTTGCAACAGAATGTAGAATAAGGAGTGAGACTGGAGAGCGGTAACATGAAGATGTTCATGAGGTCTGCACAAACACAACAGTGCAGATAGTTACACCCTGCCACCTGAGGACACACTGACTTCTTTTTTTTTAACAGATACTCTCTCCCCATGTTTCCTGTATCTAATAAAGGTAACAAAAACGACTTGAAATGGTTGGTTCCTGGAAGTGCCACATGTTAAATTCATCTTCTAGTATTATGCAATCAATTAAAATGTCCCAGCAATAACATTTTGAAGCAATGCTTCATGAGATGGCTGTAATGCAGCTAGAATGTATTATTTGATTATATCTCACCCCCCACCCCGTTATTTCTGGTCAAATAACACAACATTTATATTGAATGGGTGTAGTCCAGAGGCTTTCAAAGTTGAAGGCGGGCTTCAAAGGGGTTTCATGGGGAGATCAGTGATAAACATTACATTAATTAAAATAAGATCAAATACACATAACATTTGGCTAAATAGATACAGTCGTTTTGAGGAACTGTTTTTCATCTTTCCCAGAGTCAGAAACTAATAAATGCCGCAGGACAGACCTTAGTTATGTATTTAGGTTTAGTCTGAAATGATATCAAACAGCTATATCATAATCATGATCAAATAGGCATTGAGAGAAACTAAGCAACTAAACTAAGGGGGGATGGAGGTGTCTTTTTTTCTAGGCTCTGTCTGAGGGAAGGTCCACCGTCTCACACTTTTAAAACCTCTGGTCTAGTAGTAGGTTCATGGGAGCTATTCCCCACACAGGCGGCTGTATTAGCTGTCAGTCCAGGTAATAAAAGCCCCGGGATTGAATTTGTAGGGCTTTTACTCACATGATGGACTGTGATCAGGCCACGCTGAGCTGGAGAGAAGATGGTCAGGCGTGAGCGACTCTCTATACCATTGTTGAGAGAGAAGCTGATGAATGATTTCCCATCGCTTTTCATCGGCGCCGTCGAAAACTGTTAGATAACCCTAAAGATTTATGGCCCTCCCCGTTGTACTCTCCCACTCCCAGCCATAACCAAGGTTATGTTATGACCTGTGTGGTTTATCAACTGAAATATAGCTGTCAAACAATCTAGAAAGCTGTTCTCAGTGTTAAACAATAGACTCACCCTAAACAAACCCAATTAGGTCAGTGCCCTGCTGTCGAGCATTGTGCCAAAGTCTGTCAACATTCCTCCCAAGTGAGAGTTTATTCAGCGACTCTCCCTAGAAAAACAGCCTGCTCATTTTGGCTTATCTGGTAGGAAAACAGTCTTGTGAGTAAACACTTTGTAAGTATTTTTGTATTTAACTCATTCGATCCAACCAGCAATAGAAACGCTGTCTTCTGATACTGAGACATTTATGTGTAAGTAGGTCTGAGAGAAAGACACAAGTTAAACCACAAATTGTTTAAGTTTATTTAATCTTGTTGGGTCAAATTCTTCTTAAAAACGTACATTACGTAGTTGGACTGGAAGTTGCTGATGCAGATGAATAAGCAGGAAAAAGCGTTACAAATCTACAGATGGCAAGATTTTCCCATGAACTCCCCAACCCTTCTGAGAAATTCCTTACAAATGACACAAAGCAATTGTTGAGTCTAAATGTCAATTTTGTGTCTCCTTTTATTTCCTTCCCTGACTCATCTCTGCTGTCTCTGTATCAGCACGCAGAGAAAAAGTATTTGGAGGAAGGTCAGAAGACATCTATTTGGTTACACTTCAAGCATGGGAGGAACAAAGATGTTAAAAATACAGTTGCTGGCACTTCCATCAGACTTTCATTACACTTCTTTGTCCTTTAAATTAATTGCTTTGATGCAGAGGATAAGCAGCGCACCTCTCACAACATTTCCAAGCAGCTCTGGCTCAACATTGCTGTTGATGAAGTCATCTTCTTTAGGGAGTGCAGAGGCAAGCAGACTATTTTTATTCAGGGTGAATAATTGAATGAGACAAGAAAGAGCATCTCATATCAGCGGGCCAGATCATCAATCACTGCCATTATCTCCGTCTCTCCCGGTGTCGTCGACGCTTGTCCGCAGCCTGCTGATCCTCGGCTCTACCCACTAAACTCATTTTCAGTCTGGCGTCGATGGCAGCCAGACTGCATCTGGATCCCGGATGCTTTTAGTGGTTTTAGCTCAGCGTGCGTTTGAATAGGTGATTATAATTTACGGCTCACCACAAGTCCTCCTTACTCAAGAGCAGAGAGGTTTTGACCATTAAATTGAATGTGGCGACATCAAATGAAGAATCACTTCTGTTTATACGCATACACATTAATCTTCCTACAATGTGACGCTGTGACAGGATGAAGTGATCTGACCCCTGAGGAACTCCTCTTTCACAGCTGTGCTCACAGCCCTGTTTCTCTTTCATTGTACTCGACCACATTGACTCCAGATCCTTTTTACGGACCACATTGTTTCTCACTGTTTCTGATTTTTGGAGGAAATCCTTTTCCTCCCTTATTTTATTTGAGGTTTTAGAGGGATGGGTCAGATAGACAACATCTTCTTTTACTACATATTGGTCATTTCATATCTTAATAACGATATAGATCACGATACTGCACGTCTTCTGGCTATTAATCAAATAAATGGTCAATATGAAAAATTCAAACAGTTAAGCTTATTTTTGTATATTCTTATTTTATTTAAATACATGACATACGAAAAAGTATATTTTCATTCAATTACCTTTAATTGATATTCCCTCAAAATATGTTGCTTGAGACTATTAGAGACATTTGACTTAGTATGTGCCTTTATTATTAATGTTGTCCATAATATTGTGTATTATATCTGTATACTATATGTATAAAGATGTTTTATCAAATGCAATGATCGCTCGGTCATAGTAGGTTTGAACAATTAGGACTTTTTAGAGACATGTCCGATTAATGTCTACATATTTATCCCCAGATATTGACGAGTGCAGTATAAACCATGGAGGATGTAAATATGGCTGCATCAACTCTCAAGGGAGCTACGAGTGTACCTGTCCTCCGGGACACAAGCTGCACTGGAACAGGAAGGACTGTGTTGGTATGTGGCAGCACTGCCCCCCTGTGGCTCATTCACTCACTCACACCCAAAGCACATCCTCATACACTTTTTTTCCTCACTCTCAACTTTCTTTGCCAACAGTTTGTGATTCTCTGTGGGTTTTATTCTCCCTCAGAGTTGATGAAATGCCATCTTGGACTGCTGTCACCAAAAGCCACTCTGACCTGCAGCAAGACGGGCAAGAAAGAGAGCTGCTCACTCACCTGTGCTTCTAAGGCTCACTATCTGGCAGGTATGTTCCCCACAGTGAGCGTGCGATCACAAAACACCACACAATAAATCCGTTTTTATTAAAATCCCTTTTTATTTGTGTGTGATCTTTGCAGAGTCTGACAGCAGCTACTCAGTGAGTTGTGGTATCCCCCTCCTCAGAGGGAAGTCTTCTTCCAGGCTCAACTCCAGCAACAGTCAGAGCTGCATAGGTTCGCTGCCATTCAGATTTCTATGATCAAACACTTTCCAACAATCAGTCAATTACAGATGGTGTGCCTGGTGTTGCAGTGTGCTCCTACCCACTGTGCTGTGTTTGTCTGTAGAGACTCAGGCCCCTCCAGTGAAGCAGACGGCTTCTTTTAAGATAAAAAACGCCAAATGTCACCTTCATCCGAAGCTTACGGGCAGGACGGAGGACAGAGGACGGACCCTCGGACCAGGTCAGTCTAAATCTGTACACATATACTGGTATTTATAGACATTTAAGGCTCTATACAGTTTACAATGAACCATTTTAATCATTTTTCAATGAAAACAAACATGCCTGTAAGGTTTTTCTGTTGTTCTTTGTAGTATAAATGTATATTTTATATATATCCTGGTCATACAAAAGGTTCATTAAAGGACATAATATTCCATCTTGGTCTCAAACCTCATCTATTTTTGTTATGTTAATTTAAATTATAAATTACAAAGATTTTAAAAGTCTATGATGAATTCAAAATTAATTAAACCTTTTCCAATTGAATTTGAATTTGTAATAACTTTCCAAGAAATGATGTACATTTACTCTTAAATATAAATAACATTAATCGTTACTAATATTTAATGGGGATTTACTCATGTATGTTCATGTTGTCCACAGGAGGGGGGCAGCCCTGCAGCAACTGCCTGGTGACGTTTGTCAACCTGAGGTGTGACTCCTCTAAAAAAACGAAAGGCCGACGGGCTCGAAACCCCTCCAACAAAGAAGTGACGCGAATCACTTTGGAGCTGGAGGCTGAGGTCAAACCTGGAGACACCACGGGTTAGTCCTCTCATTAAATACAACGCCTTACAGCAGTTACTGAGGATGTTACTGTGCAGCCTACTTAGTTATTTCATTTAGCTATTACTCAAAGCTGCAACCTAATTTACAGCAATGTTAGTTGTCAGTGTTTCAACATATGCAGAGCACATTTAAAGATTTACTGTGCTTAAGTACATATGTATGGTCCTTTTATGAATAGTGTGCATTCCAGCCTATGTATACTTCTTATCCAATACAATTCAGATATAATATTGTACTTTGAACTCAAGGACAACTATTTTGTTTATTTAGTTAGTAACATTAGCATTTGCTTCCAAAAAGAAGATTTTTTCACAGCATCTTGAAAAAATGTACAAAATGTATGTATAGTTTTTACTCATTTAAATCCAATTTAAATAAATAAACAGGGAGTTGCAATCTCAGCTGCCTGAGACAGCGCATGGAGAAGCAGGTGAAGACGTACATCAAGGCTCTGAAGAAGTCCATCAACCAGGAGCGCTTCCTGATCCGAGTCGCTGGTCTGGAGTACGAGGTGGCCCAGAAACTTACCCAGGCTTCTTCCACTCACGAGAACTGTGGGCCGGGCTGGGAGAAGGAGAGTGGCCGCTGTGGTAAGACCGGAGAGCTGGACCGGGAATTAGAACTAGTTCGCTTTTTTGGCCAAATGCATTAGATTCCTACTTTGAGAACAATGGCACACTTAGAATTGTACATGTTGTAAAGCTATTTAAGAGCAACTTGAACTTTCTTATCCAAATGGAAATTGTTTTGAAGAAGTTGCATTAGAAAATAGGACAGAGTGCAAATTGCAATATATGAAATGCAAGGTGCAAACCCATATTACTGTATACACAATGCCTAACATGTTAATAGGATCATAGATATAAGAAGTAGCATATTCTGTAGCTGGATAATATCAGGTCTAATCTATGCTGTGAATATCTGCAATACAAGGTTGTGTGAGGTGAAATATACCCTCAGTCACCAGTAGCTACAGCTGTACTCTCTAAGAAAGTTAAATATGACTATTCTGCCTTTTATGATGCCTGCAATGTTAATGAAATGACCTTGAAGTCATATTTTGTGATGGAGTTGTACTAGACCGTACAGAATCCACTCCAACTCCACCTTTATGACCACCATTATAAACCAATTCCATTTCTTTTTTTAAAAGTGAAGTGTGTCCTCTGATTGGAGCCGATGTTTTTCTCAGTCAGATGCTTGTCGGGGTCTTATTACCACGGGGAGCAGGAGCGCTGCATTCAGTGTCCGCCCGGCACTTTCCAGGAGAAAGAGGGGCAGCTGGCCTGTGACCTCTGCCCCGGCAGCGACGGCCACGGGCCGGTGGGGGCCCGAAACATCTCCTCCTGTGCAGGTAGTCCAAATTGTGTTATTGGTCCGACAGTATATTGTGCATTGTGATTTCTTGTCTTGTCTTTTTTTAAGCATGTGTTATATCACTCTGTCAAATTATCCAAATGCTCAATCCAAGGAGAAATGCAAACAGCCTTTGTTCAAATTTAAAGCAATTTATCATCTTCTAGTGGAAACCCAAAAGACTAAGAATTAAACTGAAATTAGCGTAATATGTCTCTAAAAATAAAATAAATATTCTAATCCTGCATTGGGATGGTTTCATCTGTTTACTTATTAGCAATGTATCATAAAACAGCTGATATTGAAATCAAAATAATGAGAGTGAAAAATATGTAATTATTAATGATATTAAATAAAACAACCGTAAGTCAAGGCAAGGCAAAGCACGACAAGGCAAGGCAAGGCAAGGCAAAGCCAGGCAAGGCACGGCAAGGCAAGGCAAAGCACGACAAAGCCAGGCAAGGCAAGGCAAGGCAAGTTTATTTATATAGCACTTTTCGACAAAAGGCAATTCAAAGTGCTTTACAAAAAATGAAAGAAATTAAGTTAATGGCATTTAAAATCAGTCATTAAAAAGGAAAGTTAATAAAATAAACATTAAAAGAAAAAATAACCGGAAGCACATTAACACACATAAACTCATATTTTTCCTCCATCCCAAACTAAAACTTGTGATACATAATTATGATACGCTACCTTTGCCAAACCTCTGCGTGTTGAAATCCAGGCCAGTGTCCAACGGGCTCCTCCTCCAACGATGGCTTCAAACCGTGTCAGGCGTGCCCTCTGGGCTCCTACCAGACAGATTTGGGACGGACCCTGTGCTTCCCCTGTGGAGGGGGACTGGCCACCAAGCGGGAAGGGGCCAGCTCCTTCCATGATTGTGAAGTCAAAGGTCAGCTTGTGGTGTTTTTACACAGCCAAAAAAGCAAAACGTACTCTAAGAATTTTGCATAACATTCGCTACTTAATGCACATTGTCCTTTCCACCCTGCAGTTCAGTGCTCTCCCGGTCATCACTACAACACCACGGTACACCGCTGTATCCGCTGCCCGGTAGGGACCTATCAGACAGAGTTTAGACAGAACTACTGCATTACCTGTCCCGGGAACACCACCACTGATTTTGACGGTGCCACAAGTGTGTCGCAGTGCAAGAGTGAGTATGAAAAATGCTTTGTGTTGTCAGATTTCTTAAACATGCACGGTAGACTTATCTTCTTTGTGTGTGTGTGTGTGTGTGTGTGTGTGTGTGTGTGTGTGTGTGTGTGTGTGTGTGTGTGTGTGTGTGTGTCTAGACAGGCAATGTGGCGGCGAGATGGGCGAATTCATGGGTTACATCGAGTCGCCCAACTATCCCGGTAATTACCCCGCTAATGTGGAGTGTATCTGGAACATTAACCCACCAAGCAAGCGCAAGATCTTAATCGTGGTCCCGGAGATCTTCCTGCCCTCGGAGGATGAATGCGGAGATGTGCTGGTTATGAGGAAGAACTGTGAGTGTCTCTCACAACAGTTGTTATTTCAGTGGAATTATAGTGTAAGATAATATCACCATACAAACCAGATTAGTCACCATTGTCCTTTCCTTGCCTCTGAAGGGTCAGCTTCATCCATCACCACCTACGAGACGTGCCAGACGTACGAGCGGCCGATCGCCTTCACAGCTCGCTCCAGACGTCTCTGGATTAACTTCAAGTCCAATGAGGCTAACAGCGCCAGAGGCTTTCAGATCCCCTACGTTACTTATGATGGTATGTTCATCTCATTTAGCTCACCAGCTGTGTCTCTAAATATCCATCTCTCTCTGCCTTCAGGCTTTTCCACAAACTCATGACATTCTTTTTATGACATTCCCGGAATTAATGAATATAATGAAGAAGTTGTGACTCAGATGTGTAATAATAATAACTTTATTTATAAAGCATTTTCCGAGAGCCAGTTACACATTGCATAACAAATTGAAACTCAACAGATAGAGAGGCAAAATATTCAAATAACAATAAGGAGCACTTTCACTCATTAAAGTGGACCTATCATGCTATATTTGAATAATACAGTGTAGGACCATACCTATAGAAGGCATATTTATACTTTTTATTTTTCAAAATACCAAACAGATCATGCATTTTAGCCATTCCTCATTTCGCTCAATTTAACACTGTCTTTGCATGGGCTGATTCTGTGAGAACAGCACCATCTACAGGCCTGGCATATGTACTACAGCGTCTCCAGCGCTTTCGAACGGCAATGTCCATGGCTGTCTCCTCCTGATTGGTGGAGTTGGCCCAATAGCCGTAGCGCCACTTCTGTGACGTCATAGAAGTGTTCAAATCTGGATCAGTCTGTATCAGATCCGTTGCAGCCCCTTTTTTAGAGATTTGGGTATGGAGGAAAATAGAGAGGGTTGTGTTTTCTGACACTTGGTGAGTTCCCTGGAACACCGGGGACACATATTCATGTATAAAAGACGTACACAAGTGCATTTTGCATGATAGGTCACCTTTAAATAAGAACAAATGCAGCAGAAGCACTGAACAATGTACGTTGAGGGGAATTTTAATACAGATATAAAGCTAGCGTACCGTGATAGGTAATTTATCCAGTATGAGAAGGGGTATTTAGATCCTTACTCAACAGATATCTTGATGTTTAAAGTGAGTTGTTTGATGTATTTATCCATCATTTCTTATTGGAACTAGTTATTTCTACCAAAGTCATGGTCCCTTTGAAATCGGTCTACAATATCTTCTATGGTTAACTTACAGTAAAAGTTACATTGCTTCTGGATAAAGGTTTTTCTCAGAACTGTGAGCACTACAAAAAAATGTCTTTCACTTCCTTATATTGTAGAAGTGAGTTGGATACCTCAGAACCTCAAAGTTCCTGTAAGTTCTCAGCGTTTTCATTGTTTTTAATTCTCCTGTTTTCATCATTTAGTGAAGTAACTTATCACATGTTTTTTTTATTCAGAGGACTATGAGCAGCTGGTCGAGGACATAGTGCGAGACGGAAGACTCTACGCCTCAGAAAACCACCAGGAAATCCTCAAGGTTAGCAAATGTTTTTACTGTGTTTTTTTCTGGCTTTAATTTCTTGTTGATATATACGACCACCTGTCATACTTGACCACCAGCTTGTGGTGACTCATCAAACCACAAGCTGAACCTTAAAGGTGTTGTCTGTTCAGAAAAACAAAACACAAGACTTGCATTAGTCAGTCGGTACATTAATAATTAAAAGATTTGCTAATGCCGTCATAAAGGTGTGTAATTTGTTTGGCAGTGTTGTGTAATAGCTTGACATGTAATTCAAACGTATTATTGAGGAAGAAAATATGCTAAGTGTGACGTTTACACCCGCATGTTCTTCCCTGCAGGATAAAAAACTGATTAAGACTCTTTTTGACGTGCTGGCTCACCCAAACAACTACTTTAAGTACACCACTCGGGAGTCCAACGAGATGCTGCCCCGCTCCTTCATCCGCCTCATAAGCAGCAAAGTCTCTGCTTTTCTGCGACCATACAAGTAAAGCTTACACGGCGGCCGAAGCACCGGATTGTGACCCCCTCCCCCGACGCCCCCCCCTCCACCTTACAGGCCACATCCCTCACAGGACTTACTAGTATGTTTACGCTCTCCTAATATCCATAAGCTTTGACAATAAACACTATGCAGACCTGAGAAATACTGAGAATGTGTGTTTTAGGTTTGTTGTCAGTTTCCATTCAGCGGGGATGTAGAGTATTTCAGAGGGTTTGGTTTCTGTTGTGCAATGAAACCACACAAAAAAACAAAAGTGCCCATTTCAGACAGTAGGAGTAATGTTGTGTGTGTGGTTTGAGCTTGATAGAGCTTGCTATTGTATTTTAAATGAGCGGTCTGAGTCTCAACTCCTACCATTAAGTATGACTGTAAGTGTTGTGTAACCCTAGTTCCATCTCCAGTGTCTGTGTGCTGTCCTCGAGGAGGAGAGGTTGTTAAATTCATGTCGCAGCTGCGTTCCAGGTCATTCGAAGCCTTATTATATTTGAGCTCTTAGAGCAGTTTCCAAGGGTTTTACTGTTAAAACAGTTAATCTGTGTTTTGTTCCGTCTGTCTAGACTGTACCAGTGTTTTCCAACCTTCAGATTATTTCTGTTGCTCTTCTTTTTTTTTTTTTAAAGCAAATACAAACAGGGGATAATAATTCCAGGAACATAGTGGACATTTGGGAGATGAATAACAAACTAATAATTGTGAGAGCCACAGAAATGAGATAATGTGATGTCTAGTGGAACATGTCTCTGAGAGAGAGATAAGAGAGAAATGTCTTTGAGGGACATTATGTTTGCTGCTTCTTTTAAAAAGGTCACTTTAATTCTTCAATCTCATATTGTCTGTCTTTCTGATGTACTCGACACTAATAGTCTCTACGTTTAAACTAAAGTTCTTATACACAGTAAGTTGATATTCTCACACTGCCTTTCTGTGGACAACCAGTTTTTATTTCAATCTTGTAAATAATGAAAATAAATTAGACGAGGATTGAATTCTTTAATCCTACATTTCTTTTGTTACGCAGGACCCCCCAAATCACTTTTGCCCCACCAGTCTCAAATCCAAAGACACCAGTACCCTCTCAAACACACTTTGTTCCGTCCCAATGAAGACAGCTCTTCCAAAGACCGCCCAAAACGGGTGGGTTTCTTTGTTTTGTGCACTAGAATCAGAGCCTGCAATCCTACCTTTTAGTACAAAGTGTAATGATAAAAAAACTACACCTTAATGTTGGTTACACCCTATTGTGACCCACAACAAAGCTTGTGAAATGTGTTCCAAGCTGCATTCCTGCTAAGACTCATTGTATGAAATATGTATCCGTCACTGGGGCAGAAAATGTTTGGGTTCCAACATGCAACTAATCTCCTCTTCAGAGGAATACTAAAAAAGTCTGTTAAGAAGTGTAATAATTAAATATTATTTGTTATGAGAACAGCAACCAAAACAGGGTAAAATTGTTAGTTTTTTTTTTATCTAACACTTTGCTTCATCGGCCAAGTAGTTAGGAATTGTTGCGACATTTTTCTTGCTGAGAATTAGATACCATTCTTATCTTAACATTAAATGTGAAGTAACAGCCTTCAGAAAGTTAGTAAACCACAAACAATAGAAACAGTTAGGCTGCCTATGTCCCACGGTTACAAAATCAACCCACCAGCAACTCTAAAGATCCCAAACCAACATTAAAATCTTGTGCTTAGTAAAACTCAATGTAATTTGCCGACGGTGCAGGGACTTCCTGGAGTCTCTGCTTTTGTTGCCTCTCAACCTTGGTACTGCATGAAGGACATTCAGAAAGAAAATAAAGTAGTATTTTCCCCCAAATGTAGGGACTATTGTTTAAAGCTCATAATCAGCACCACTGCAGTCAAATTGGTCCAAACGACTGCATGGTCAGAGTGATAATCCCAAACCCCTTAATCCGTACATTCAGCCCTCTGGAGATATGAAATAGAGTTGACCCTTGCGCTCTTATGCCGTTTCCTTTTCCAGGGAGTTTTGTTTTGTCCCCACTCATGTAAATAAAAAAAGTGAGATGGTACACTTCCAATCCTGTACCACACTTTAGGATGACAAAGGGATGTTGACAATTTTGTCAAACTTGAGGGCGATGCTGGACGAAACCATGATTTAATGTTGGTTTGTAATTCCTCCACACAGGCCTCAGTTTATCTCCAGGTATTAGACTCACCCCCCCCAAACCAGAATCAGCTAATTTCCTGCAACCTGATACTTTTTTTTTTTGTTGTATTGTTGCCTTTTAACGAGAGTTTGCTATGATGTATCATAGAGTTGATAATGATATTTGCACTTGAATTGTTATTGCTCATGTAAAGAAATGTCTGGATTTTGTATTGTCTTTTTAAATGAATGGAATTGGTGTTCTTATTTTCTTGTAGCTTGTTTGTTCATGAAATGCTCACTCACCGTTTAGTCTATAGAGATGATACACATAACATTATCAACTGTTAAAGAAAAAAAAACTATGTACAGGAGGTGAATGAAACAAGTTTGTACTTGTCGCTGTCCAAAACACTTATTGAAATAAACATACTGTACTTCAGCTTCATTTCAAATATTTAATGTCTTAACAATGAGTTCATACGAGTTTTATGAGCAAGTACGAAATATATATTACTATTAGTGCAGGAAGACAGTTTTAAGCTTAAGAGACCATTAGTCCCATCCTCTGGACTGCTGTTTAACCAGGTTGGATTAAATAATGTAGTTCAAATTTCAGCTAGCTTGTTAGCCCCTCCAGTTGGTGCGACTGTGACGTGCTGAAATAAACAGATGGTCATAAGTTTTGTAAAATATGTATATTATGAAGAACTTCAACCAAGAATGTATTACTTACGTGTGCATTTAGGGAGGCCAGGGGACCAGCGGCCATCATGACCACAGGTAATGGAGCTGGGGCCGGACATCGTGTACCCCCACTCACACTCGATGGAGAGGTTGTCCCTTTCTTGGAACTGCTTGTTCTGAGCTCTCATCCAGTAGGCATTGGCCACATTTGGAGGTGGACATGATACCTCTGTGGAGAAATTGAAATAAATTCAGAAGAATATATAGTTGCTTAAAAGGTCACCTATTAGGCAAAATCCACTTTGGGAGTGGCATCTTATTTTCATTTAAAGTAAAAGACAGAGAATCAGCACTTTTGAAACAGGGCTGAAACAGAGGGGTTTATGGGATGCTACAATGCATGCTCTTGTGTAGGTGTATATATATGTATCTGAGACCTATGACATATTGAGGAAAAACAGTATAATAGGGGAAGTTTGTTGTAACTAAGAGCATCATGAACCTCTGCATTCAGGAGGAGAGTTACTCCACGTCCCGTCCTTGGTGCACCAAATGTTCCTTTGTCCAATGAGGGTTCCCGCGCGACAATGATAGCTGATCACAGCCCTGTATGTGTACGGTGGCTCGTGACGGTGTCTCATCTCAGCGTTGGTCATTGTTGACGGCTCCTCACACACCACAGCTGTAAAAAGGTTAAATAGTGTTGGCACAGCTAAAGAGGAAGGGAAATGAATGATCAACTGGCAAATGATGCTTGTTCACCTCACCTTCACAAGCAGGAACACGTGAGTCCCAGCCTTTACTCAGGCAGTTTCTGGTTGCCTTTCCTACAAGACGATACCTGATGAAACATTATCAAAAGTCAGAGTTTACAAGATGGAGAAAATCCTGTAAGTGTTAAGAATAACAGTATGTAAGAAAGCAGCGCAGTGTAAGGATCTTCCTCACCCCTCATCACAGACAGCTGTAGCCTTGTCTCCAAACTCCAATCCAGTGTATGTAAACTCTCCATTCATAATCTCTCCTGCAGAGCCACATGACTTTCCTATTGGGGATAAATAAAGGTTAAGTTAACCAGCTCATTGTGACCTTGTAAAATATTGTTTTTTATATTTATTTGCAGTCTATCAGTCATCAGGACTGTAAAATAGGTCATTAAACATCTGTTTGCACACAAAGACAGAAATATACAGAAGCCTTATTTGTCAGATTAAGAAAGCATGCACTTAAAAAACTAAATCTAAAATCATTGGGCAAAATCATACACAAGCCACATTTCTAGGAAATCCACATGTTTCAAAAAAATTATAGAAATGCCTTTTAACAAACGGTCAAAAATCAATGGTTGTGCTGCTCAATCAGTCAATAGACCTCTTAATGAGAAAAAGAAAAAATATGATTTCACAAAGGTTGTTCCATATTAATAGTACAATGAAGAGGACAATTCGATAACAGTGATAAAATAAGTCAGTATATGTCACTTAAGTCTTTACGTTGACATTTGAACTCCATTGGGGTCCACTGTCCCTCGATACACCTGCTGTATCTGCTGCCACCTGCCTGAACGTATCCGACATCACACACGTAATAGACTTTGTCCCCAGAAGCGAACCATGTCTTTCTGATGTACCTGTCAGCGAGGTTAGTGTTGTCAGTGTTTACCGGCACCCTGCATCCCCCTGCTGAACAGAGAAAAGTTTAGAAACAGAGCTCTTCTTTTGAATAAACTGACATTTCTCCATACTGCCAAAATGCTGACAACTTGCTTATGTGGTGGAAATACTAACTCACTGCCTTCATTGGGTGACAGAGTTTTGTTTGGTGCAGGCCGGCACTGAGGGGGCGGGGGCTGCCACAGACCACCAGCTCCACACCTGATGCTCTGAGCTCCATCCAGCTGGAAACCCTGAATGCAGGTGAAGGTCACAGAGACCCCCACCCGGTGCACAGACACAGCTCCAGCACTGCTCACCAAGTGCCGGGCCACTGCAGGGGGGGGGCAGGTGGCCTCTCCCTCTGAGGAGATTTCAATAGATTTTCTGTTAGGTGATTCTCTTCCCTCCAACTTACATAGAAAAATAACTAAACATGAGTAATATACTGAACAACCTTAAATATGATATCACATCCTTATTGCATAATGGAAAATGTGTTTAAATGAAATGAAGGATATGCATTGTGCGTCACATGCAGACGGTAATTACTCATTTTTGACAACACTGCCCACTTGAGATCATCTATTAAGGTGCAGCAACTTCACCTTACTGTGTGTAAAGAATATAAATGGTTTGTGGATCATGAGTCTTTAGGGTTGCTCACCTTCACAAGACGGAATGTCACTGGTCCAGCCCGACTTCTTGCAGATAATATAATTAAGTCCTTTCAGAGAGTATCTGTGAACATAAAACACAAATTCAAAGGCTTATTCTGATCAAGTTGTACAGGATGTCAATCATTCTTCTACGTACCCCTCATTGCATACAGCATACGCTTTCTCCCCAATGAATGAGTTCCCTTCATACTGGAACTCTCCATGAGGCAGATCCCCGGCATTGCCACATGATTTCTCTGCAAAAAAGAAAGAGAGAGAGTTGATGGCCAATCACAACCATTGATATGTTGGAAATGTTTTCCAAGGCCTATAACTTTGACCCAGTTTATCAGTTAAAACTGTCCTGACTGAGCACACGCACCTGTAACCTTGGCTGCTGTGCTCTCAGTGTTTTGTCTGCCTGTTGGCGTCAGCTGATAGAGGTGTTATGGTTCTATCTTGTTATGCACAATGTTGATTATTTTCTCAGAACTAGCCAAATACATGGGTCTGGGGTAGAGATCTTCAGAATTGGTTTGGCATCTCAACCGTGTGGTCAGATCGTGGATCATGACAGGTCTTGTGATTTCTCCGGCCGAAGCTCCAAATAAACCACCAGTGTTTGCCATCAAAGCTCCAGCTCTCCTCGTGTCTCTCTGAATCCTGTCTCCAATTGCTTCCGAAGTTTCCCCCACACTTCTGATCTTAACACTTAACCTCCACACAGATGTGTCTGATCGTAAAAAAGGAATTGGTTATCTAGGATTTGCCTTTTACATCTTCATGTTATCTAAAATAATTGTTGGTCTGTGTGAATTTTCATTAAAAAAAAAAGGGATACAAACTTGTAAATATCCTTTCATCTAGTGTCAATGTTTGGGTAGCATCTTAATAAAAAGCTGCATACATATTTCAATGTTTTCTCTTGTTTTATTCTAAAGCCAATTGCTTCGCTTTCAGACTTTAAAACATGTTATTGTTTCTATAAGATTTAGTAACCACGATAATGTAATAGGATTACATGTAAATTTACCCCATGAGCGCTAGGGGGATAAAGTCAGTTTGTAAAATATGCTTTAAATCACATTACTCTAAACGTCTCGTTGAAAACCATCACAGAAACATTAACATTTAACCGTATATTGACCATTTTAAATGCTAAACTAGATGGCTAACAAGTATGCAAGGCACTTACTTTCGCATTTCAGAGTCAGTTTGCGCCATCCCCCAGCGACACACTGCAAGGCTCTGCTCCCCCCGGATGGAGTGAAGTCCTCTGCGCAGTCATAGTACACCTTCTCCCCGCTCAGGAACTTCTGTAAGCCGCTGTATTTCTTCACTAGTCTCGCATGTTGGTACTCCGGTGGTGCCGAACATTGTTTTGGTACTTGAGCTTTTATTTTTGAAAATGAAAAGATTTATTTTACATACAAATAACAAATAACAATCTGCAACATTTGAATTATTCTACTAATTACCTGAAACGCCAAGGGCAAATGATAAAAGCAGAATATTCAGACCGATATTCCTCATGTTTGTCGACTGTGTAGTTCCGTGTAAACAAATCCTGCAGGCAGATGACGGATGGAATGGCAACAGCCGGTTCAGATTAAGCAATTTATAGAGGAAGGCTCACAGAGGGAGCAGCGGGGAAAGCACAGCCCACATGAAAACAACAGAGCACACAGGACTACTGCCCTCCAAACACATACAACTTTATTTTTGTTGTATTGCCAACATTACTGTGATCAACCAAACCTATAACCTTCCTATCCGTTTTTTAAACAGAACCCATGATTATCATTTGTCAAGTCTAAGTGAATTTAAATTTCTTTCAGTATTTAGGACAATAGAAACAAAATGATATTTGTGTTCCAATAAGTAAAGTCAATAGAGAGTCAAGAGAATGTAAGTAGGAAGACATAGTATAAAGCAGCGGTGCCCAACCTGTGGGCCCCGGCCCTCTAGTGGTCCGCGAAGGCATTGCAAGTGGGCCGCCAAATAAAATAAAAAATTGTTTACAGGCTTAAGAAACAAACATGGACACATAACAATAAGGAGATGATATTCCCATCTCAGACAACAACAAAACGAAAACAGAAGAAATAAAGATACAGTCAGCCACTTCAACATTTCACAAACAAAAATAGGTTGACAACCAAATATCACCAAAAACACAACATGGCAAGCATGTTTATTGTTCATTTAATCCCACTCTTCGTTAGAGCTCATTATTTCCCATTTCATGGCGTGTCGAGCCACCCTTTGATTTTTGTGGCAATAATTTTTTTCAAAATAAATGTTATTTTTAATCTACTCTTAAAACACCTTAAATTAAGATTACTCCTTGATTGACTTTTAAAAATATGTATTTTAGCCAGAAGAATAGTTTTTATTAAACTTATTTTTATTATTTATTAACTGTGTGCGGTCTTCATCTAAAAGCCCACATACAATATTAAAGGGTGTAAATGTAAATTCAATATTTGCCGCCAAATAATTTGCAAAGATATTATGATTTGTGTGGAAACATTTTCATTATTACGATTTCTTTTTATTTTAACCTCTTTTCCTTTCTCTTTATTGATCCTCCTTAGCAACAGTCATTACAGTCCTTGACAGCGGTCTCTGTTCTACTTAATTTACAATGTGTCACATGTTCTGAATTTACCATTCAGAACTTTATTTAGCCTCCGTATTGTTTATGGTTGAATGTGGGCCGCAAAAACATTTTTGATTCTTAAGTGGGCCCTGAGTTGAAAAAGGTTGGGAACCGCTGGTATAAGGTTAACCCTAACCCTATACTATGTCGTTAATTTCCAGAATTGTCAAGATAATATACTATGACTTTTTTTCTGATATTTTCGACATACTATGACATTTTTTCTTCATACTATGACATTTTATCGATGTATTATAGTATGTTTTTTAATGAGATTTTCTACAATATTCTATACAAAGAGATACTTTATCAATACATCAATCAATCAATCAAGTTTATTAATATAGCCCAATATCACAAAGTTCACATTTGTCTCAGGGACCTTTACAGTTTGTACAGAATATTCATACAAATATGACACCCTCTGTCCTTACACCCCAACATTGGAGAAGGAAAAACTTCCAAAGAAAACCCACAGTTAATGGGGAAGAAGTGGAAGAAACCTCAGGGAGAGCAACAAAGGAGGGACGGACGGACGGATGTTGTATTACTTTTTTACCAGATGATTTAGAATGACAAAAGTGTTAAGTATTATTTAAAACAACTAAGAATGACGAACACATTAGCGTACATCAAGGGCTATTTTTTGTTTAATGTCTGTAATCACCATGTAAAATAATCAGAGCTTTTTATCTGACTTGACTCATTCAAGGATTATTTCAGTCGTCAGAGCAGGAAAATAACAACTGATAATTTGACTCTTTCCACTCCCAGAGTTATGACTCACTCTGGGAGGTCACATTTCAGATGAAAATCACATTCATTAAAATTCCTTCTTCATAAACCTAAAATTATTTTCTGGTCAAAATAACCATAACATAACATAATCAGAAAAATAACTGAACTCAATGTAAAAATGGCATTTAAATTAAAGTGGACCTTTCATGCTATATCTGAATAATATAGTGTAGGACCATACCTATATAAGGCATATTTATACTTTTTATTTTTCAAAATACCAAACAGATCATGCATTTTAGCCATTCCTCATTTCGCTCAACTTAACACTGTCTTTACATGGGCTGATTCTGTGAGAACAGCACCATCTACAGGCCTGGCATATGTACTACAGCGTCTCCAGCGCTTTCGAACGGCAATATCCATGGCTGTCTCCTCCTGATTGGTGGAGTTGGCCCAATAGCCGTAGCGCCACTTCTGTGACGTCACAGAAGTGTTCAAATCTGGATCAGTCTGTATCAGATCCCTTGCAGCCCCTTTTTTAGAGATTTGGGTATGGAGGAAAATAGAGAGGGTTGTGTTTTCTGACACTTGGTGAGTTCCCTGGAACACCGGGGACACATGTTCATGTATAAAAGAAGTACAAAAGTGCATTTTGCATGATAGGTCACCTTTAACTTTAATAAATGAAACATTTACGCCACAATGTGCAATAACACCTGAGCACTTTAAGACATGCAAATATATTGTCAATCCTTCAATTCAGGTGAAACATAGTCATACTATAAATGTTAAAATAACTCTGCTATTGTCACAGCCTAGTAGTCCTTTAATAAAAGGCACTTTTTCCAAATACCAATCAATTGCCCACATTAAAATCAAAGTCATGTGAATAGAGATTATCCATATGGTTACTTAAAAGCTATTAATTAACAAGAAGTACTTTTATTTTATCAGGAATTACACCATATATTTGCGTATAACCATGAGGACACTAAAAGTAATGAGCACTCTGCGTTTAAAATATTGGCATACATTTTATGGAGTTCAAATGTTGTCAGCTTTACGTTATCAAAGTGAACCGTGCTGTATATTAAAGCTGTTATCTGAGCAGGAGGCAAAACACAGGAAGGCATTACTGAAGAGAAAAGTGGAAAATGTGTCAGACAGTAAGAAAGGAACAGTAGCTGCTGCACGTTTGATGAAACATTTCATTACATTTCACAGCTTGGTTCTGCCCACCACAAGCCTTAAAGCTTTATACTACACTCAATATAAAATCATGACTACATCTAGCCAGAACCTGCACCTGAGGAAGGACGCACACAACCAGGGAATGTTTTCAAATAAATAGTCTGAGAAGACATCTAATACAGAAAAAAAGACTGGAGTGTGCCAGAAACTAAGACGGGTTTTTTGAGTATTTCTTACTACAAATGTTTACTTCATTATTCATCTGAGCTGGATCCCAGCATAGATTTGAAGGCTTCTGTGCAAAGGCATCGATATCATGTCTATGTGTACAATCACTTACAAGCACATAACCTTTCAAACAAAAAACAAAGAGATATCACATATAGCTTTACACTGATATGGTGAAATAAATTGCTTAAGAATGTAATGGCTGAAGCTGGTGGAGATTCTACTGCTGGTCGTTGAGATACTACATCCATGTGGAGAAAAGCCTGGGATAAAGGGAAAAACAAAATGTGTGAGATATATATGGAGAGTACAGATGTTTTACGTGATAAAGTTGTGGAAAAGGCTGAAAATACCTCTTTTGGCTTCTTTAACTCCCAACACAGTTGTCTGTGTCTGCTGCACTGAAGCTGTTTACAGAGTCCTGCAGGATGCAAAGGGAAGGGAGACGGCATTAAGACTAACACAGAGCCAAATAAGGAACCAGGCGTTTATTTTGACTGGCACCGACTGCAGGTGAGCTAATACTAAAAATCTGAGGTCAACAACCAGAGAAAACACACTCCCTGTCTGTTCATTACAGTATAAAGAGTACAGTAAATGTAATAAAGGTCACTTTGTGAGCAATAACATGCAAGAAACACATTGAAGATACTTAATAAAACGACATATCTGAGATGTTCTATGGGCCTGCTCTGGAGAATAATTTTGCAATGTATGTGGAGCATAGAAACCAAAACACAGAAGAACTATACGTCCAAAACATTTATTAATATATCAATTATTAATGCAAGGGGTGAGAAAGAAACTCTGCTTTACACTTATAACTCCAATCAGTTGATAAAACAAATCAAACTGTACTTCTTTTACCATCCTTTATCATTATTCACCAGTTTTTCTATTTATTTATTTAGTTTACTCTCCATTTACCAGACCTTTAAAACTCTACCAATGACAGTAGTACTCACTACACTTTGTAGCAGCTCTGCCCCCTCGGATGCCTCAGAGAACTGCATGCTGGGTAAGGTGGGGGCCTGGGTCTTGCGGGCATGCGGGGGGTTGCCCACGCTGTACAGACGGGGCCGTTTGGTCTGGTCTTGGCTGGACAACGGGGTGAAGCTGTTCCTCCGGAGGAAAGCGGGCGGTACCGTATTTGCTGGGACTTTATTCTGGAGAGTGAAGAAAGACAGACAAAGGTGGGCTGATTAGAATTTGCTTTTTTATGTTTTAACCTTAATCAAGGACCCCTATTATACTGTTTTTCATTACTTTATTATAGGTCTCAGATATACAGTATACAAAACATGTCTCTGAAGTGTTTGGCTCCAAACACCAAACAGATCATTGCAGCATCCCATAATCCCCTCTGTTTCAGCCCTGTTTCAAAAGTGCTGATTCTCTGTCTGTTACTTTAGATGAAAATAAGGAGCCACTCCCCACGCCCCTCTGAGAGATATTTGGTTAAAAAGAACCCAATGGTGCTCTAGGAGGAGATTCAGGTGATAAGGTAGGGGGGGGTTGCCTTGGTTGGTGATTGGCTAATGGTTACTCAAGCCTACAAATATTTATGACATCATAAAGTGGCCAAAATCTGATCAGCTCATTTTCAGACAGGTTTTTATATAAATGGATCAGGACGAAAAGAGAGAGAATCTCTTTTCCTGAAACTTTCTGAATCTCTTTACACAGAGGGGACACATGTTTATGTACACAAGACATGATAAATGGATTTGGCAGAATGAGAGGGCGAGGGAGGAACAAGTCACTGAGACAAACAGCTCTAAATAGAAAGGCCAGCGTCATGTTGGTCCCAGCAGACAGGATATTTATCAGCCCATTTAACAAGAGGTTTCTCAGGGAATGTGTTTATGTGTTAACACCCACTCTCTTTAGGACTCTTGGTTTCTCATCAGCACGAACTCTACAACCAGGGAGCAGATATGGAGCCGGTTGATTAGGACATGAAGACAAAAAGAAATTAAACATGCCTTTGGGATTTCCCGTCCAAACACAGATTCATCTTCTGTGCAGCATTTTCTAATCGGTTCATTAAAGAATAGGCAGTTGCTATTTAGAAGTTGTCTGTTGGGGGACGGTGATTGATAAGTCCAGGGGGCAGAAGTAGAAACCATGCAAATTCACACCAAAAAAGTGGTATTTTCGAAAGCAATTCTTATAGAAAAAGTGTACATACATTAAACTTTGTAAAGTGTATTTTGGGTTTGAATTCTTCTTGTGCTTGTTTGTTTTTCATCATGTTGCATTTCGCTTATTGGGGTCAGATGTCTCCCTTTAACCCTCCGGTATCATTCGATTGGACTACGCAAATTAGCCATTCGAGACAAAAATGTCCACTGCAAAATACTTTGATAAAAACATTATATTAAAAGGTTTTTTTCACAACTTTTTGGGGTTCAATCTTTAAAGCAACTTCTGCCCTAATAGAAAATACCAAAAATGTAATCATTCTCAGGATTTTAACCCTTTGAATGCCATTTTGAAAACATGAAACCGCTGTTTTTTTTCATGATGAAAACAGAGAAAATGAGTTATTTTCCAAAAAATACATATCTGGCTCTTTTTTTTTTTACAGTATTGGATATTTCAAAGATTAGCAGCAAAATGGATTTTCTTGCATTATTAGTTTTTGCACAAAATCAGATTGAACAAAAAAGTTACATATATTAGTCCTTTGATAATGTCCAAATCCTATCCAATGTTTGCTCAAACATCTGTGGCATCAACATCCCTCCAGTTTGCCACCGAACGTCCCCCATGCAGGTGTGTCATGTCGACAATACTGCTGATGATGATCTCAGGAGTAAAGAATAAATCAAAGAAGGATTCCACGTCATGAATTCTTATTTATGCCACTCGTGATGGCATAACGCGTGGGCCCTGAAACCAAACCTCTGGCAGCAGGGATGTAGCGTGGCGTTTCCTCGTGAGAGGGAAACCAGATTTGAAAATTTTTTGATGTCCACCCACTGCCATGATGGACACGATCCTCCGGATAGGATAGTGCAGAGGCATGTAGTGCAGCTACGGGATGGGATCCTCTGTGTCCTCTCCACTTTCAGGGGAAGGGTCGGACGAAGAAGGATCAAACTCCACATCAAACTCCACATCAGATTCTCCTTCTCATGCTTGGCAAAAAAGTGTTTTATCTTTGTGCTGACTCCTTTCAAGGACAGTTCAGATCCACACCAGATTCTCCTTATCAGGGTGTTTCTGTTTCAGAGGATGAGTCCTGCAGCTGAAGTTACGGGCTGCATGAGACCTCTTGCCCCACAGAGAAGCTCCTCTTCATCTTACTGCTTGTTGCGTATCACAGGAATGAAATGACCAGCCAGCCAAACTACACGTATTTGAAGCTTTGGCTTTGCAGCCAGGTGTTTTTATTTAATTAAAGGAGTGCATGTAGGGCTGTGTATGTCTGTTTGCTAAAGAGACATTATCAAAGGACTTTGAAGTTCCAAACAATTCAAAACATCGAGGTCAAGCTGGGTCAAGATCATACATCTGTTTACTTTCTAAGATACATGAAACAGCACAAATGAAAAACAAAACGCCATGAGAGCACACTTAGTCCTGTCTCATTCTCACACACAATCACACACACACACATTTCTCAGCCGATACCACTCTTCCACATCCATACCAACACACCTACATCATATTAGTTTCATACATGTGCTCCAATGGCTGTCAGGGCCCCTTTATACAACAGGCAAAGAAACCAAGAAATGACAAGCATGTAATTCAATGGTAAAATGTCACATCTGGTGATATAGAATAAAAAGGACAAATTGAACTATTTTCCTCCAATATAAAACCCTGACATTACAAAATGCATGATTTTATAACGGTTTGGCGGAAAGATCAAAAGATGTGGTTATAATGGGAGTGGATGGGACACGAGTGGCTAATGTGTGAGTTTTTTTTTTCAAACTGGCAGTTCAAGGGTTAAAATCCTGAACATAAGTTAAAATGTGGTATTTTTGATCAGGACTGAAGTTGATTGAAAGATTTAACCCCAAAGAGTTTTTAAAAATATGAATCTGTTGTCATTTTAGAGCAGTTTTTGGAAGTGGACATTTTTGTCCCGAATGACTAATATGTAACTTTTTTGTTCAATCTGATTTTGTGCAAAAACTAATAATCAACCAAAATCAATGTTGTTGCTAATCTTTGACATATCCAAGACTGTGATAAAAAAATAAAATAAAGCCGACCCCCCCAACATTCATTATATGGAAAATAACTGCCTTTTTGTGCATGTTTTTCCTAGAAAACGCAAATTCATGTTTTCAAACTGGCAGTTCAAGGGTTAAAATCCTGAACATAATTCAACATTTGGTATTTTTGATCAGGACTGAAGTTGATTGAAAGATTTACCCCAAAAAGTTTTAAAAAATATTAATCTGTTGTCATTTTAGAGCAGTTTTTGGAAGTGGACATTTTTGTCCCGAATGACTAATATGTAACTTTTTTGTTCAGTCTGATTTTGTGCAAAAACTAACAATGCAAAAAAATCCATTTGCTGCTAATCTTTGACATATCCAAGACTGTTATAAAAAAAAAAGAGCCAGTCACCAGATATGTTTCATGTATTCAAAATGGCATTTAAAGGGTTAAAATCCTGAGAATGATTACATTTTTGGTATTTTAGGGCGGAAGTTGCTTTAAAGATTGAACCCAAAAAAGTTGTGAAAAAAACCTTAATAATAATGTTTTTATCAAAGTATTTCGCAGTGGACATTTTGGTCTCGAATGACTAATTTGTGTAGTCGATTTATTACACAGTGAATTAAAGACCGATTTGAAAAATTTAAATTGGAATTCCAAAATAGATCGAGAAAATAGCCTTGTTACAAAAAATTAGGCCATTTGCAACAACACAACCAAAGTTATTGTAAAATGAAAAGTGAAAAATGACCCATATGGACCAAAACGTCCACAGTGATACCGGGAGGGTTAAGCCAATAGATTGTTGTTCTCTGTGTTTCTTTATATCTCAACTCCGCAACTTGCTTATTTTCTGTCGTTGTGTTTCTGCTGCTCGGTTTTATTTATTAAAAATGTAATCAAAAAAGAAAATCTCAGAATGGCTGTAGGGGGTAACTGATCCTCGCTGCACGCACTGGACATATGCACTACCCTGAACTCTGGCTCACAGTGACAGCTTCAGACAGATCTAACCACATACTTTTTACAGAATATAATTAAAAAGTCACAGGCTTACTAATGGTCTGTCCCGGTGGGTGTTGACAGCCTCCACCTTCAGATCAAACATGTCCACTTTACAACCTATGAGAGGGAGGGAAATATGTCACAACCCAACAGAAGGAAAACAATGATACGTTACGATAATACTTTAATGGCCAGATCAAGTCGGAAATTTGAGTTGCATCACAGCAGCTCCATGCGTAACATCAACATAGACAAATATCAAGACACAATACATGAACAACAAACAACAAACATTTAACACAACAGCACAATCAGTGAGAGAAAACATGCTCAAGTCCCTTCAGCGTGCATTTGATCTGGATTCAGCTCTGTATTTACTGTGAGGATCGACTGGAGCACAAAGCAGTGCTTTCGTCTGACTTTATTGAATCGCGGGACGTTGTATCTCTAATTAGATGGTAGCAGTTCATATTGGCAGTTCAGAACATGGTTTGGGTCTGAGATGATGTTGTTGGGCAGCCTCACTAGGTTATTACGGTATGCTGAATATATGAGAATAAATGAGCTGAGTTTTGAACAGTGCAGAGACTTACCATAAGCCACAGGGGTGAGTTTCAGAACAGTGTGCAGGGGACACTTCAAGTAGGGAAGATCATCTGTGCCAACAAAAAGAAGAAAAACAGGTTTTTGGCAGGTTTTATACCCAGTCATGTTTAGGGTTCCCCTCTCAGGTTAGACAGAACATTGAGGCTGCATGTCACATATGTGAGGGTGCAGTGGGATGAAGTGCAGTCAGAGCAGCACCCACAGTTTGGTTTCTGCAGTCATCAAACTGTGGGTGAGACACAGAGCCGCAGCCTGACCACATCCTCTGCTGACTGACACAATGTCTGCCCGTACCTATTTTTGGATTTGATTTAAAGCAGCATTTTCCTTTCTGACCGGCCAGTTGTTCTTCAGCATTCTTATTTTTCACTTTGAGACAATTTCCGTACATTTAATTTATAGTAATTAAATCCAGACAAAATTATGTAAATATGGAAGATGATTGAATACTGCTAGTTGTTTTTGACCATGGCATACCCATTTGTTATTGTTTGAATGTGTGCTTGCCTCTTTTTTAGTGTAAAGTTCAAAGCTTGATTTATCTGTTAACACCACTATTTGTGGTAAAAAAAAAAAATTCAATCGAGACGAATCGCATTTGATCAGTTCTGCCTTAGAGACCTCCTGGGATGGCATCAAAAAACTTCATTTCCCCAGATCGAATATTTGTTTCCCTTCTACCCTGTCAAATTTGGCAAAGACCATTTGCAGCAATGACTTTGCTCCATCAAATATTGTTTTCAAGTGTGACCTTTTTTACAGAATTTAAATCCCCCTCCATTCAGTTGAAGCTCTTACTTTATTTTCCTGCTACTTGTATCATCAGAAAAGTAACGCATGTCAGATTTGAAGGTCACAAAAATGCTGCGTTGCAAGTCTTTTCAGACAGCAACAAATAAAGCCTTTTAAACATGTTTTGTCAAAATGAAGTCCTACTCATCCATTAAAGCTACACTGAGAGTTGTCTTCACTGTAAAGCTAACTGAATAGTTTAAAGTTAGCTTTGAATCAAGCATGAGGATACTTTTTGGTCTCATTAAGGTTTTGACACATTCATGCTATTAAATGTTCCTTTTTAGATACATTTAGACTAGCTGAAAAACAAGTGACTCGGGGGAAGCAGTCAAATACAGTATAGCTTTAAGATGTATCAACGGCTTCTTTACTGTGAGGCTTTGCCTGGGCGTGTTTCATGTTTCTTTGCGTGTTACCTGCACTTTTGTCCAAGAAGTAAGCGAGCAGGCATCTCATGACGGCCTGATGACAGATGACGAGCACGTTGCCCTGCCGCTCCAGCTCCATGATGACGGGCTCCAGCCGCTGAACCAGATCCTGGTAGGACTAGAGAGAAAGGGATATCAATCTAATTTAGTTTTAGTTCTATTATTTCAAGTGTTTGCAGAAATCATTTTCCAGTCTCTTACTTCTCCTCCAGGGTAGCGGTAATGGTACTTGTCCTGATCCCTCATGGCGAACTCCTCTGGGTACGTTTCCTCAATCATTTCATAGGACATTTCTTCACACACTCCCTGAAACACAAAGTAACAATAACACTTAAACACACACCAGCACAGTTTGTCCAAAACCAGATTTGCAAAAAAACCAAATGTAACATGTGTACAGATGACGTTATCCTTGGGGTCAGTGTGAACCCATTCAATGTTTAACGTATCTAAAAAAAAATGGTTCACATTATTTTTTTTACTTAGTATTTCATGACTTTTCCTAATTTAGTGAGGACTCGGGTAAACATAAAATGAACATGAAGATCTTTTTTAAATGTCCTGTACGCACTTTGTACGCATCGGTGTTCCCCACCCCAGGCTGTTTCAGTGGTATAAAACATATTAAAATGTCAATATTTTACACATGTTGATTGTGTAGGATGATATTGAGGTGGCAATTACATGCAAATGTATCATTGTAAAATAAACCTACCCTCTGCTTTAGTTATTGGTTCTTTAAAAACATCAAAAAGATCTTACTTTAAAATTTTATTTCAGTCAGCGAGGTTTTATGGTGATTTATATATTTTTCGATAGTCACATAATAGGAATTCTGGATGTATAAAGGGGTCTGTGGGGGGGGGAGGTTGAGGTAATGTTTTTATTTAAATGGTTATTTAGGTAGTCAACTAAGATACCTAAAGCACCAGAGACATACATGTTGGTTACAATTTGGAATATGATCATTGTCTTGACCCCAGAGGATAAAGGGTGTAAAGTCAATCTGAGGATAACAGGAGGGTAACAGCTAGCTTCTCTACGCAGCCTACTTTTGGTGCATTTATAGGAAAGGAAAAAGAAGAACACGTTTTTAAATGGTGATTTCAGTATTTGCCTAAGCTTCCAAGATGGACGGGTGCAAGTCTGATACAAAGTAAAGTTAAATGTAATCATCTGTATCTTGAGTTTCACATCAGAGCACGTACAGCATCTATCTCATTGAGGATCTTCCACTGCTCGTAGGGCACTCCCAGCTCCTCGGCCGTCTGGATGGTGCGTCTCAGCTGACTCGTCCAAACCTTCAGGTCGGACAGACGGTGCTCCTCCACAAAACCCTTCAGTGCTGCTGAAAACTGAAGAAAGAAATATCAACCAAGTGTTGATGATAAAGAACTGACATCTAAAACACATAAGAGAACCTATACAGTGGATAGAGTCAAGTGTTTCTCCCCATAATAGCCCCTTAATCTTTTGTTAGATAAAGCCAGCTAGCTTAATTTAGCATAAAAACTGTCTGCCAATTAACACACAATCTTCTGTTTAAAAAGTTTTTAAAATAAACTTTCAAAAAGAAAAAAGAATAGCCAGGCTAGCAGTTCCTACTTGTTTTGTGCCAAACTAGGCTAAACTGTAACTAGGACAGAAAGGAAGTTTTATAAAAAGAAATCCCCATATGCAAAACACTTCCTGTAGAAGCTGCTATGTTTATTGAGTTTATAAATGTAAGAGTGAGGGTTTCTTAGCACCTCCTTCCCTCTCTCTGACAGCTCAGCATCCCCCCCGATGCGTCCCTCCACGTTGTGATGGCTCTCTCCGTGCCGACACAGGTAGATGGAGTGGGAGTGCACGTGGATGTTCATGAGGTAGTAAACAATTTTACTCTGGATGTAGTCCTGCACCCTGTTGACCAGGAAACTACGGCCCACATTGAGGACCTGGATGAAGGAGCGGTTCCTGCGGGAGGAAAGAAAGAGGGTTAATACAATCTGTAACTGAAGACTCTGAAAAGAGGCTCAAGGGAAGGGACATCTTGTACTCTGGGTGGAGTCCTAATCTCCTGATATTTCATTTATCACACGCTTCAGAACATTCTGTGTCAATAACAGCGACAAGGTTCAAGAAGATCAACAACTGATCTCTACAAACAAAGATACAAGAATATGTGCATATTGTTAGTTACGTAACTTTATTTCTATAAACACACATAATAAAATAACTCTGGTAACTGATACATAGTGTACATTATACTAATATTCTAACTTTATTTTACAATTTCTATATCTACATATCTGTTGTTGATATACATATGTATGGTGTCTTATAGTATAACGCACATATGTTCACTTTTGTAAACGCTGTGATTATTTCTTGGTTTGTATAGATTTATATATTTAGTGGAGCATAGGAGCAAATGTTAAGTAAACCAATTTCTCCAAAGGATCAATAAAGTATTTCAGTTTTTTTATCATTTTGAAATTTAAAATATCACCAGTTATCTGTTTTTCCTAGAGCCATGTGATCTTAATGAACGACTAATTATTATTTATACTACTACTACTACTGCATTTATGGTGTTACAGCTCCATAAATCAAATACCAATAGAAGAGCAGACAGTAAACATTTTCGATCACAAATGAGCTTCTGTCTCCCCCTGCTGGACACTTTCTGCAAGCACATGTTCGGCCAAAAATATGCCAAGATAATCTACAGGGCCAACATAAATAAATGATTAAGGACAGTTAGCTCTAAAGGATGCTTATTGTTGAGAAGTATTCAACAAAATCGATGGCAGAAAATAAATCCAACTCCTAGCACCCTTAACAAAATGTCTTCTTACTTGTCGTGTTCGTCCGGATCTAAAGGTTTGTACGTCACTTTATAACACTCTATCCTCTTCAGAAAATCCTCCATCACACTCTCTCTGTCTCTCTCAGGGTAATCGGGGCTGGAGACCTTCACATCCTTTGTTATAAAAAGAGACATTTGTAAAGACGATTCACCATGACGTCCAACAACTCAAGGGCAAAATGTGCCAATAGTTTGAAAAGCATCATTTACCAGGATATTAGTGGCGATGACATCTGGATCGTCACATATTGATTCAACAAAAAACACCTAACAAAAGACGCTAAGCATTAGAAATTCAGAATTGAATGGGAAATATACAAATGATTTAATAATCAATGTAACCGACCTTGTAGGAATTATCCTTTGCAAAATTAAGGATGAGATCCCTCCTCTCTCTGGTGGTGTTGGTGGCGTCAAAAACCTGACAGATAGCAAAACATATTCAGACCAAATCCAGTTACAATCAATATCATCACCAGTATATTCAGCTGCACTGTGTCCTTACAGCGATCTGGCCTCCCTCCTCATTCAGATAGGCCTTCACATCCTCCAGTGCCACCAGAGCACACTGTCTGTGGAGACATAATGAGAAAATTGACCAGGAAATCAGATTAGCTTTAAAAGCTTCCTAAAAGACATGATGTGCAGTAATACATTCAGGGACATTCTTTATTGAATTGAATAAGTGTAGCTCCATTTGTTAAGCAAACACTGTGCAGTCTACAGAGGCATTTAAATGTCAAAGCAATGTGGTGTTTTCATTGGGCGTAGCAACGCGGTTAAACACGCAGAGGGACACATGTGGGAAAGTCAAGTCATTGTACTACACGGAAGAATCTCACCACAAGGAGAAACTCACTTTCTGATTTCCATTGCTTCTTTGTTGTCATGTCTGAAGAAGTCAAAGGACTTGTATGACTGCACTGCTTCTCTCCTATAAACCCCAAGGTTAAATACTGTAAGGGAACACAAACAGAGAGAGAAAGAGAGACGTTTAAAGCACGGACAAGATTACGGTGTCCTGGCGGCGGCCCCTCGTCTCAAAAGACTCAGACCAGTTCAGCTGCATTCCATTCATGTGAAAACATCAGAGCACTATAAACACCGCCTGTTGATAGGGGCTGGTGGGATAAACACAACCACGTATTAACACAGCGTTGCTCTAAGCACCAGATATTCAGATAAGTATTATCACTGAATGCCATTACAGTTCCATAAAAAGGGACAACGTCATTTAAAGGGACAGTTCACCAGAGAAAGATATTCTGTACGTTCTTTCTCTGCTTTTAATGCTTTTATCAATCTATATGATTTTGGTGTGAGTTGCTGAGTGTTTGAGATCTTGGCCGTAGAGATGTCTGCCATATGTCATTTAACTAGATGACACTCGCTTGTAGTGCTCGCCAAAATACATTAAAAAAAACGGTCTCTTTTTAGAAACCATGACGCAGTTGCTCTAAATAACCCACAGACTTTGTCGTGAGCGGTTTCATGTGAACTGTTTTGTCTGTAAACAATCTAGATTTATAAAAAGCACTACGAGTAAGAGATAAGGATGTATTTTAGATTTTGGGGTAATCTGTCCCTGCAGATACATGTTTGCCCTGAACACATCTTTCCATTTACAGTTCTTTTGATCATTTACAGCGATTACAGGGCCTTTGAATCCAAGCCTCACCTGTTTTTATTGGTTGTATTTCTTGTGGACGGATCAAATGTTACAACATGAATAAAATAAAACATTTATTGCTTCTGTACTGACCCTTAGTTGGCACTCCGATCCAGTTGAGGTAGCGCGTCAGCTTCTTACCCATGTAGGTTTTCCCTCTAGCGGGCAACCCAATCATCACTATCACAGTCGGAGAATTGGTCATGTAGGAGGCCCAGGCTGCACACACAAGAAACATTCAGACACACACACACACAAAAAACTGTTAATTATTAGGCATGCAAGGATTTATTGTGTTTAACAATTAACTTTATTTTCACTTTAAACTAGGGCTGCACGAGTTGGGGAAATAATCTAATAGCGATTTTTGTTTTTCAGCGACCCAACAGAAGTTTATTGTAAAATGCGGCCATATCTCCGGCTAGGAAGGTCGTATCAACGTGCTCCCGTCTCTAGCACCCCCGCAGCCCGAGCTACGAGTGAAAGAACTAAAGAACTAAACTTACATGAAACTTCCGTTGGGTTGCTTTAAAGTCAAGCTTCAGTTTAAGATTCACCCTGTCATAGATGTAACACACGTGATGGAGCATTACTAACCTGACTCAGATGGTTTGTTTCACCAAACCATCTAGGAAAGCTCCATTGGAAGCCATTTGGAAAAGTATTTCAAAAAGACTTGGCAGGTGATTGGATCAATCTGTCTATCACCTTCTATCATGGGCCACTTCTGATTGGTTAACAATGGCTGGTACATGTGGAGCACAGTACTTCTGATTGGTGTGGATGACTGACACACAAGAAGAAAATAAAAAAATCACAGGCTTTGCAATTTGATAATTGCATCATTTTAAATCACAATTTCGATTTAAAATCGATTAATCGTTCAGCCCTACTTTAAACCTGCCCCTAAAAGATGTAATTCATGTTGTAAAAAGGGGCAGATATGCCTACTGTTTACTGACAGGAAGCAGAGGGAGGGTTGTGAAATAATCCAATGTCACCCCTGCATTGTTCATCTACCAGCTAGTTAACGTTTAGTTGAACTTTTCCGTCTTGTGACTGTCTTCTAACGACTTAATGTTTCCCAATACCTGCAGGATTTTTGGCTAGGACATCGAAGGGAAAATATGTCAACACATTGTCTCGCTACTTTTACTTTCAGTGTCCCTAACCATGACCATTGCTCAGCCCAGAAAAAGCATAAACTTGGCAAGACAAGACTTGACTGGAGATTGTATACACAGATGTCTGCAGCTTGGAGCAGAGCAGGAAAGGTTTGTTATAAACACATCTTGGTTCAAATCATTTCACCTTCCTGTATAAATAATCCTCAAACACTTACTGGAAATAAAACACATTTCATTGATTTCACATAACTCACAGTGCTGACCTTGCTTCTTGCTGTATTTCTTTGCTTCATTGTGCATTGCAGTACCTGTACAGTACACTGCTCTCATACTGATGACTACAGAAGGTGCGTCAAAGCTGACATTTAACAATCAGTGGCTGCTGAAACCTTATCACCTCTATTTACCCGTGACCAAGTTCCCGTTGAGCAGGAAATGTGATTAAAAAAAAAAAGTTCACAATTTACAGCGCATTGGTACTGCATTATATTAAATAATGCAATAGTGCAGGTGCATAAAGGTCAATAATAACTACAGATCAGGTTACAGTCTCAGAAAACGAGGACAAATAAACCACTCACAGCACTTCTTCTCAGTGGCCCTGATGTCCGTCCTCCTGGCCTCCGAGGAGCCGTCTGCAGCCGCTGCAGCTCTCTGCTGCCGGCCCGCCATGATCGCTCTGATTTGTGTCCGGCCGTCCTGCATCAGCTGATCTGGTCCCTGTTAGGATGAGGTCAGCATCTCTCTGTGGAGGACAAGGTTTTGCTGTATCATAACAAACACTGCCTGAGTGTGCATACAATACAGTGAATTGATAACAGATGATCAAATCTAATTTAGGTAATAATGCTGTTATATATTTAAGGATGCTTGAGACTAACAGAAAGAGATCCTTGGAGGAAAAAGGGCAAGGGAATTAATATTGGAGGTGAAGTATCAGGCTATTTTATAAACTAATTTAAACCTCACCAGTGATTAAATAATTACTTAATAATTATATTTCTTGAGATACAGACAAGACAAGTTCATCCCTTTCAGATTGTATACTCTCTCTTGTTTTAGGGAGGCAACCAAATATTATGTTCATTACCTATTTTTTTGGTCAACAAAATGATTAACAATTTGATCCATAAATCAGAAAATACTGGGGAAAATGTCCATAACTATTTCCCAAACCAATGTTGACATGTTTAAATATCTTTTAAATATCCAATACTCTAATATTTAGTTCAACACCCTAAATGACACCAAAATCCAGTAAATATCCAAAATGGACAAGTTTAAACTAGTGAATTATTCTAATCTGTAATAGTTGATGATCTGTCAGAATTGTTTGCCATTATTTTTCATTAACTATTCAGTTAGTTGTAGCATCTAAACTCATTGCTGACTTGCACATAGTGGTGAAAAGTAACTAAGTATATGTAGTAATGTGTACACACAAGAAGATATTTGAGGTACTTGTACTTTTGCTAAGTATTTTATTTTACACTACTTTATACTTTTACTCTACTACATTTTGGAGGCAAATATTGTACTTTTTACTCCACTACATTTATTTACTAGTTACTTTATAAATTCAGATTTGTAATACTTTAAAATATGATTTATTTGGTTATTACACCATCCAACATGTAAGTAACTAAAACCATGAGTGGGTTAACAGAAAATGTATTGGAAGCAATTTTGCTTTAAAAAAATATATTAAAAATGTAAAGTATATTTACCTAATCCTACATCAATACTTTACTTAAGTACCATTCTCAAAATGTAGTATTTTACCAGGGTGGTATTAGTACTTTTACCCAAGTAAATCATCTGGACACTTTTTCCACCATTGCTCATGTCCAATATACTATCAGAGGTATTATGACAGAAGCTAGGTTAGTGCAAAAGCCACAATAACTAATCTGGTTTATTATAATTGAATAATTGATCGGAGAAATTGCACCACTGTGTCATAATGTCTCATACAGCAGAGCATTGGGGTACTGTACCTGACGTATACTATCAATCACTTCTGCTTTTACGTTGTTTCAATAGACAAAAAAGCATTGAAATAAAGCGGGGATGAAAACGTATGAACAAATATAATTGTTTTAACTTACCAGAAATCTGCAGGAGCTGTTAATACCTGCTTATTACCTTTGTAACAATGCTGCCATCAGTTAGCTCAGCACTGCCGGGGAGGACTCCTTCTTCTCGGATGTTGAAGCTCCGCCTCCTCAGTGTCAAACCAGCAGCTTCCGGTTGGGATTTCCAAAATAAAATCTCGGAATTCCGATGTGTAAAGCTAGCATCTCTTTTTGGATAACAAAAAAACATGAATTTGGTCCAAAATATAAAACATTAACGTACCACTCAGAGTTTTTTTTGTTTTAATGTTAACATAACACCTGTGGTGACGTTTTCAAAATATCTGGTTCTGTAAAAGGTTGTTTCAATAACTGTTTACATTTTGATCGATTTATAAATAACCCAAATCATTTTTTATTTTGTGAATGATATATTAATATAACCGGCTGCAGTGCTCCTTGATTATGGCTGGGTCCATCCAGATTGCAACAGATGATTTAATGTCAGTTTTGCGATTTTATTTTGAAATCAGTCTTGTTCTGGTTAAATTCCGCTATCTTGACCATGATCTTGACGCGTTTTTTCGTTCATTCAACAAGAACCCTGCTGTTGTCAATGGTTATGACGCAAGCAAATACGCGTGTTGCGAGACAATCTCCTACCCCTCGCATGTTCATTAAAAGAGAATACCACAACATTTAGAAAGTTAATGTTATATTATTCATAGTGTAAGTCTATTAAAATGCAATCTTCACATCCAATCCAACTACCTATATGACAATGTTTTCATTAGTATCTCTTTAATTCATGGAGCAAAACCCTCCACCATTATGGGATGCTGCTGAGTATCAATGTGTAATCTAATCACCATGACGGATGCTTGAGGGAGTGTTAGTGAGGTAAGTGTTCATTTATTTGTTACAATCAGTTTCTTAAAATGATATGCATTACACCCCTGTGTGATTATTACATATTTAATTCCAAACCCATGGGCAATAATTGCTGCTATTACAGATTGCACACTACTGGGAAGGCTGTGTATTACATTTTGGACCCTGACTGCAGGAATTTTGCTCCCATTCATGATTCATCTATAAAAGCTTTACTAGGGTTGGACATTGAAGCTGGAAATAAGGCCTGGCTGGGATTCATTGTTCTAATTCATCTGAACGTGTGGTGGTTGATGTGCAGTCAAGATATTTCACACCAAACTACGAAAAAAAAGACTCATGAACCTTGTCTGTGCATGCAGGGCTGGAATGTAACTGAGTACATGTTCTCAAGTACTGCACTTAAGTACAACCTTGAGGTACTGAGTTCACTTTAACAGTGTTTTCCACATTGGCTTTTTGTTTACATAGTGCATGTTTCTATGTATTTGTATCGTTATCGCTAGGAAAAGTATTACTTGATGACCACATACTAAGGTGGACCAAATAAAGGTGTTTTGCTAATCCTTGTTTTATTTTAAATTATAAAACAATGACAACAACTGAGCACAAAATAAAGAAGCAAAAAGCGGCTTTAGGATCACAAAGAGAGGTTTCTGGACACTATGTTCTGCTTCAGATGCAAACACATCAATTAAAGGAATTGAGGTAATTCTGTTGAAACATATACCAGAAGAAAAACATACATGCATTTGAAATTCAGTGGCATTCCTCATTAATTCTACATCTTATGTCATACAGGAAATGCCATGTTACTCATTTTATTCACATTTTTTTATTAGCTGAAAAGAAACTATCCTCACAGTGTCTAACTAATACACCATCACATTAAACAACCCTTCGTCTGTAAGATATGTGCTTATTTTGTAAAATGATGTTCGTCAGTACAAGATAAACTGGAACTACATCGTTTTTGCTCATTATTCCTAGCTGGATCTCTGAGAGGACAGATGGCGAGAGGGCGGGGACTAAAGTCAGAATGGGCTTTAAACTCTCAGTCCATCAAGAAAACACAATGACTTATCTCAAAGATATTCCTAGATACTTAACCAGAGAGTATTGCCTCGTCCACATGATGGTTGAGTAGCACATCCACATGATCTGCCTCCAGAGATGCACCTTCTGTCCATTTGGTAGCCCTTTGAAACTCAGGAAGTAGTGGTAAACAAACTGTCTGGAGATCCCTGATACTCTCTTAAAGTTCAGTGTGTGGGCAAATAAAGGGATCCGGCTCTCAAATGATATGAAAAAGGGAGAGGTCTTTCCACCATTTGTCAGTCACAGTTATAAATTCTCACATACAGAACATACCCTGAATGCCTCACACAGATTGAATAGCTTCAGATCATTTGCGAGACCCATTTCAGGGAGTGCTAAAAAACTCACTGGCAAGGACCTTTGTATATTTGTATTATGTAAGAAGGCTATGCTTTTAGAGATTACACAGTAACAATAAAATGTCTAATCTAATGCTTATGATTTCTTCGTGTGTAATATTAACTTAAAGCTAATATTACTGCTGTATTATGGATGAGTGCAATAATTTTAAAAAAACAGCAAGAATGATGACCAGGACATGTAGCAAAGGGATGTTTAATGATTTCTTTGGACAATGAAATGTACATGTCCATTGTTGATGTATTACAAACAAGAGAATAAGAAAATCATCAACTTGGTGTTGTGTCAGCATTCCCAGTTCAACCTCATTTTCTTATGTGATGTCAACTAAAAGATTCAAAATGGAGCTAAACAAGATGTCTGGAGTTTCACGCAAGGACTGGCCAGTAGGGGGAGAGCCAGCTCTTGCAGACAAAAACTAAAACTAGTGAGTGAAACTACACTGCATGAGTATCTGCTATGCCCAGTTCCACTCATGTACCATTTGGCACTTTTGTTTCTATTTGGGAAAAACTAAAACGTGGAATAATCCAGTCCAATACTCATGATCTGAGACAAAGACAAGGCATAGCATTTCCGGAGTGAGCTGATGCAAACACAAGCAAACTTGGCTGAGAATGCGCACACAGACACACCGCTGAATTCGTGATGAACTTAAATGAAAAGAAATCACTTTAAATAAAAAGCTTCATCAAATGACACTGAAATGCAGATGATCATTGCCTTCTTGGCACTTTATGGATTCCCTTGCAGCACCATTAATTATTATAAGAACAGAAGTCATGACGTGTTTAGGTCGACTTCATTTCGTATGAAAGTCACCAACATTTCAAATTACTTTAACATTTAAATTAAAAAAATATGTACCACAGTTCATTCTCGCCAAAGAGGGGTGGGAGTTCAAGCTGCTAGAAAGGGCAGCGAAGGAGACGGCCCATTAGGCAGTCAACTAAGAACGCACGTGACTGCGCCAAACCTTATTTTTCTTACTGAAGAAAACGATTTGGATTTCAATTACTTGTCAATGTCTCTAAGCATTTGGCCAGTTAATTTGTGGTTATAGAATAAATAATCCATCCATAGTGGTTTTTACTGTCAAGTTTGTGTTCAACCTGAGATTTTGTTTCAAGGGCAGTCAGTTCATAAAAGAAATAAACATTCATCCTTCATGATAAACTTGTATTGGAAATGTTGAATTAAATAATTTAAGACTTGTATCTACTGCGGTGCCCGATCCGAAGCGATTTGATTATTGCTATGCTGATCCATTTCCTTTCCAGTGGCAAGTAAACTCCCACCCTATCACACGCAGTGCTGTTGAATGGGAATGCCATAACAAGTGGTGAATGTCTTGTTCCCCTACATCGCGTGAGGATGCAGTGAAACTCAGAATAATTAGGCAAACGAAGGTGAGCAAACTCGATCTGAGGTGAATGGAAAAGTGCAGTGATCAAGTCAACATGAGCTGTAAATGCATACAACCTCATACATTCCTCCTGTAGCTCACTGGCAGGGCAGTCATTCCTCACGTGCCTTCACAACAAAAACAAAAACAAATGTAAGACTTTAACGATGGCTATTCACAGACACAGACTGTGTGGTGTGCGTTTGTGATGAGGAGAGGAAGAGAGAAAGAGAGGTGGAGTGCTAATATATCATGAAATTACATGTACTCGATCTATAAAAAACTACCGTGGTACTGAACACTGACCTCTTTCTAACAAATAATCTGGTATACAACATTTACAAAATGAACATTGTAATAGTGTGATATTTATAATATATATGCTACTGCCTTCCTCTGGTTCTCTGCATTTGTTAAACCTCCAACCCCTCCTTTTGATTGGTACGCAGTAACGCGTACACAGCACACCCGACGAGTAGCAGCCTAATACAAATAGAGAACAGGAAGACTCTGTGGACAGTGAGTACACCTGCATGTGTGTCCTGAGTGTGTGTGTATGGTAGCTCCGCTCGACCACCAGGCAGCCACAAGTTGCCGGTAGACTCAGCAGTGAAGGGATATTTAAGAGAGAGAGAGAGTAAACTTCTGGGATACCAAGATTCTTCAGCTCACGTGGTACAGGATGTCCTTATCCAAGATACTTGCACATTTAAGACAGTCCTGATATACTTAAGGAGATAATAATTATTATAATGTCAATAATAACAATAGTATTAAACAGGTGTCATGGTTATTTCTGTCCCATGGCAGCAGGGAGGGGGGGGGATAGTCTGCAATATTCTGGATTGTTTTCGGTGTGTGATCGCCACATTTCTCCCACCGTCAGCTGCTGTGAGGGATCGGCCTCTGTGCATCTGTGTGTGTGTGTTTGTCTCCGTGTGTGTTTTGTGTCAATGCGATGAATGTGTGAAGTGAGTCTGGATTTTTTTTTTTCTTTCTCGATGGTCTGTGCTGGTTCGCTCTCAGAGGCGGGTTTGGGCCTCGGGGACGTAGATTTCGATGCTGTCGGCGCTTTCCGTGGCCGAGTTCTGTCGTACTGACGCCGCGCGCTTTGCCGCCATCAAGCGTTTCCTGGCTTCTTGCCGCTGTTTGTCCACGGCCGAGTCCACGCTTCTGTCCTTCCCTGCCGACAGCTTGGGCTTAGTCTGCTTCTTTGGCACAGATGATGGAAGCTGCTTGTTTTCGTCCTGAGGAAATCATGTCAAGAAGAAAAAGGAATAAGGTACGGTGTGGTACCAGCTGGGAACACAACCTGGTGATGAACACTCATCTGTTAGTCATTTAGCATGCCATAGTGACTAACCAACAGGTAGCTCTGTCAATAGAGACATGTAAAACGGGTCATATTAATCTCCCATACCAAAATTAACAAATTCTAATAGTTTTTTTTTTTATCAAACCAATACTCCAAAAACCAAAATGTACCTAATTTACATGATATTAAGAGAAAATATTCGCTTTGGTAAAGCCGACACCAGCAAACGTTTGGCACTTTCACTTGATCATTTAAACAATTCCTCATCAAAATAGATGCAGACACACTTTTGGTTGACTGACGAATAAAATAAAATAAAAAAACGGTACTTGAGTTTTGTATCTAAAAACTCAAGTTGATCATAATCGCCCTACACCAAACTTCACCTTCTTCTCTGCTTTTTCAGGAAGTTGCCAGTTGTTGGCTTTCAGTTGGTAGAGCTCGTCAAACTTCATGCTGATGTCCTCTATTGAGAGTTGTAGCAGATCCCAGAACCCTGCGAGGTCCTGCGCTGTTGGTCGTGGGTTGGCATTAACGTCCTAGTGAGAGGGAAACGAGACGTAAATGACTTTGATCAAATCAGAGAGCAATAATCATATTCCTCCTGTCACACATATTTCCTAGGCAGCTCCTTCAAGCAAATGGATGAAGAGTAAAATGACATTTGACACCAATCAACTTTCTACATTTCAACAGGATTGGACTTGGAACGGCGGGACAATAAAGTCAACAGAACATTCTCACAGTAAACCTGAATATCCTCCAGGGTTTCATATTTCATGCCAGGAAGGATCGTTTCATCTCTGAATGTAATTGGAAGACTTCTGCGTGTCAGTGTGTACATGACGAGTTTGTAGGAAGCAGGTCAGTCGGAGATTGAGAAGCCAATAAAAACATCTGGTAAGTAGGAGTGTATCAAGAGAGACAGTCAAGAGGATGTAATGAAGCCACTCACCAAGTTCTCATTACAGAGTCCTCTGAACTGCTCAAACTTCTTTGTGATGAGGAGCTGAGCGCTGCCTACTGCACTGCGGACCGTCCCCAACACTAAGAGAGGGAGAAACATATAATACAATCAGCAAGTCTTTAGAGAACAGAAACATTTGGAGCTTTAGGATACATAAAACCACGAAAAGGAGGTGAAAAGGCAGCTATCCTGATTGAGAGAACATGAAAGGGTTAGGTAGCGCCATTGGGGCCAAGTGGAGGGTTACTATGATGTTATACTTGTATCTAGCATTTATCTTGACATTTAGCACTTAACATACTGCGATTTCCTGACAAGTAATACACTAGGCACATCTTAAGGATAATACAAATGAGTATCCTTTTTTGTTTCAATTCATAATTCAGGTCCACAGAGAGCAGAAGGACTGATGGAGCCTCTGAATCTAGTGTGCTGCATGCTCATTCATATTTAAGTCAATGCAGCGATAGATCTGCCTAAAAGCCTGAGTGGTATTCTGGGAGATGAAAAAGTGAAATGACGGCGGTTGCTCTGTTGCAGCCAAAACAAAGTGCACTGCCCTGAAATGAGCGTGTTCCGTTTCTGTGAGCTGATGGCAGTAATGACTGTCTCATTGTTCATGGTAAACACAGACAAGCCCTATTCCTCTGTCTGTGGAGCCTACTAACAACGACATCAATTTCATTCTTTAAGTTACACAATGACAAGCTATTAACTCTACTTGATTTAGTTCTGTGTATTTGAAGTCTTTCCTTTGTCTCTTTTTGTGACGATTGATCTAGAACAGGGGTGTCAAACTCAAGGCCCGGGGGCCAAATCCGGCCCGCGACTTCATTTCATGTGGCCCCGCAAGAGCTTGCAAAGATTATAATACGTTTATTATACGGTTACATGCCACTTTACAGAAGCAGGTTGCCCATAAACTACATGTCCCACAATGCATCTCATTTTGTGACATGCTCACTGAAGAGACTTGCAATTATTTGCCCTAGACTTCTGCTTTCAGACGTAGTTAATTACGAAGTTATTACCCTATCCAATAATAATCCAATTCAGGGGCAATAATGTAATATAATACATTATTTTATATATATTATATATTTATATATGTATATTTATATAGTTACAACCGGCCCTTTGAGTGCAACCATAATGCTAATGTGGCCCGCGATGAAATTGAGTTTGACACCCCTGATCTAGAAAGATGCCCTTGAAGTGACCTACTTTTTTAAGATTAAGCTTTTCATCCAAGATACTTTTAAGAACACTAAGAAGGCTCATTTTCACATTTACCAAGTAGCTTCAGATCTAAAATATCATCAGATTTGTGTCTGATTTATTGTCTAGTGTAAGTTGGTCCAAAGTAAATGAATAGTTATTTCATGCACTTTTATCACTTACAGTGCGTTGGAAAGGTTGAAATGCCCAGTTTTCCAGGTCACTATGGTAACCTAACTAGAGTAAAAGGAGCCATGGGCTGCTGCCAGGCTGACTGCTGAACGACCCTGACAACAGTCTGATGCACTGACTGAAGACTCACCCGCCACACGTGCACCAGACAGAATGACAATGTGAGTGTGTGCACTTCCTGAGGGAAAAGCAGGAAACAGGTAGAGTGCATTCAGACAGACAAGGAGTTGAGGGTGAGCAATCGGGCTGAACGATATATCGTGTCATGGCGATAACCGCGATATTTACGCCGCAGGGACGTGCGGTTTTATTATTATTTTTTTTTTTACAGAATTCAAAACAAACATACCCTTATTACTTATCGAAACTGCACATACAATATATCCGATTAAAGCTGAGACTCCACAGATTATTTAAGTATAGTATCATCACGAAGCGATCCGATCTCGCGACAGGGGAAGCAAACACAGACATCACAACACGTACCTTTACGGAGCTTTTACGGGAGATCGTCTCACCATAGCTTTCAATCTGATCAAAAGACGTGTTCAATGGCATTAAAAGGAGAAAAAAACGCGGCTGAATCGGTTAATCCATAGGTTAATAATGTATCTTCGGCTTTGAAGCAATTGTTTATAATCCATAATTCCATTTTTATGTAAAAATCGGAGCACAAAAGTTAGCTGCTAATGGTAGCCACCTGAGTGTATGCAGCTTCCGGTTTTGGCTATGCGTCACTCTCACTCCTTATAGAGAGCCGCAGTGACGCGTCCTTAAACCAGGAAGTAAACTTCTTTCGGTTCCTTCGTCAAAAACCAATGCAAATTCTCCATAGGATTTTGGAAAATAGCTTGAAATAAGGTCTGTGGTTGACACAGATTTAAGAAAGGGATCACGTTTTGTTCAGCCGGATAATCTCCACATGTCTACTCTACTTTTATAATTTTTGAATCATAAATCTAGTCGCCAGAAGCAAAATGCTAACATTATGCTATAAACAAACTACAAGCCAGTACAGCGGCAGGGTTGCTGTGGCTGCTTGCTACAAAAGGAAAACTTGCGCAGCTCTCATGTCAGGGGTACTTGAGTGAGTGACATGCAGGCTCTGCATGCACAGTAAACCACCAATCACAATCATTCTTGATCAGATCACAGCAGGCCCCGCCCCGCTAGTTTGCAGACCATCAAAACACTGGTAAAAAATGAGCGAGGCACAGGAGGACAATACCTTCATCCGGTTAAATATAGTTAAAAAACACAATATATATCGCAGGGGGGAAAAAGAATTGCGACGTCAGTTTTTTTCAATATCGTGCAGCCCTATCACTTACCCTCCTCTGAAATCGTGTTGTCTTTGGTCTCCTTCTCCATTTGTTGACACCAGCCCTCCATGCGCCCCGCCTCCGCCTGCAGCAGCTTCATAAACCAGTTCCCGTCTCGGAGGCAGGCTGGCGTCCCGGGCTGAGCACCCTCTCCGGGGGTGCTACAGTTCCCGCTCTCCAGGCTGGGATGAGGCGGTGGCAGCGAGGAGGGGTCTAAAGCCGGGTCCAGAGTCTCCGGGGGCGAGTTGGATATCCTGGAGGGGGCTGAGGAGTGTTCGAGGGGCTTCTGCTCCATGGCTTTGTCCTGTCTGGTGGCGTTCACTGTTTGACTGTTGGTGCCGTTGGTTGTGATGTTTTCTGTTTCCTGAGGCTCAGTCTCTGTGTTTTGTCTGGACGCCATGCTGTTGTCCCGGCTGAGACTGCAGAGACAGGCATTAACATCAGCTTCTGACAGACAGTTAAATAAATAAGATGATGAAGTGTGTGTCAAACATGTCCCACAGTAACAGTTTGGGGTCACCGTGCTTAAGGGACAGGACATTATTAGAGCTGATGGTGCAGTAGGATCTATTGCAAAGGAGCACAAGTATACAACAACGAGGCTTCAGAGATAACGAGCAGCAGGAAAGGAAGCAGGCTGTCAACCAAATGGGGTGAGGGGAAATGAAAGGTTGAAATGCCCAGTTTTTCAGGTCACTATGGTCATAACTAGAGTAAAAGGAGCCACGGGCTGCTGCCAGGCTGACTGCTGAACGACCCTGACAACAGTCTGATGACCGAAGACTCACCCGCCACACGTGCACCAGACAGAATGACAATGTGAGTGTGTGCACTTCCTGAGGGAAAGGCAGGATACAGCTAGAGTGCATTCAGACAGACAAGGAGTTGAGGGTGAGCAATCGGGCTGAAATCATTGTCACAAGAATAAAAAGCACCAAGTGGAGCTTTCTTGTAACCTTTCAGTTCAGCTTGTTCAGTGTAACTGACCCAAACATTTTCTTGAGGTCTAAAAAACATGTATAAGAAGAGGTTTGCTCTTCCATGTTCAAAATGGTGCATCGTTCACATCTATGTTTGCTTGCTTTAAGTCCTCTTCACTGCCTTTTCTCCGCTGACAACCTGTCAATCAGCATCATAGCATGAAACTAACAGGGATGTGTGTCATGTAACCAAAATGCTCATAAACAAAGACCCACTTGTTAAAAGCATCATAGAACTACTTGTCAAATACTCAACAAGGTACCTTTAGAGAAGATTTCCTGCTTTAAAATGCAATCAAACATGATTTATATTACCATATGGAAACTGTAGGTTACTACGTTTCTTTATTTACTCCACTTGTTCATACGTTGTGGCGCTGAAGCTCAGCACGTTTGGCATGTATGCAAAACGGTGATGTACTGTATGAGGCATAGAAAATAGTGAATACTCTTTTCAAGATAAGATGTGAAGTCACAAGCCAATTATATCTCAATAGACTCATAAAAAGATTCCATTCGGGGAAAGCATTACCATAGGGTAATATCCCGTCTTCTCATATCTAATAGATCCATCTTCAGAGCACCCATCAGATCCCTCCTGGCTACCATTCACTGTTACATTAAATTTGAGTGTATACTTACGGCCTGCCGTTCTCAACTTGAACTCCGATAGACTGAAAGGTGAGGGGTGCAGTCAGGGGTAAGGGTTCTTCTCTTAACACTGGAAGAACACAATCCACCTGAAAAATCATGGACAGAAAAAGTCAGCTGTAGGACGGGGAACAGGGACTGTCTTTAGTCTCCTCCCAGCATGATTGTATCTGAATATAAATAAGACAATTGTTACCTGGATTCCGATAGAGGACAGTTTCCTCTTGGTTGCAGTCGGCGGATGGTGTAGGGTGAATCCGAAGCTCAGGGTGTCATTTTGGGACTGAGTAGATGTGGAAGTGGTGGAAGTGGCGACACTGCTGCTGGTGGTGGTGGTGGTGGGAGGAGGGAGGTCTCGGGGGGCTGGGACAGGATGGACAGAGCCTGCAGCGGGGGCAGGGGCTGCAGCAGGGACAGGGACTGGGGGAGGCCGGGTCCCCTTTGCCAGACTGCCCGTGCGGATGCTACAGAGACTGTCAGATGAGTTGCTGCGTCCTGATTGGCTGTTGGCCTCGCTGCCACGGTCCTGATGGTCAAGGTATACGTCCTGGGCCGACTCTGTGCTGCTCTGCACCGTCACCGAGATAAGAGGCTTGGATGTGGTGCGGGGGGGGACTGGAGGAGGAGCCTTCCTACTGCTGACTGCAACCGGGAAGAAAGGAAAGGAGACTTCGAATGAGGAATCTGCTTATTGTCGCAGGACATCAGACGAAAGCACAAGGAATATAAAACCGTGCTACTTGACATTAGCCAGCTGGCACCTATAAAATGTCATAACACAAAACCATAAACAAACCTGCCCCTTGCCCTTATTGCTGCCACTATCAGACTGTACTTAGAGCTTCCTCTGTGTCCTGTAAAACTGCTGTTGGCTGTTTCAAACAGTCTGTCTCTGGAGACCTTCCTCTACATGCCACACCTTTGCATCCATTTTACACTGGGAACTATCAGACAAGACAACACGGTGGTCTCTGATCATAGCCTATTTTTACCAATCAGTTTTATGAACAATAGCACCACAGGAAAAGTCCCATTTCTTTCCTGTTTGTGTCACGACTTCATCTGAACAACCGTGAACATTAAACAACAGGGAGCGTTCCTGCTACTGGTGATGATTTCACTATTCAGTCGATGTAAAGCTATGCAAAAATCAGATTTTCCAAGTGAACTCTGAGTTTGAATATTGCGACTTTAGGGTAGTTGGGGTATATTTATATCAAGTCCCATGTTTAATGCAGTGAGTAGAGATGTCCCGATCCGATCACGTGATCGGGGATCGGAGCCGATCACCTGATTTTCAAAAGATCGGAATCGGGAGGAAAAAAAAGTATTCAATGTTACAAAACAAAAATGACCATGCTCAAGTCTTAAAGTCATCCTGAGGCCTTAGTTTTTGTTTCGAATTACACAACATCATGTATGTGTTGCTTCTTTGGGGCTTGTTTTCATAGACCTGGTTGCTTATTCCTCTCAAATCTGGCAACAGAGTGGGCAGGGTGCAGTGTCTAATTGTAGCAGTAAGCTAACGAGTACTGATAAGCTTTATTTTGTTTTGATCCAATGCTGCACAACTGAACTGATCCAATGCTTCTGTGAAAAAAAGAAGCTATATCCATGTTGGATAGAATATCCAATTTAAATAAAAAAATAACCTTAAGGGACAACTTGAATGCTTTTTTTCCTCTTAATGCATTGCATAAAGATCGAATCGGGAAATATCGGTATCGGCAAATTGTCAAAATCAAATGATCGGAATCGGATCGGGAGCAAAAAAAGGTGATCGGGACATCCCTAGCAGTGAGTACAGGGATTTGATTGACAAAATGAGGTTAGACCCTGGGCTTCTCAGCTGATAATTAGAATGATGGCGCTTGGGGACCAGCCCTGAGTGGACGTTATGAATCGATGAAAGGAAACTTGCAGAGTTGGATAAGGAGGTTGAAGCTCCACAATGCCCTTCTGATAAGTCCATAATGTGCTGAATGGTTTGATTGTTTTTTTTATTTCTGCTGTAGAAAGAAACAGCATTTAGACTACGAGCAAACAAAGTTTCATCTTACTTGATTTTCTCTCTCATCAATGCTCCCGTGCTCTCAACTTGTTTACTTGTATTAAGACAGTTCAGTCCTTCAAACTCCACTCTCCTACAGAAAGACAAACGTCTACAGAAATCTATCCACAAGTTAAAATGATGTATGTGTACACTTCTACAGTGATATACCCATAGACTGCATTTGTAATAGAAAGGGTATGCAACATTCTCTATGGGCCATAATCAATATTTGTATAAGCATGTATTAAAGGTTCCATGTCATGCTTTTCTGGTTATTACCCGTCCCCTTGTGTGTTATGTAGCTTTTTCTGCATGTAAACGGTCTGCAGAGTCACAACCCCTCAAAGTACACCCTGTAGCGAGTAAAACTCTAACACAGAAAAGACCTGTCTGTCTATGCTGCCCCAGAACGCCTCGCTGGAGATTTCTCTTTTTCAATTGTTTACTTCTTGGGTATAGTGACGTATTTCAGGTATAGTGACGTAACAAACTCCCAGCCAGGCTGCGGGTGTGTGTTCGGGCTGGGTTTCGCTGTGTCTCGCTGACGGCCACTGGGCTCACAGGGAGGGGGGGGCAGGAGCTCCAACAAGCCTTTTAGGACAGAGAGTGAATACACATACTATACAGAGATGCTGTATGAGAAACCAATGTGAGTTTGGAAAATTAAACAATATAAATCTATTTTAGTAGACCTCAACAATGGAATTATGATCAGTGGAAATGGCCATGACATGGGACCTTTAAATAACAATATAAAAACAAGTTTTAGCTCATTGCTTGTGGAGCGTTTATCAGCTCATTAAGAATTGTAATGCATTTATTTTAAATCAGAGAAGTACCATCACATGGTAGACCACTTAACACGGGCAGACATTTTAACAACGGATTCACAAATTCTTTCAACAGAAACTGAAATGAGGCCAAAGACAATCTGAGTCAGGAAGGAGAAAAAGGGCTGGTGGTTTTTCTCTCTGATTGGTCTGACTGCAGGGTTGCGGTGGATGACACAGAGTTAACTACAGTACAGCATGGGGAAACCCCACAGGTTTTTCTTTAAGAATTGATGTCGGTTTTTGTGTAGATGCTATTTTAGCTGGCAGACTGTCAACATATGACCAAAAAAGTTGGAAAACTAACAGCAGACAAATACCTCTCCCTAATAACAGCCTTCAAAGACAAACATGATGGATGAAATAATTATTCTAAAATTAGCCGACCAAGAAAGTAATTCTACGCTTACGGCTTTGGATCAATAATACAAATGTGCCGTTTCTTCTCGCCGGTAGTGTTTTAATTCTAAATAGCAACCTAACACCCTGTAATTGTGAGGGTGCTGCACTTCCGTCATCATCATCATCATCATATGACTCACAGCACCAGTATAGCCCTCATTAAATCCCAGCAACATACAGCCCATGAGTCGCCCATGCAGCCCTGGCCTCTCCTCTTAAAGCACGTATCCAACCAACGACGGGACATTTATTCCCAAAGAATGAGACATGTCTTCTACTGCTCATAGCACCGATGCATTACATTCCCAAACTGTATCAGCCTATCATATCCGGCTAAACCCTGAGTCTAAACACATCCCGCCGCCTGTCACATTTGCAAGGCTGCATTGTGTATCAATAAACCAAATAGCCACACATGTACAATTCAAATGTAGCTCTAGATAGGACCGTTTTTGAGAATCTAAAATATAGGCTAAACGTGGTTTAAGATCGTCTATCCACTCAAATGCAAGGGTGCTAAGAGACGGATGAGCTGCCTAGACCCTAGACCCTGGACCTCTGGGAGCAGACCTCTAATCCTATCACAGTTAATGCCTGATAAATGAGGATTAGACCCGTTTAAAGATCATTTCTTGTTAAATTAAAAACAACATTAGTAAGGTTTGCCGAATACAGCCGAGTCTGTGAGAGTACATTTATCAGAAACAGATCTTTTAGGCTTTGTTGTATATCCAACAGGTTTGGACTTATCTAATGTGTGTATATTTCCTTAGTTGAATTTGTTTCATAACTATTTCAGATTTCAAAAACTTATTAAAAACTCCCTTTGGAATTTTGCAAGATTACAGTGATTTGTTTATTCTTCACATGGTTGACAACTGATTTTAAAAAATGTTTTAGTCCAGCTTATACAGTAAAAACATGCGAGCTAAACTAACGAATGAATGACAAAGAGAATTCCCGTAGCTTTACCTTTCAAGTTGACAAGTTAAGTGGACAGCAGCTGTCTGTGAGTGACTTTACAGGGGCCCTAATGCTTCCTCTCGCTTTAAAAACAATTAGGATCAATTACAGCCCTGTCAACACTGCTATGATCATCAAATGTTAACTAAATTGCATCACTTATGAAAGCCATGGAGACTCTAATCCAGGATATGCTCCGGCTCCATCAGCAGGTCTGTCTGTTAGCTATCAGATGACCACTAATGGGCCCTCCCCTGCAGGCTGAAGACTGAGTGTACACCATTGACTATTTTCAATCCCGTTGTTGTCATAGTTTGATAAGACAGTAGGAATGTATTTTCTTCTATTTTGGAACAAACTACTTGCTGTTCTGGTTTTGGATTAAAGAAGTGTTGAACACTGTTGACCTACTTCTGTGTGTGGTAATTAGGCTGCAGAGTGATCTTCTTTTTGAGTAGAGACAGGTACAACAATAGTTTCTACTGGAGCATCAAGCTCATAAAAAGCAAAGCACACGCCCAGCTTTATAAACAGTATTATAATTTATAGTGGATCAAGATTTGCAAAACTGTGGATATGAGCCAAGTATCATGAAAAGAGGTTGTAGCTAAGGCTCTGTCCAAGATCAGCCGTGTTATTGTAAGATAGTATGGCAGGCTGACAGGCTGTGGGAGGCGCAGACTGAAATATTAGACCAGAACGTGACTTCTGACAAACAGATTAAGCACACAAAGCATTCCATTCGGCAAAATACTGTGAATTTAAAATGTGACCAGAGAGAGAGAGCTTGCCTGTACTATATTAACTGCACAATTTGGCATTTAAATCAATCTTTGCCTTAGCCCGAGAATCAATCTCATGTGAGCTGGGCAAATTAAATATTTGCATTATGCATGAGATAACAGCTGACATGTCAGTTATATTATGTGCATTGGGTATATGCATCAGTTGTATGAAACCTACATGCCAAAATACATAACTGTAAGCCTAACAAAGGCCAATGCATATGGTGAGGAGAGTTGACAACAGTATTTAACTGCGCGCTGAGATCAAGTAGAGTGTGTGCATTCAAGTTTGAGTCCCTATGTCAACTTAAATAACTAGTTTATAATAATAATATATTTGATTAATAAGCGCACTTTTCATTTACGCAAACAAAACTCGAAGTGCTACAAAATTAAAAAGGGTGAAACAAAACAACAAAAACAATTAAAAACAACATAATAAAAGCCAGAATAAAAAGCAGTCACTGTTTATGCAGCTGTTCAACATGATTGTTATATATATTTATTATGTGTTGAATGGACGAATAATGGATTCAAGCTCTTAAGGTATGAGAAGAACGGGAGCAGATTATTGGGCAGAGCGGGCACACTTCATAACAGAGAGGGCTATCTGTTCAGACAGAAAGACATGCAGGCTACCACGCAGCAGCACAATGCTGACGTAAGGATAGGAACAATAAAACCTGTAACAAAACACACAGAGCACCGGGGTGGCCCTTACAACAACAAAAATAGAGTATGAAAACAAACTACTCAAATGTGATGTAGCAGTAAGGCAATGAGCTCTTATTAACATGTGACTGGGGCTGGACATAAGTAAATGTAATATAACATCAAACCAAAATCAGACTTGGCCTTGAGAACTTGACCCGAATTGAAACTAAATTCTAATCTGACCTGGTGGCCTGGGGCAAACGTCTGGGTTACACCATTCTGTCTCAGTTATATTTGAGACCATAAGACAAAAACAAGAGCAGAAATGCTTTATGAAAAGATTCTCTTTTACCACATGACATGTGTTACATTTTCTTAAAATGGACCGTTGATATGTAATTGATTATCAAACGATACAGATTATGTTTCTATCTATTGACTCATTAGGCAATGGACATTTTGTTTTAAGATCATGTTGCATACTCCTAAATGAAAAGTGTTTTACGATTTGTAATAAACTCACAATATGATATTATACCGATTATTCAGTGACTGCCATAATAATAATAATTGATGCAACATAATGTTTCCATCTACGTTGCTCTAATCGGTGCATGTCATTAGTGCAGGAAATGGGTAGGGCTGGAGGATTACTGTCTAAACATGTTAACTAAAAAGCTTCACACACATCATCAGGGAGCCTGGCTGCTCCTACTGCTGCTGCTGACCTTACTGGGAAACTATAGTTGTTTCGCCCATTCAATCAAGAGATGACCTCATCGATGAGAGTGAGAGGAAGAGGAGTGTGTAATACTATGGAGGATGACTCACAGTCTATCCATGGCAATACACAGACACACCATGGCTTGTGTCATATGGTGCTGTGCAGGATACAATGAAAAGCCTTGACAACACAATGAAGCTTTAAAGCCTGTGATTCCGACGTTACCACAAGCCTGTGGTGAGAATATAGAATGTTGAAAGATCACAGAAAAATAAATAACGTCCTTAACACGAATTTCAATCCAACAATATGAGGTGAATCTCCCAACCTTTAAAAACAATAGAATCAGTTTGTATAGGCAATTGTAAGTGATGTAATATTCCTTTTGTGTGCATGTCCTTCTTTGTTATGTGGTGCTTATAAAGGCCCAGTGAAGTGCCTAACTGCAAAGCACTGCACAGAGCAGGAAGCTGATCAATTATTGAATGTGTCCTCGGGTCTTAGCACATGGTAGTAGATAGCTACTGAAAATAAATGGCACATGGAACTGTGGACCAAAAATAGCCACTGCAGTTATGATATAATATTTTTGATAAGATACATTACTGTACATTAAACTAATAAAACACGAATAGGTCTATAAAGCAGACATTTTTACACACAGTTGGAATCAACTAATCTTACATCACCACATGTTTAAGGGTTAATTTGACCTGATTAAGAAAGCCATGTGAGGAGATAAATTACATTCTGCAGTAGTCGGTTTTGACTTAGCAGTTGGCCTGATCGGTTAAGCTAAACGTGATTCATTGCTTCCTACATGCCTCTAAACTCAGATCACTGTCACATGTTGACTCTGGGATAAGAGAGAAGTATCGGTTAACGGTACTTTGCTTTATTCATCAGTGGAAATTAATCAAGGAGATTACCTGTTAGATAAAGATAAACTAAATAACGTTACAAAGTCCAAGATGAAGCAATGCGACTTCACAAGATGCTTTGTGTATTTCCTATTTATCGATTTAATTAATCATCCGTGTCTGGAGAAACGATTTAATCATCTCCAACATCACACTATTTGTTAAGGAAGACCGCCTTTATCACACACTGTATTAGCGATCTGCTGTAACAGACGTGGCTGCTTTGGTTAGCAGCCGGGTACCGAGCTGTCCATAGCCGGGTGTTGACGCCTCGGCTACCGTTAGCTTGTGCTACTAGCCTGTTAACGCTCGTTACGGTGGGATATCACCAGTCATTTAACAATGAGTAACGTTAGCCGGAGGCATTATATAGTGGAGATGGAGGAGAGCCAACAAAGAGGAGCTGCTATCGGTAGCTTTTCGCCTTGCAACCAACAGTCCAACACCAACCACATTACTGTCTACCTGCCTCGCCTGCTTGCTTGCTAACGCCTTGTATTAGGATTTCATCCCTTTCTTCATCCACGTTAGCTAGCTAACCTAACATTAGCTCATGTTAGCTTTCCGTTGCTAGCGTACCCACAACAATTGACAGTCTAGACGTGGACACCCAGTCAGCGAAAGAAAGCGACAACATCTTACTGTATGGCGGTTGACTGGTAAAATCCTTAGTCCTTGTCTGGTCATTCATGAAATGCAGACAAGATGCAGACGGGATACGGTGTCCTGCCGTAAAGACACACAACGGCGCTGTGAAGAAAAGATTTGTAGTACACGCCCTTGACGACGAGGATTGGAGTCCACATTTTCTCCGTAACCGCTCTCGGTGAGCGATTGGTCAATTCTGATCATCGATGTAATCGAACATGAACGTGATTGGTTCATTATCTGTGTAACGTCGTTTTTAAATGTCTTTCCGATAGGTGCGTTTCATTTTGTCCCTGGCGCCGCGGGAAAAGACTATACAGCCTTCACATAAAGCTCATACATATTCGATCCATTGTGGCCGCCCGTTTCCCAAACAATGGAGCTTTTCTTCAATTGAGGCCAACCAACCAAGCTTCCTACACAGTAGGGATTGTCCACAAAAGATTAATTGAGCGCTGCTTGCCTACAAAGAGATCTATGTTACCATTATTATTATTATTTTATTTGATATCACAATATGTCCCTGGGCATATGAATGCAAAAGGCCCAAACTGCTCTTTTGTTATTATTCTATTTGTGTACTTTCCCATGTTTACTCAATGTATGTTATGTTAAAGAACACCTCTAGATGACACAAAATCATAAATCATATTTTTTAATTGGATGAGTTATCAACAAAAATACATGTTATTGTGATAATATCTGCAAGTTACCAGTACACATAGCCTTTTGTAAATAAAGCTTTAAGCCCTGCTTTGATTGGCAACTGAATGAACTGTAGACCATACACATTGTAGTAAGTCTCTTATATTTCTTTCAAACCAAAACAACAAAAGTATGTTTTATTTTGTGAAGCTTTGTTGGACTGCTCATAACATTCTTTTCAACAAACACTAAAACAGTAGGCTATTCTTTGCAATAGACAATATAGAGATCTACAATGAAAACATTATTGCAGGCTGAGCATTATAAACCAAATACATATCATTGGAACAGGAAGGATTGTTGGAAAATGTGTCATAAAACACTACACAACTTCACTGAAACACGAGACAAACGTTCTACTGTTCACAATAGCTATGAAAACAATCTCTCACTCTTCTGTTGCATTTATTTACTCATCAACTTAGAGAGTAACGTTTTTGCCCACTGTTGTTCAGCTTTCTCTCATGACAGAGATGATTGCCAATAAATTAATCACTCTACCGAAAATATTATAATTTTTTTTAAAGGGGAAGTTCATTTTTCAGGGGAAATGATTGTCCCTATAGAGTAGATAGAGTTGACTATACTTATCTGGATTAGTGTGTTTTGCATCAGTCAATGAGTTGTCCTACATTATGTTCGTGTTTATTTTCATTGCCTACAAAATCTTCATTGTGCTTATATGATGCAGAGTATATAATGGTTGTTTTTAATGCTAGATAATATCGGCCTTTCTGCATATATATAAAAAAAGAAATCAAAGAATATCTTCAACAGCCCTGTCCCACCTTCTCTTCACTGGTACTCACTTGTGTTGGAGCAATAGCTGTGGCCTGTAGTGGTGGGTGGTGATGAGTCTGAGTCTGCAGAGGCTGTATCTTCATCCTGAGAGCAGCCAGCCTGGATGGCCCGCAGGTAGCTGTGGCTGCGCGACCGGAAGCACGTAGGCGCAGGCAGATCCAGAGCCTCCACTGCCTGTGACTCCCCCTCACAGTACGGTACTGAGTGCCCGTAGCCTTGCCCGTATACCTGAAAGTACGTGTGCAGACTCACACGCTGAGGGCAGACGGCAGACTGAATAATATGCATTTACCAGGTACAATATATACCCAGTCGTGGACGCAGTATTTACATATTCAAGCAAAATGTACTGAAAGTATAAGAGGTAAAATGACTAATTTCTCCAAAATGGCCCATGTACTTTACATTTCATCATTTATGATATTATTTATGTTAAGGTGAAGCTAGTTTTGAATACCTTATGTAAAGTTAAATAGTTAAGCTTCAGCTTGGGGATTGGGCCTATGTGGAGGGTCACATGATGGGGGTTGTGAGATGATTAACAGTAGTGGAAAGAACAGAAAACAATGTTCTGCTGGACAAATGTATAGATATTTCTAAAAACGTTCTGTGATCTTTTTCATACTGTGAAATATTGAACATGTGTTACCTGTTTGGGCCTCGAGAAGTCATTTAAGCAAAATCATCGGAGAAGATTAGAGATGAATTTTCTTTTGTGTTAGAAACAACTCTTAGACTGTTTATTTTTAAGGCTGACATGTCAAAAAAGTTAGTAACCAATTTAATTCATATTAACGTAATATTTATTTAATGTACAACATACAGAGTTACATTTTCACAAAGGTTGGGAACCACTTCATTCATGTTTATTAATTTCGAAAAAGTATCTGGTAACTAAAGTACCTAAACTATTTTTGAATGTAAATGTACTTGGTTACCTTCCACCACTGTCTATAGCTGTGAATCGAGCAGGTCACAACTATTAATAGTCTTGGAAAAATCGATGGGAAAATGGTGTGATGGCTTCTTGCTTTTCAGCTAATTCAAAGATGCTTATGTTTTGCATCATTTTATGAGTCAATCAAAGCTGCTTTGTCCCAGTATTTCTTTGCTGCACAGATTTGTCATTGTATCATGGGAATAAGCTGTGACGCCCAGCACCATCTGATGTGTTTGATCAAACGACATAAAAATAAGTAGAAACAACAAGTTTGAGTATTTTTACGCTTGACATTTAGGTGGCAAATATGAACATACTGTGTGTGGTACATAGACATAAATAATATTCCCTGTAAATGAACCCATAGAACTCTTCAATAACGTTGGGGTTTGTCATCCACACATTCTTTACTCGGATTGACTTCACTGTTACATTATAATTTGAATAATGCAAAGGCATTACAACTGATGGCATTTATTCTGTATAAAAGAATGTTTGCATTAGTCTGGCGTGTGATTTTTGCATCTCACTCCAATGCTGCTGCTGAAAATGTCTCCTCAGGTTTACACCGAGGCATATGTCCCACTTTGATATTCTGCAAACACGCTCAAGCATCTCTTTTATACCTCTAGTTTATTCCCGGCTGGCTCATTCACAGACGTCTCAATAGACTTTACATACACTTAAATATTCTCTCACGGCAGATTCAAAATTGGAGAATTGTATAAATGTGTTTTTTTGCTCATTCCCTGGTGATTTAAATTTTCTTTTAATTGCTCTTTAAGAAATCCAAAATATCATAAGGTAGGAATATTATACCCAGCAAAAAAGACAATAATTGTTGCTGTCATGGAAACATTGGTTGACATCATGTTGTTTATAGTAAAAGCAACATATTTGATAACAGAGGAGACATACCTGCGTGGTCGAGCCTCTGCCCAGTGTGGCAGAGCATTGGCTGAAATCATTGCTCCTGTAGCGTGGGGGGGGCTCCGTCGGGCTCACCAGGCAGTCCAAGTTATCGAGGCTCCGATTAGTCGACAGCTCTTTCAGGGACGGCAGGGAGCTGTGGAAGTGAATATTATAATAAACCTCTCAGAAGTCATAGACTAGAATAAGTGAAGGCTGTGTTTAATTGATGATATTCAGGAGAAACTTTAAATCACACTCCAAAAATGTTCCCTAGGGATTTAAAACAAATTAAATACTGCTGAGATGTGTGGATAGTGATATGTGCTCGGGTTTCAAATGGCAGCACAAAGGAAACAATGGTTTATAGGTAAAACTGATAAATATGTTTTGACTGATTTACAGTTTGTAAAGTTTCCTCTGTTCTGCCTTACCCTTCAGGCACCCGGTGTTAGTGAAAATGTGTGTGCATAAGCAGCAGGGTGTGGTTGAGTGATTTCCATGAATTTGCATGTTATGATATCAGGGCTTGAGGAAGCAGGCAAGAGTAAAGTACAAACACAGCACTCAGGGTACCTGTAAGGGAAAAGATGAAGCAGGAGGCTGAGAGGAAAAGTACTGGGAAAGATTAGCCAAAAAAAGGTAGTGGGTAGTGGTGGTGGGGCAAGTGAGGGAGGGTGGAGGGCCACACTGCCTGCCTATGGATAGCACTGACCTCAGATGCTGCATAGAGCATGCATTCTGTAGTGGAGACCACAGATAATCCTCCCGCATGAGAGCGTAGCAACGAGGCCTGTTCGTGTGGGGTGAAACACATGGCAACATTTCATCTCCTATTTCTCTTGTACCAAATGAAAAAATTATACTGGATGTCATTTATTGTCCACTCTCAATAATATCCATGTCTACGTCCAAAAATAGCTTCTATTAATTTGTTTTCACTAAGTGCTGCTGCGCATCCAGAAAATTATTTGTGACAGGATGCTGCCACCTGCTGACTGCCTTTGGGGACATGACAAAACCTTTATTCCAACAATAGAACCAACAAATACCCCTATTTGAATGAATGTAAAGTAAAAAAAACACAACTATGGCAAATCAATGAGCATGATAATCAAGGTAATCATTTCAATATGATTCTCTATGCTGTTGGACTCACTTGCGTTGAGCTAGAGGCGGCTGCTGCTCACTCAGGGAGTGCTGGGTGGCCTTCAGGTAGCTTTGGCGACGGGCGGACGCTTTGGGGGAGGGTTTGGGGCTCCCCTCTGAATCCTCACTGTCTTCTAGGTCCCCCATTGCTTTCACATAGCTGCCACTGCGCATCCTCCGACAGGGGATCTCAGTTCCTCTGCCCCGGCCGCGGCCCAGCGTTCCTGCCCAGTCCCCCATAGGGACCTGGATCATGAAAACGCATATATACCGTTGTGAAACTCTTAAACCAGGTAATGGAGAAACTTCAGGTGTAATCCTTAAACACTTAAAGTATTCTATGGTTTGTGTGTATTTATTTTATGAAATAATATTCACAGTATGGTTCTGGGAATGTGCAACAATGGTATCCAGAAAAGGAAATATGACTGTGATGAACTTCATGAAAAATCTATAATAAACAGAAACTACAAGTCAATATGATTAACTAAGGGCTTTTAAAAGTATAGACTGTTGGGAAGAAGTGCCCCCTCACCCCCTTGTTTTACTTGCCTACTTTCCTCACTTCCTGATGCCAATGGGACCATGTTATTTGATCCCTTAGACATTCGAAAATAAAGTCAAGGTTATTCAAATGTTGCCATTTGGCATAACTTCAGACTGCAACAAATACATACGAATGTTTTTTCAAAAGCAATTAGTTTGGCAAGAAACTGTAAAAACACCCCAAATCTCTGAATTGTTTATTTAAGAAAATGACACACATTGGGGTATTCCTTGTGATCTTTCTTTGGGAACTAATATAGTGTCTTCTTTCTTCCATTCATTGAGCGTCTCTTGAAACCTTTGGAGCCGCGCTGGAAAAATATCTAATCAAATTATCAGGCAAATCAGAAACTCCCTTCCACGTAAACTACATTAATAAAACCCAACAAACTTAGTGAAATTATATAAATAACCATGCAAACTTACAAAGAATGATGATGAAGATGAATACTCACTGGCCCTCCTACCTGAAGAAACTGTTGTGCCAGGTCTTGGTGGCATGACTTGGTTTTAAGCAGGGTCCTGTTAACTGAAGTGGAGCCCTTCTGCAACACTTGCCTGGCCTGGCTGAGGGTGAGAGTGGACCAGGAGCCCCTCTTCACCAGTATGTCATCCTTGCTTCCTCTGAATCTTCCCTCTCCATCCTTGGATCCTACCTGGTTGGCCTGGCATGCCAGAAACTTGAGGTCACTGCTGCTTTTCGAGGTCTTGAGGGTATGTGCAGAAATGGTGTGGTAGCCCTGTGGGATATGTCTGTGAGCGGCCTGGCTGTCTGACACCGCTCTACCGAGAGTCATCATGGTCAGCGGATTGCGGTAACCTACAGCAAGAGTTCCAGCTCTGGAGTCAGTGTCCAGGGCGTCGTCCGAGCTCCACAAACCTAGTGCATTGGGCCTGGGTCTCTGCTTTGGCCCCTCAGTTTTAGCCCTGTCTCTACTCTTGCTCCTGCGTCTACCACCGTCCTCGCCAGATCCAGTCCCTCCAGCAGAGCGCCCATTAATGTTGCCTTTGATTGCAGAGTTTTCCAGGGACTGAGACTTAGCGAATAACTTCTGCACAGAGTGCATCAGGTGGCGTATGCGTCCCGGGCTCTCACTGCGTTGCTTAGACATACGTCCTCTATGAAACTGCAGCGTGCTGAAGCCGTCCCGCTGCAAAGGCAGGTGCCTCTCCAGCTGATCCAAAAGGTTGGAGGGTAACCGATTCATCTTGGCTGCTGATGCAGAGGAGATGGTGGCTGATCCACTGGTGATCATGGGAGCCCCAGTAAGGCCCAGACCCAAGCCCATGCCCACAGACAAGGAGGTGGAGAGTGGATTTGGCCTGCTGCCCTGCCCCACTCCAACTCCTCCAGCCATATAGGCCTGGGAGCAGTCAACCTGGGCCGACTGGGAGTTGAAGTGCAGACGAGGGAAGGTGCTGCTGTTGGAAATCTGGCTAAAGGGCAGCAGGCAGTCCGGGGTCATGGCGTTCGGGCTGGTTGGGCTGGTGGGAGAGTACTGGTGGAGATGGGGGTCCAGGGTGCCATAGTGGTTCAAGGTGGGACTCAACAGAAAAGCGCCGTGAGGGTCAGAGGTCAAAGGATAGAGAGACTTCTGTGGGCATCCCGCTGGCTCACAGGAGTCAGACAGGTGGCGGCTGCGGTTGGCTCCTAACCCTTTCATGGTGGCTAAGGTCTTAGAACATGTCTCCAATCAGCACGGCTCTACGGACCTGAAGGGCTCATCCTGCAACGAGAGAAAAAACACAGAAGTGATTTATCAAACATGGAATTCAAAACATTATTAAGAAAATATCTCAGATTGGTGGTGATATTTAGTAAGGCATTCTGATATTTGAAGGGAAGTTTATTAAAATACAACTTTTTAAACTGTGCCAAGGTATTTTGCTTTCACATTTTCTCTGTTAGAAAAGTTGTTTTATCCTAGTTCAGAGGTAGATTCTCTCAGGAATGTATGATCAAAATAAGCCTATTTGTACCTTCATAGAGATTTTAGTTAAGAGTGCATAACATTAAAAGAGCAATTTGCGTACAAAATAAAGGCTCGGAGGGGGAGTTCTCCACATTAATACTTAAAGCTAATGAAAACATTAGAGTTCGAGCCCACTAACAAGTGTCATAGACTGTCTCTGAAAAGAGAACAGAGACATTGTCCTCAGCAATAAGTTCCCTTATAGGCAAAAACCACCAGGTGGAGCACCAGCAGCAAGTGTACAAAGGGCAGTGTTTGGCTTTGTGGGAAAACACACACATTAACATTGCACTGTTTTGAATAACATTTCTAAATGTACATGCATAGTTTTAATTAATCATATGTATTACAACAATCCTAGTGCATTTTACAAATCTAATTAAAGTGTTGTTATTGTATTGGGTTGATTCTAATAGCAAACAATGAATAATACATACTGTATGCTCACACAGATTGTCTTTGATTTACTGTCTCCATCATGACGCCACTAAACACATAACAACAACTGAGCCATAAGGATGAAAATCAAAAGACAGACAGACTTAATCACTGATTACTCTCACTGCCAAGGACAGCCAACTCAGTTTAATGCATGAACTGTTCAACTAGACAGCCAGGGGCCCAATCTGCAGCACCACATGACGAACGCCCTGGAGCTACTCCGCTGACAATGCATAGGAGAGAGATTTTGTGAGTCACACATGTAAATGAGCTTTATATATTGAGGAGCTTTTTTTTTTTTTTCTCAGCAGGAAATAAACCCTCATTTCATCGAATCTTTTTTGGTGCTTTGCCATTCTCTCAAATCCGTTAACTATGGGATGAACTGTTATTCCTTTTTCTTCCTAACCATGGGGAACAATAGATCTTCCTTAAAGCCCACTGAAAAAACTAAGGATTCTGGAGAAAAAACGAATGTTTCATAGATGTATTTAAGTAGAATTGATATTAGACACAAGCATAGATAAATGCTGAAATAATCGGATAAAAATTCCCTAACTGTACCGGTATTATTTATAGTTCATGTATGCTTTCATTTTATTTTGTAAACAGTTCACCAGAGAGACGATGGGATTGACAGCTCTGATGTACAGCTAATGGTCATTGACTTACCTGGGATAAATCTAAATCTAATATGGCCTCTTAGTCAATATGCCATATCGTTTTCCAATGAAACCACAATCATTTATCTTAACATCGCCCTTAATTAGTTGTTGTCATCTACTGTTGCGTACATGATATATCTCTGCCATGAAGGGAAACATGGTGGCCTCAGACAGTAAAGGGAAAAAAAGCAGAGCAAATCTTCTTTTATCACAGGCCTACTCATTCTCAAAGCTCACTATAAACACAGTCACATTGCATCAAGGTTATGAAAACTCATAATTCACACAGCAGAAATCCATGCTGCATTAAATTCCCTCCAACAGATGCTGTCTGTATCACAGTGGAGTGACTCACTGATCAGTCAATGGCAAGAGCCCTCTCCCACACCAAGCATGAAATCTTGCCTGGGAGCTGAATGTGCAACGTTAACCGCACACAGTTTCATTCCACTGTGTTGGTTTGCCACTTCTTACGTCTCTCTGACCTCACATACAACCTCTACAGAGCGAGAGCAGCCACTTATCTGAGTCAGTGTTCCTGGACGGGCGCAGCGGTGTGCTGACAAATACACAAGCGTTTTACAATGCTGTAATTCATCCACCCGAGCCGACTGTAGCCCCACGTGTTCACGTCCCGTAGGCGCCACTGCTGACAAACTGACACAAACCTACTCACTGACACACCAACACACGCAAAAACGTGCTAACCGCCCACCCACCCATCCAAACGCAGGAGCTGAACATCGCAGGGGCAAGATGAGAATGAAATAATGTTCACAGTTTGTGTAATTCTGTCAGTAGCCTACATCTGTCTGTCTGTGTGTGTGAGGGTGGCCAGCAGGCTCTTGCATAATTACAAGGTGAATGAATCCTTGGACTGCATGCGATGTGAGCAAATATGTTTCTGCCTCACTTTCACACACCGTAGGGAAGCAATAACTGTCCGTGGGAATTATCTCAGAGAATCTTGCACATCACTGAGTGACAGGAGCGTTTTTCTCCTTCACCAGCAGCTACATGTGCAGCACATCCATCATCAGAAGTGCAACCTTAATATCTCATATGCATATTGGTTGCGGTTGGAGTGCACTTATGTAACGGGGTGAGTGATCTTGCACTTGTTTGTGTATTCTGGTCCTGTAAGGGTCATTTGGAGGGTAGAAACTCATGCATGCATTTGGTTGATTGGTGTGTGAAGGTGTCTTTGGAAAATCACGGCTAAACTTTAGGGATAATGGGATTCGACCTGAGTCTTTTCAGTGCTACAGTGAGATCTTAGTGAGAATATTCCTTATTCTTTTTGTTGATGTAATATAATGATATTAATAATAATAAATATTCTCAAGTTTTTAATATTTTTTAATATTGAACTATAATCTTCTAAATTGTTTGTCAATTGTCTACAACCAAGTCCTATTATTAGCTAGAGCAGATGGAAGAAGCATTGCCTTCTCCCTACACTACGCCACAGTGCTAAGAACAAACCTCGATAGTAGATCCACTAGGGCCGTTAAAGAGCATAGTGATGTCTCTGGATTTAACATGCGTAACATGGAAAACTTATTTTTCCACGGAGAGTCAGAGCAGGTCAGATGGAGTGTGCTGTGCTCACGGCTGATATCCTCAACAAAAAAGGAAAATGACAACTATGCATGTACTGAAGAAAATACACTTTAACTACAACATTGAAATGTTATCTATTTTTAAACTGCTATATGGCAAACATTAATAGAGTTGACATTTTAAACACCAAGCAGATATGTAAAACATTTTGCTTTCATAAGCTACAATTTGGAGTCATGTTTCTCGCCACCTGACAAATGTAATATTCATGCTCCACTGTATCGATGCTCCTCAAAGATTACGAGGAAGGTAGCTGAAGAGTGAGCCATCTTGCTTCCTTCTCATCTCTGCTGAGAGTTTCACATGTTCACTACCAACTGGGCACTCACGAGAAAATGGCTAACACAAAGTTTACGAGCAGAAGAGCAAGACAGCATTTCTGTTATTTTTGTATTTACATCTTGTCTTTTACTGGACCTCAATAGCAGATGTCATGAGGTGAAGCTTGGAGGGAGAGTTCACGAGGACAACAGCGATGCTAAGAAAATGTGACTGAATTCACACAAGGCTTCAACAACTGGGGATGTAATTGACATTGGTCTGCTGTTGCTTTGAATGTTGCTGCCACAAAGATTAACAGGCATTATTTCATTTCCGTTGGTAAAGGATGGTCCACTGTACCTATGCTGAAAGATATCAAATTAAGTAGAAGCCTTGAAGCACCTTTCCTTAGCGTTGAGGGAATTTGACCGGCTCTTTTTATGGCAGCCACTTAAAATCTTTAGGGTCATTTCACTCAGCTAGGAACCTTCCCTAACAAAAAAGACTTTTCGAACTCAGCCCTAGTTTACATTTCACCTTCTCTGTTCCCATCATTTGACTCAGGGGAGGCACCTAAGTTATCATGTGAGTAGCACCGTAATTTAACACACCGGCAACGGGAGGGTGTCCATCTCTGTGCTTTTGTCTATAACAGTTGTTTTACGGTAAACTTGGTCATTATCAACTCTCTTATGACAATCTATCCCATGTACTCCATTACAGGGGCATCTGGAGAAAGATGAAAGTGGTTTGGTGTCGTGATCAGAGATTAAAGCAAATTTAAAACACAAAAAGACGTGACCCATTATGTAAAGTGGTGAACAGACGAACAATGTCAAATTGGTAATTCTTCATATTTGTGTCTGATTATAGTGGATTTACTGACGCCAACATCAGCCACAGCAATGATTTAATATCTTGAAAAAAATCAGGGATTCTTTTGATGGTCAAACCATCTACCTGATAATGACATAACGTGGTCCTATACTTTATTTTAATGGCTATTCCTGTACAGTATACCTCACTCTTGTACTTCTGTTAATGTCTGAGATATGGGACTTCTTGGGTGCTATACAACGTGGCTGTTGCATCTTATTGTGCAGGAAAACCAAAGCCAGATGACTAACAATAAACAAGCACAAATGATATTGAGGCAGCAGCTTTGAATAATGCTTATTATTGGAAGATGTCTGAGACTTTCCAAGTACCTTGCAGTTATGTAATGTATTTTTCTAGTGCTCACTCTGACGGAAAAAAATCCCAGAGGGAAAAAATAATATATATATAGTTTGCTTTAGACTTTGGATCACATTTTCAGCTGTCAAGGTATGTAAAGTAGGGTACTTTTTGTTAAGTAATGAAACATTTGGGACAAGCTTGAAATGTTGTTTCTGGGCAGGTTTGTAAAATGTGGAATTTTATTTGTATGTCTTTATCCCGTACAAAGTTATGCGCAATGTAAATTTGTGTCAATTGTTTGCATCTACAAGCTTCATACTGTTGAACAAAGAAAATCTGAAATCAATTGAACATGAGCACAAAGCATTAATCAATTACACAATCCAGGCTCTTACATATTGTGATTAACAACCATGAAATTGTCTTTTACTTAGTCTTGAAACCATTAATTGAATGTCGATCTTTAAAATGTTGATAAAATTGAAACAAAGGTGTCGCTACATTAATGTAAGCACATTAACCAGTAAATATTTTATAACTCTAAAGTAAAATAAAGAAATGCTGTGTCTCAAGTTTTATAGCATTATTACATTGTTAACAGTGTCTTTATTAATGTAATTGTTTACCAGTGCCTCCAATCAAACAGTGAGTTGAACAGTCAAATTAAGAAGGGGAAGGCACATTAAAAAAATATCTATTCTTAACTACAACCTCATTAATAAAGTGAGATAAAATGAAAATAAACATGAAAGAATGAAATATTTAAGGATCTTTTTGACACAGAGTTGTAAAGTCTAACAAATGGGGATGTAACTCTGAACATAATGTACTTTGACAAAACAATCATCCTCAAAGGGTGGATGCAATTGCTGCTTCTTTGTCAAAAACGCCATCAATGGCCCATTGGGAGGGGATGTCAAGTTTCCCATCGCTGACATACAGCCCCTTTTAGACCTACACGAGCCTGCTAACAAGCAGAACCCAGAGTTGTGGCGTCGTGTCCCGCAGAGCCACCAAGCAGGCCAGTGATGAAAGTCCTCTGTGGCTGTACAGCAGCATCAGATGAGCAGAGGGAGGGGAGCAACGGTGAAGAAAGAGGTATTGATCTGGTCCGGCTCCTTGTTCTAAGGGTGAATATACAGCGGTTGGGTATTGGCTTTTGCAGTCTCCTTCAATAATCACCTTTTTGCTTCTCCCGGTCATCCACTTTCTTTCAGACACATGTCCAGTACATTTTCACAGCATTCCACTACAGCTATTCAGTACACAGGAACTGAAGTCTGCATCTCATCAGCATATTTACTTACGCTGTGTCTATATATACATATGCTTATACTGATGCAAAAAACACTAAGAAGACTCATTTCCGATGCATGTATAAAATGTAATGTATCTATCTCGATTCAAGCTACTACAAGTCTGTGTTTACAGTATTAACATTTTAGATGAGCCAACACCGTTGTCCATTATTCTCTTTGGTGACAATCTACTAATAGCATGTTTCAGTCACAGAGTTATGTTATCAGAGCTTCCTGTGGATAAACCAAGTGTTGTTTTGAAGTGTTTCAAGTGTTGTTCTCTACTGCCTCGGGAAAGGCTAGAGAAACAAGCCTCATTTCTGTGGACAACACGGCTAACCAGCCGGAAAATTTGAATATTCTAAATGCTATATCTGTCTGATAAATGACTAAGAACATGATTTGTATGTTCAGAATTAGATGTTGTTTTTCTGACCTCCAATTAAGGGAAGTCCAGAAGCCTTTTAAATGGCAAAACTATTTTTTTTGTAAGCTTGGCTATTTGGCTGTAAGTATATATAAATCCTATTGAGATTATAATCAACATTGTAATCTAACTCACTGTAAGAAAGACAATAAGCATCTTTTTGTGTCAAACCATTCCTTTAGCATGACCAAAGCAGACAAACAAAACACCATCTTTCCTCACTCCTGTGTCTGTGTTGCGGAAAAGGCCAAGTCCATAACCAGGAGGGATGAACATCACATCTACAAATAGGAGTTACACAATAAGTCTGTTCCTATTTTAGTGTGCCTTGATTGCAAACACTTTTTGTTTTTCAAGGATTATCAGTACCAGTGAGTGTCCAACAAGCTGGAAGCTAAAGATACTTAGATATAACAAAGTGATTCTGACAGTGTAGCTGAATATATCCACAAGTTACTAATTCAAACATTTATAGGCCCGAGAGGCGTTATCACAGAGGCATTTCTTTCTCACAAATGTGGGTCAGTTGCATTAAAGGCAGAGGCAGAGGTTGTTAAATAGTTAGATGGAAGAATCAACTACACCCAGGGAAATTGCAATTCTTAATTTAACATGTAGCAAGACTTCATATTGATTTACTGTTCCTGTCTACAGTAGACTTGCTGATTCTTTTGGATGAACATTCTATTATTGGAGGTTTTTTCATTATTTAAATGTTTGGCAATTATATAAACCTGTACAAGCTAAAAGTTGATGGAAGATGTTAGCATGAGAAGGATTGTATGGACAATAACCTGAAAACGTGAGGCAATTTGATGAGGTGTGGAAGAAGTATTTAGGTATTTTACTCAGGTAAAAGTACTAATCCACAGAATAAAACTAATAAGTCCTGCATTCAAAGCCCCCCTTGAGTAAAATTACAGAAGTATTAGCACCAAATGAACTTGAATGATCAAAAGTAAAAATACTCCATGTTCAAAAAATATAATAATATTATTTATTTATGGAATACCATTATTGATGATTTTTTGCGAGCAGCCTTTTTTATGTTTTAATGGTAGGACTTTAAAACAGCTTAATGTAGTGAAGTAAAATATACAATATTCCTTCTGAAGTGTAGTGAAGTACAAGTAGTAAGTGGAAAATAGTAGTAGAAAAGGAAAATACTAAAAAGTGTACTTAAGTACAGTACTTAGTGAATGTACTTATGCAGCACAGGCTTATATTATTCAGTATTTAGCCTAAGACAGTGGGAAAGACAGATAGTGAAGCAGATGGGCGACTTTACATTACAGCACAAGCCAGAGCAGCTGACAGCTTTCATACGGCTCCCCTGTATTTATTGTGGGTATGAACTATCCAAAACACCTGCTCATCTCATCAGGGACTGTCTTTCTAGAGAATTGCTGTAACATTGTCGATGTCATGCAAGCATGCTTTCTGAAATCTGAAGCATCTTTCTTTCACATTGTTGAACATGGGGAATGTTGCTCAGAAAATGTGAAGCCTGCTGAAATATTCAGAGCTAGGAGCACTCGGCGTTCATAGGATTCTCATCAGTGCTTTGCCCATTAAAGCGATCCCAATGCACCGCTCTCCCTCGTTCACCACTGCACGCAATGAAGTGTAATTAGAGAGAGAGGTTGCACTTTTCCCTTGGGCCATTTACCATGTACTGTACTGCTGCTGATTCCCTTCTGCATGTGTTCATTACACCTTGTGCCAGCTCTCCAGCTCTGCCTGACCACGGAGATCCACTTCAGTGACTCTGAAGATTGAAAGCATGGCAGAGCTGAATGGAATCCAACTTTTGTATTACTGCCCACGCAATAAGGTTAATGTATAGCTGTGTGAATCATTGCCACTAAACTATCAATAAGAACAGGTCTATAAGCTAAAGGCTAATTCTAAGTTGGAAAATTATTTTGAATGTGTGTATCTCTGTTTTTCTGTTCTCTAATAGCAGGAGCTGTAGGGCGGGTGGCGGGGGGGGGAGGGGGGGGGGGCTGTGAACTTCCCTCCCTGTCAAAAGGACTTTGACACTGTATTGGTCTCAGGCGAAACAAGACTTAAGGCCCCCAATAAACTGCGTGTTACGCGTTAACCTCTGCAGTCACGTGCTGTTGTGTCACGCACGCTAATCATGCACAGCCCAGTGTCTACAGTGTTTAAACACACTTCTCATACATTCAGCACAGCTACTGGGCCCTGGAGAATTATTGCATGCTATTGGTTAGTAGCTGCTAGGGTGAATCCTTCAGCAGTGCTTATTTAAAATGCTGTCAACGCTTTAATAGTCCCAGGGGCTCGGGCTTGGAAAGGAAACGCGTGTGTCTTCTCTGGAAAAAGAAAGAGAAGAACTATGCCATAGGAAGCAGTACAATTGCTTTGTTTGAGCATTGTTTGAGTTTTAAACTAATCTGCTGCCTGGCATCATGCTCTGTACAGCTGTATTTTAATAGCGCTTTGCATTTCTAAATTGGGGTTAATTCCTGCAGGCTGGATTAAATGTATCCGTCTGTTTGTGTGAGGTTTATCTAGCTGACCGCAAAGTAGGACTGTTATTAGATATACCAGTAAACAGCAGGACAGTGACCTTAAATCATCAAATCAAATGCACATACAGTTAAATAATGACTGCTTTTCCTGCATTTTGTTCTTCATAACCACATGATTCTTAATAACAAATAATATCATACTAATCTTGACTACATTGGTTGTTAAAAAAAAGTTAATCCATGAACAATATGCCCTGTATTAGGAACATATTGCTGCATTGGGGGTTTTCAGTAGCATTAGCATAAACCACAACAGCTTCAGCTACATCATATTCTAGCCCGGGGTCTCATATTAAACGGATTTCTCAGAGATAGTTCCACATAAATCCTATGGGATACAAGATCAGGGCGCAGCAGCCGTCCCCAGCTGCTCAAATTGGCCCAGGCACTCAAAGCTAAATAAAATGAATATGATGTTTTGCTCTCTGTAATATGAAGGGATTAGAGCATCCAACAGTATCAGGATTTAGCATTGAGTGTGTACCGCACATGACCAGGCTGAGCCGCGGTCACAGAGGGCAGAGCGGAGGGCTGGAGGAGGACCATATCTGTCCATTACAAGACACATTTAAACAGCAGCAGAGGATTACAGAAAGGTCATTTAAATGTGTGCTTTTCTTTGTAAAGAGCGCTGCAAAGTGGTCTAATTAAAGTGAACGTCAAAGCTTGTATAGCCAGCAATGGAAGTGTCAGAAGAAGCCACAGGATCACATTAACGTAGAACTATAAATACTGAATATAGACCAGAGTAAGGTTTAAACATGGTACGATGGATTTCACTGTTTTCTCCAACAGTCTTTAAGAACATCGGGAATGTGATTTTGCTGCTGATATTGGATACAAATGGAAATAAATCAAGGTGCCCTAAGCACCATCCCAACCTGAGGCTACAATACTTCCATTTCCAAACTAAAGTCGAGGTACCATCCAGCCAATAGCAGGTTTCCTCCACACCCTCCCAAAAGCAGGTCTGCACTCCAACCCCAAACTATGCGTCACTTTAAAACTGTGACGCTAAATACAAATGTAAGATCTGATGAATACTTTTCATATCGGGTGACTAGCGGGAATTGGCTTTCCTCTGTAACAATATCTCTTAACGTTCATTTGTAAGCTTTTTATTATTCTAAAGGTTACTCATGTATGAGTCATTAAAGATGCCCTGCAAAGCATGAATGTAAATCTGTAACATTTCTATAGAGTGAGATTTTGTCATCAGGTTCCTGCAACATTAAAATCTCCAGATCTTTCCTGGGGCCTACAGTGTTGCAGGAATGAGTCCTACAATCTAGAGATGAGTTAGCATTTGACCACTTCCTGATCCGTTGTCCTGCAGTGCAGTGTAGTGTGTTTTTGGTTAGAAGCCTGAAATAAGGTCACACAAGCTTAAGAGATTTTCATGGTTTGTTCTACAACATAAAGTACGTCAGTAGATACCCAGCTTGGGAATGTCCAAGCTTCCATGTGTCTTAAAATGGAGGTTGCTAACAAGTGACAAAAATACACTTTTTATACATTTTGGACACTGAATTCAGCTTCCAGTCTCCCATCTGGAAAGTAATGGGGAGGCGTGTGGTGCAGTGGGTCGTGTGTTGGTGTTCGGATCAGGAGGTCACAGGTTCAAACCCTACTGCAGTCAGCATGTTGTTGTGTCCCTGGGCAAGACACTTCACCCCAAATTGCTCCTGAGGGGATTGCCCACAGTATTGAGTATGTACGTCGCTTTGGATAAAAGCATTTAACGAGTAATATGTAATGTAATATTGCCAGTGGAGTTCAGCCCAAAGACAAATGGGGTATGTATCAGACGAATATGTCAATCTCTCTTCTTCACGTGATAAATTCAGACTCAGTTGCATTAATGAGTACACTTCAGATGTGAGCACCTCTTCTATCACATTCATTACAATGTAAAAAAAATATTATTTCTAACAGAGTCACTGTCACTGGTGAAGGAGGCAAGCCCTCACCAGCTGTGTGAGCAGGCTGGTGATACTGAAGGACCCTGAGGACCGTGGAGATTCATCCGGGGGAGCATTGGTCACAGGGCAGACTGACTCGGCCAGCTGGCCTGGAGCTGACACAGTTTGGAGGCGAGAGAGAGACACAATGTGCAAGGTCATGTCTGGCATGAACATGTCTTGTCTTCTCTACCAAAAAGAAGATGTTCGGAGAGTGCAGCTGTCAAAGAAACATGATATATTCACCCTTCCTTAAAGATACTACAAAGATGTAAAGGTAAGGAAGTAGGATGTATTTTGATTTTTCCTTTCCTTTTGATGAATGGTGATCATGTCCAGACATATATGACTAAGGCCAGGGCTGTACAGCAGCCACAGACACAAAAGCATACTTGAACCATTGATTAATTTGTGAGCCACCAGATCCAGCTTGTTGTTGTGTCATGATGAACACCTGGGTAACATACTCTACAAGCTCCTTGTCCAGATATGTGACGATCTTTCTAGTCCTCAAACCATCTCCCACAACTTGGGCGCAAAGTCTTTAAAATCATCTAATTGGGGACGTCTTGATAACAAACAAATTGTAATCTGGAATTTGTGAGATCAAATTTGACAGCAAGAGCTCTGCTTGACAGAATTGTATAATTTCCCTTAACTTTTCACGTATTCTCAAGTAATCGCTGTGGACACCTGTTAGCAGGCAGCCCGTACACTAATGATGGACTGGATGTAAACACTGAATACTCTGCCCTGCCAGTGCATGTCTCACAGATGACGCACTGTAGCTCCATCTTGGAAGAGTGTTTAGAGTACTTCTATTGCAGGGATGCTGCCATTGCTCTGCTGACAAAGCTCATCAGTCAGTGCTCTCCAGCTGGCCTGTGATCCCATGCGTGCTTTACACCAAGGGACATGAAGCAGAGTAAACGTGGGATCAACGGCAGCTACCAAGACAGGACATGATGGGCAGCTTTTAGCTAGCATGGTGTCGGATTAATTTGTCCTTGACTATGCTGTCATCTTGCCACTGAGATGAGTGGCTAAGCCTATGGAGCAGACGAAGTGAACAAATAGCATCTTTCTGTTGCTTTCATATGCTATATTTAAAGCTTCATACAGGAGGTGAATACATTTTTAACATTTCTTTATATTATTCAGGTAACGTTGTCATTTCTGTAGCTTTGTATATTTCAGTGGATAAACACCAGTACAAGTGATACCAGCAGAAGAAGAAGCCTGCAAATGTAATTCAAACTACACAAACATACAGTCAGACACAAGCTTGACTCATCTTCATTCTCAGTTTTATATATATATATTCACAGTTCATGATGTGCTTGCCAACACTGTGCTTACTAGGATTATAGTACAGTAGAGCATCTGCATACATTATTTAACTTAACTCCCAAGTGATAAAGGGAAGAGCTGTTTCATTGGGAAACAAATTACGTTTTAGGATCAAAGCTTTCAGAATATAATCTAATCAAATACATTTAGAGCATAAAACAATAATTAAGTTTTCAATCCACAGTCAGACTTAAATCCATAGTCAGCTATATGAAGTATAGGGGATGCCGCTGGATCTGACAGTATTTTTCCCCATTATAAAGACAGGACAAATACTTCTAAACAAAATGAATCATAAATTGAAAAATAATTGTTTTTATTTTAACTTAACCAAATTAACGAAACTTGTCTTATGACCACCTGCTATAAGAAACACTGATTGCTAATATACCAGCTCTGTTTCTGAGAAATTGCATTTCAGTTAGATTGATGTGCTTTTGTACTACATTACCCACAAGCCTACAGGCTGTTACTATGACAACGGCACTGGCCAAAGGCTCAACATTCTTCTGGTCAAAAACTATCTCTAGTCAAGCAATCATTTCAGGATTCCTGCCACCTTAGGCAATCAAACAGTGTTGCCTGGCTGGTATTATTATGATATTATGATATATCATCAAACTGTGTTTTACAGGGAGACAGCCGGATGGGGAGCAGTTTACAGAGGAGAGCTCAGAGAAGTAGTCATAGGCATCACAAAGGACAAGAGTTACAGGGTTATAGTGAGCTAACTGAAATCAGAATAGCCTTGAGAAAAGATGCAATGAAATCAGTGGTTTCAGTTTTAGTTAAAGCTATAAATATGTTTATTTACATACATTTAAATTCCAACTGTATCATATTTAGTCATTCCTCTTTGCAATACTATAAATAGATTTATATTATTAAAAGTAAGAGTAAAAAAGGTCCTTGGGGAATTATCAGAACAGCTCCTTTTCATCTCAGCTAGCTGGAGGGGCGTGTTGGTGTCTGTTTTTGATTGACAGCAGCTGGCAGGCTGGGTGCAGGCGGGGAAGCAACAGGCAAAGTAAACAAACCTTTGCTGTAGTTTATAAGCCATGCAAAGACAGTGTGTTGCAGTAGAATTCACGAGTAAAGACTACACTAGAATGTTAATTGACCAAAGTGACTTTGAACATGAAGATGAAAATAGAAAAATATTATATGAATCTCATCCTTTCGGTTTCAAATTAGAAATAAGAAAGATGATTCAAAGACATGACTGATATACAGTGTATACAACAGAAGCTTAAGATCAGAGGGAAGGTCTGCCTGCTTCCTTTGCAGCCAGATGGTCCGGTATGGCAGCTTTCAAAAGAAAATCAGAGGGGAAGTCAAAGTCCATCCCTGAGGGAATGTTTAACTCAGCAGGACAGAGTGTTGAGTCTCGTCTCCCGGAGCCTGCTGCACACACACACACACACACACACACACACACACACACACACACACACACACACACACACACACACACACACACACACACACACACACACACACACACACACACACACACACACACACACACACACACACACACACACACACACACACACACACACACACACACACACACACACACACACACACACACACACACACACACACACACACACACACTGCGATAGGTGTGTGGGCCACAAGATCACAGCAATTGTTAAAAGCAATCACAGCATCCAGTAAATTACTGTTATCAGGGAAACGTTTTGAACGCGCCCAGACATCTGCATTCGCTGATGTCACCAAGTGACTGAAGAAGGTCCGTTTGAACCTCATTGAACGCCCATCAGTGTAACCTTTATAGGTCAGGGGAAGGTCGCTAAGTTGCTGCTCCTGCATTTTCACATTTCTTTACATTTAAAGCAGGTGGTGTTGAAGGTTCACTACTGCGCAGAAGATGTATCCTCATGACGAGTCTGTGTTTTTGGCATTGTGTTGGAACCACAACAAAACCTCGGAGCTATAGGAGGCTTAGCTCAGTGTGTGTGTATGTAGTGATAATTCACAGTTTAATCATTTTCATTATTATACTTTCCCTTCAAGTTGCTTACTGTTAAGTGTGCAACTACTGGTCATTTTGAATTATTCAACAGCCATTTGTTGAGATGTCTTAATTAAAGATACAAATTAAGAAACCGTTTGAATACATGTATTCCTCTTATGCTCTTTAGGCTATTCATCATGTGGTTGTTTGGGAGTAGTCCAACTTATTTTTGGCCTGAAATAATATGTTGTTTGTGAAAAAAAGCTCAGTAAACGATTCCCTCATTATTCACTGGACTTCCCTGAGGGACATTTTTAAAGTAAGGAATTCTTAAAATGAGATTTTCTAAGCATTCATTCAGGTTTTGAGCACTGATTCATTATTTTGACATCAGTTCTCAAAGACTGAGCACATAAACAATACTTCACAGTAACCTAGAGTAGATATTGCATATCCATATAAAGCTGATATCAAAACACGAAAAAACAGGAAGACATGAACTACATCTTCCTCCATTCATTAAACTCTAATCTGTGTATGATTTCTTTATCTCTGACTATGACTGACACTGATATGAAACATTCACATCATTGTGTGGGCGCAGAATAGAGTCTTAACATTCATCTCAGAAGTGTATTACTGAATCTCACATTGTCACCACCACTAACAGCTATGGGATTCTGTGTCGAGTCACAATACTCGTGACAACAATGACAAATGCTTGGCTCGCTTTACGCTCCGAGCATCACCACAATGCAATTCCACCCTCGAAGCTCGGCCTTGATAAGACCCTTCTACTTTGTTCTGAACAAAAATAAATCATAAAAGCTTCAAAATGTCCATAACATTTTCATTTAGCAAGAGATACCGCAAAAAAACGTTACGAATGTGCTTCTGAAGCTCCACCAAAATCAAGACCGCAAACAGTCATCAAAGTTTATACTCCCATTATCATCACTTTATTTAAAACAGTAATAGAGGCTACTGATATTTACAATGGCTCACATCACCACATTGACCTGAAAGAGGTTGCTTGTGTTGAGGAACCTACATATAGTTAGTACCCGACTCCGATCTGCAGAACTTTATGGCAACTTCAGCTGTGGGTTATTTTCTGGCTGTCAACTTTACTGGTTTGATTTTACTTTCATTGAATTGTTTTCAGCCACAATAGGCAGGTGTCTTACACTGCCTGCTTGCTAATCTACAGCAGAAGGACAAAGTCAGCAACGATCGTATGTGATGAAGGTAGCAGAGCATTTAGAGAGCCAAACATTTCTGTCAGAAGTTGGAATAGATCAAAACAGAGCTAAAACAAGAGTAATCAACCTCCAGCAGAAAATACAGGTCCAGCAGTTACAGAGCAACATTGTTACTGATTTGTTTTGTTTCTGGTCAACTGATCATTATAAGATCAGTATTAACTCACTTTATATAGACATGTTATTTATTGGGATAACCCCCTTGAGATGCACCATCTCGTTTTCAAGGGGGTCCCAACAATAGCAACAACTTACAGACATACATAAACAAAAAGAGAAAAAGCAAAACATGACAAACAACATACAGTCTGTTAAGTAATACATACAATCATTACACTACATGTCATTTGTTAGACGCTTTTATACAAAGCGAATTGTCAAGTCTATTCCGATGTGTGCAGCAGCGCATTGGACAGCGCCGAAAGTCATGTTGGAGGTCATTTATAGACAGAAGCTACGCCTTATAACAACTGACTGCTTTCCAACCCTACTTAAGGCTGCAAAGGATATAGCTGTGTGTCTTGTCCCCTGAATATGGGACGGAGGATGCTTCTACATGTGTAAGAAACTTTAACAGATTGTGTGTCAGCCTGTTTGACAGAAACTGTCTTTAAAGGTCACCTATTATACTGTTTTTCATCAATATATTATAGGTCTCAGATATATACAAAACATGTCTCTGATTGGCCGAAATTCCAAACAGATCGTGCATTGTAGCATCCCATAAGCCCCTCTGTTTCAGCCCTGTTTCAAAAGAGCTGATTCTCTGTTACTTTAGATGAAAATAAGGAACCACTCCCCACACCCCTCTGAGAGATTGCCCAGGGACACAACGACATGCTGACTGCAGTGGGACTCGAACTTGCTATTCCCTGATTTGAAGTCCAGCACTACCCACTGAGCCACAGCCTCCCCCATTACAATTTGAGAGACAGTCGAGCAGATCATTTTCAGCAATATCAGTTTAATCAATGACAAGTTTAAACATACCCAATGATGCAAGAGATCTAATAGCAGCAGGTAAAGTATTCCAGTCGGTTGGGGCTTTGAACATGAACGCTCTTCTGCCAATAGATGTTTTGCAGAGGGGACAGAGAAATAAATCTGGACAGAGTGTCTAACTTGATGATTTGGCGAGTAGGGTACAAAATACTGCTTTAAATAAGTCTGTGATGGCAAACTAATTAGTGAACCATCTCTCTCTTTCCAAATGTCCACCATCTTCTCACAAACTTAGTTTTCTTGCTGGTCTTGTGCTGAGCTGAGGCCTGTACGACGAAGCCGGATTTTCGCTTAGCCGGCTAACTTCAGGGAAAACCCGGGGTTTCCGGTCCTACTACGCTGATTCTCTTTTTAGCGGGCTAGATCTCCATGGTAACTTATGCTGAGCGGCTAACATGGTCCGAAGCAGGTTAGGTTGCAGGCTAAGAGATCAACTCAGTGAAAGCACTGCATGCTGACCAATCAGAGCTCAGTGTGCAGAGTTTAAAGCGATCAAATCATATTACAGGAGAAAGGAAATACAGAAAAACTGCCGTTGCAGGAAAGACGGCCGGCAAAAATCAACTGACTGTGTGAACGTGAAAATGAATAGAATATCACCTCCCATCTTCAGAGCAATCTGACTATTATAACATTAGCGTTAAGAAAACTTACTTAAATATCTGCCACAACATAAGTAATCGGATCAAAGTAACATTACGTAGCCTACAGTCCGTGGCACTGTGAGTGCAGACGTCGATGTGTCCCATTATCATTCATATCACATCATAATGTATCATATATTTCCTTATCTGAGTCAGCTGAGCCGTATCTGGCCGTGCAACACTTACAGTGTCACATACTGTATGCAGATTTATTATTTTAAGCAACACATTAAGTTGACGAAACACTCGAGTCAAATGTAATTTTATGTGAACGCGCACCTAACTAGATAGGACACGGCTGGCTTGAGCGATCCACTTGATAACCCGCGTCGTACCGTTTAGCGAGAGCGCGTATGTTTTGGATTAGGCCAACCGGCTAACTCAAACATATCCAGGTTATGTTGTACCGGCTTTGTCGTACAGGCCTCAGGTAGCATACAGTTGATTATCAAATGTGTTTGCTGCGGCTTGATGAGGCTGACAATTGTTTAAAAATGTTCGTGAGAGTGAACCAAGACAGCAAAGTCTCAGACTTTAAAACCAAAACAATAAACTGAAAGGCACTAAAACAGTGTTTAGAGCAGAGATAAAGTAGGGAGATTAAAATAACTATTATTTAGGTTTATAACTACACACGCTCTGCTTTTAAAATAATACATAGCAATAAAATCCAATTGTTAATTAAATGATTGATAAAGGAAGCTTAATTATTATCAGTTTGCTCCAAATACGACCTTTAACGGAAAATGTTACTCATCTGATAGAGTTCATATTTGAATGAAGTCACTGTTTTGAAAAAAATTGTACTCTACTATTGTTTTCAACCCTGGCAAACAAAAAGAAATGGAAGAATCCATACAGATACAAACAGACTGAAGAGGTTGATATGAGACATGTATGAGAACATGTGTATCATAATACACACACTGAGATGGACTTAAAGTGTCATTCGCATAGAGCGATACTTGAAGCAAACTAATGCTGGTATCATCCTTCAAGGTAGCACAGGGACGAGTTCATACTGTAAGTAAATGGCGTCTAATTAGCAGAGTGACCCGCACATGAAGCATTTGTTCAGTGGCTACTTTCTCTCGATAAGGAAGTGTTGGAGCAGAGGGTGAGATAGCGCGGCTGAGTGCTAACCCTGTGACTGATGAACACCAAGCAGGCTGCATTTCTTGGAGTATACCCTCTGCTGGAAGGACACTCATTTACCAGATTGATGGGGCGCTTTATTGCCTGCCACCTCTCTTCCTTCTTTCTCACCATCCCCTCATCTCCTCCCTCTCTCTTATACCTATTTCTCTCTTTATCTCCTCCTCTCTACACACACATACTGTACATTCTCACACACAGACACACACACACACACACAATCTTCTTCTGGCCCTGTGATTGCTTTGCGAAGGACAATGAGACTCTCTCCTTACCTCTTTAAAACCTCTACCAAAACCTCACTGGTGTTCAGTAACGGAAACGCAAGCAGGCAAGAACACACACACACATACACACACATACACACACACACACACACACACACACACACACACACACACACACACACACACACACACACACACACACAGACACACACACACTGAGCTATTTAGACTGCAATGTAACCATCACACACATGTTTTGATTACACAACTGAGAAATTATTTTCATTCACAGTTCAATTTCTTTTTCATTAAAGTTAGGCTGCTGTGACATTTTTGCCATAGATGATTGTTTTATTTGTGTCGTGCACGTAGACGCGGTTGATACACATTTATGTTTTACTGTGATCTACAGGTGCTGATTTTATAACAAAAATGCAACATTGCAAAATAAAAAAGGAAAGTCATACTTGCCATATAAACTGTTTAAAGCTCGTCACACTGCTCTGTGACAACAGAAACAAATATTCAGGTAGACTTAAAACTAACCAAAATTGTTAATCCATAACATTACTACCAATCCACTCATCATTCAAACTAATTGTCTGAGCAACTGTTATTATCAACAAAGAAAGTAGGGATGACTTTGCAAAGACCCGTTCCCAAATCTAGCATAAACAAAAGAGCAACTAAAGGTTCATATATTTACAGATTTCAGTGACAACAGCTGAAACTAATTTTAAAAAAAAAGGAAAAGAAACTACGTAAGAAACAAATAGTCAGAGCGCACAAACTAAACCTTTTAAAAAAAGGTATACTTTTTTTAAGTGAAGTACAAACGCACACACACAGACGTTTTATTTCCACATCTTTCTTCATCCAGCCCGACTTTAAAAGTCACACAGATCTCATGCTTGACCTCACGTGGCAATTAAAATCAGTGATCAGCTGGAAAAACGCTGCCTCATGCATAAGTAAAGGCCACCCTCTGGCCCTGCTGATGTACACAACTGATCTCTCTCTCTCTCTCTCTCGCTCTCTCTCACACACACACACACACACACACACACACACACACACACACACACACACACACACACACACACACACACACACACACACACACACACACACACACACACACACACACACACACACACACACACACACACACACACACACACACAGAGAAACATTAAAGCTCTTATCTAACCGACTGAGAGCGCTAGTCACAATCATATGATAACGTATTCATGTGTGGGAACATGCAAGAAGCAGACCATAAATTGCAGGTGACATATGGATTTTATCCCCTGGGGAGAAGTGACACATGGCTGCATAGACGTGGCAGTTAATGCCACTGAGCTCATTGCACCTCGTTGACATGAGAGAGGCCAAGGGCAATAAGTGTGCGGCGAGTATGTTTTCTGACCCTGAAGAAACTATAATACAGCAACTATACACTATCAAGTATTCAAACCCCTCCCCCCTTTCTCTCTCTCTTTGTATCTGCAATTCAATTCAACGCAGTCTGACTCACCGGCTGCTCTCACAGAACAGAGCGATTGTATTCACACTGGCTGGGTAAGACAATGCAGGTTTTGTTTTCGTTTGGTTTAGTCTGTTTGATGTCAGAAAAGGCATGAAGTAGCAGATGCATTTATTTTTATTTGTTCTACCAGGGCTCTCTGCAGTGATTAAGTGAATCACCTGACACAAAGCTAGTTCTAAATTAGAGCTTCTTCTCTGTCGGTGAATCTTGCAAGATTTGTATGTCGATGGATGCTGTTCCTGCAGAGGGACCATTAATAGTGTGGTGATCATCATCGATTTCCCCCAGGTAATCATCATTTGTCACATTTTAGACATATGAGGGTTTAATGCGGCATCACAAATGGCTTTCTGATGAATGGGAACAACGCTCCAAGGAGGCAGCAACACAGAGGCTTTTCTTACAAGACGTGTGGCGCTAATGCTTTGCAAGGAAAACCCCTCTTTGTTGTCTGTCTGCAGAGTTCAATATACAGCTGCTGTGTAGAGGATCGTGGCCCAAAGCAGGGATGCAAATTCACACCTGACTGCAGACAGAAAGCATATTAAGGATAACAATCCCTGCCTCCGATAATGCACACAAATCACAGTGATGACCAGATTGATCTTAGATACAAATCCATAAGACATGAAGTATAACTTTTCAACAAAACACTAAGCTGTATTAAATAATTCTAGTATCTTGCCTTCATCTGGGTGATATCTAAGGCTGTTTCCAATTAACTTATAAGTATAACCAACCAACTATGTGCAATATGTGCTATATGTGCAATATACAGTATATACTATATATGCCGTTAATAACTGTGCAATGTATACTTGGCTGCTAAATCCTAAGAACTGTTACAGGATGTGTATTTTGTAAATTGTGTAACTTTTTATATTTGTTTTTATTATATTTTGTATGATATCATAACTTTTTTTTTTTACTTTAATACTTTTTAATGCATGTAACATTATGTAACATTAAGCTGTCAACGTAAATGTCCCCTCTGTGGGACTAATAAAGGTATTCTGATTTAATTGACAAGTCAGTCAATAGATACCAAATATTCAAAACAACATTATCATAATATTTGTATTTAACAATTCTATGAGTCTAATGCCATGCTGAAAGCTCTGTGAAGCACAGTGAATGTCTGCATGTTAACGTGCTCATAACGACAATGTAGTATAAGAAGCAGATTTCCATTCTCACCATGTACTCCTATAACATTGTAACTGATACATGATAACAAATACATGCATGTTGTGTTCAGCTCCCTCTGGAGCCAAAAACATTTTCATTGATCTTGAAACATGTTCAGTTTTCCTTACGACGTGTAAACAGACTTTGATGTAACAGTACATCTTAACACAAGTATGAAGTAATGTTGTTTTGTATACTTGCCATTTATGGTGATTTATAGTCACATGACTCAAGATGGACTAGATAAGGCAACCATACACACCATCAGACCTCACCCTCATAGAGAAAGCTGATAAACAAACAACATGGTGATCTGGAGAAGAGCTGTGCAACTTCTTTCAATTGGATGAATATTTTTCCTAAATCCAACTTAAAGAGCAACTTGCAGGGTTTTTTTTTTTTACAAAATGTATGCTTAACCTTGCCTGAAAATTACAATTAAAAAAATTAATGCAGGATTTCATATGTTTTACGAGACATAAGGGCAGGAATTCAGGAAAACTGCTTTTTTTTTAAGGTCATACGTCAAACGCGTCATATTACGTCACATGGGGGAGCAACTTTCTCGGACCCCTTCTCTTCCCAATCCGCGGTAGTAGTTGGTAGTTGGTTTGAACCAACTACCAGCACATCCTCTCTCCAGAGGCCATGGGCTGGCATTTCCCACACAAGCACCTATCCAACAAAATGTTTATCAGGAAACCGTATTACATCTCTCCCCCCCCCTTCGCTGCTCTCTCTCTCTCCCCCCTTCGGTACACAGCACAGCATTAGGTAACGCAAGATACGGCTGATACTTGCGCATTAGTTTCTGTTATGGATCAGTATCAACAGTCCTGCCAGTAACGTTACTATATTATCAATGCTACTTTAGTTATAGCCTGATATATGATAGCTAACGTCACAATGTTGTGATGTGACGTTAGCTAACATTAACTGTAGCTAACGCCGGTCACTCACCAAGATAGCTGCCCAGTTCTCCACTGGTTCTCCTCACACCACAGCTCCATTTCTCTCTGATGGCCGTTATTTCTTCTTATCCTTGGCTGCTCCTGGTCTCTTGGACGCCTAGCAGGCTCATAATTATAAGGTTGTGGTCCGTCATATTCATTCGAATATACATGTTCAACCTCTTCTGTGTCAAAACTAGCATTGTGATCCATGTTTATTCATACGGTAGACCGCCCGCCCTCCCTCCTGTCACGTCACACGCGGGAGGTCTTTTTTTATGCGGAAGTAAAAATGTCTTCCAAAAACGACGCCAGATGTCACTGTAGTGTATATTTCTGTATATTTTTTGGAAAATCTAGTGTATACATCATTTTCCTACACATTTATTCACTGGGGTCTCTAACCTGCAAGTTGCTCTTTAAACTAGATCTAAATCATTCAGATAGCCGTTTGCCGCTCAGCTCTGAGACTTTGGAGGAGGCTCAGAGACGCTCCGCTCCTCAGCAGCACCAGAGGTCAGGACCCTGGACAGCTCCATCAACCGCAGCCTGCTTTCAATCAGCTCAAGGAAAACCACATGTCGACTCCGGAGTTCAGCATTAAATAAGTACGTATCTCTAACCCCCTGTGGAGCCTGAACCTCAGATTATACGCAGACAAGTCACAAGTCGCATGGGTTACAGCAGCATATCATTTGTGCCTTTGGGTTTGACGGGTCAGAGGTCACGCTGTTTTGTCTCTTCATCACAATAAGGATGACACTGAGCTCCGGAGATAGAAGCCTTCACTTTAATCTCCCTGGGTTGAATTTCTTGTGAATGAAAGCCTGCACTTGCATCGTTACTTTATACACTAGACTCTAACTGAGTGCAAAAAAGCAGAATGAACACAGTCAGCAGTTCAGATTGGTTCACGACTGAAGAAAGTACATTATGCCCACTTAACAGTCCGTTATCTAGATTCACTCATCAATAATCATGTGTTCATTGATTTTGCTTAATCAAATAAAGGATGCTCCTTCAGCAGAGACACGCCACCCGGACTCGAGTGGAGAGTTCAGGCAGTTTCCTCACAGCTGACTGTTGATTGTTATTCCGTATCAAATTTGACTTATCTTTAAACAAAACCAAATCTCTCATTTGACTATAAAATAAACTCCACTAGATGTATTATTAAGTCATGCAGAAATAAAATAAAACATACTTTCTAAAGTGAAAAATCAACAGCAACATGGCTTTGGAGAGACGGTGGCCCGAATAGGAAGTGACACCAAATGTCAGTACGCTCAATATGAGACGGCTAACTTAGCTTAGCATAAAGACAAGGAAACAGCTAGCACACACAGGATCTGCCTATTCAAACTTCGAAGCAAGAAACCATATTTTCTCTCCAAGCAGTAGTTGGAATTGAATATGGACATTAGTACTACTTATGAGGGCTGCAGTGGATAAAATAATGTACAAATCTAACAACACCTACCATAGTATCTGATGACGCTTTGGTGTAAGACATGCTAGTGGATATTTGGATGCATTTAAACAGCCTGAATATGCGTTAAGCAAGTGCCATAACTGCTCAACAGATTCTCTGCCTGATTCTTTCTGCACCAAAACAGCTATTTTCTAGTGAGCCATTAAGATCTTTTTGATATGAATTAACTTTAAATGATTAGAATTCAGCACAAGATGCAATCCTCGATAGATATCATCAAAGTTCAGACATTTTAAAATGTCTTATGCATCAAAGCAAAAAGAAAAAGCTTGACAAATAAGCTAGGCCTGAAAAAGACTCAACTAAACTACATCCGTCATAGATATAAGAAAACCGATTCAACTAAGCTTCGATTCTTAGATAAAGGTTTCAAGCTATAAATCTACAACAATGGTTTAAATGAAAGCTTGGTATTAAATCAATATTTAAGTTCTGGTCTGGGATTTTATAAAACACAAGAGCAGCTGTATTTTGCTATTTGCTACGGTATATACACTTACAGTGTAAAAGTCATTTCCTCATTGGGGATTAATAAAGTATATCTTCTTCTTCTTGTGTTACAGAACTTTTCAATTCGTTTTTTTTTTTATCTCAATGACTTGTTCTTTTCTCTTCTTTTCTTGATCGAACCAATAAGATGTATTTCAATATGACAACATACATATACCCTGATTCAGTAAGTTAAGCTGCACACCTTACATCAATAAATGCCAAGTGTGGCAAATGTGGCAAATTTGAGTTGGAACCATGTCAAATAGATAAAAGTGAACAAAACTCAACCTTCTGGATATATCTGGAACAGTTCTGTGGCATGTTTAAGAAGCGGACCGGGGGCATTAGACAAACACTTAACATCAACAAAAGCACAACACAACAGGCACTATAAACACTTTACTTTGGAAGCTATTCATGGTCTGCATAAATTGAGGGGATTAAACACAAACACATTAAACCCAGGAGACCTTAGCGAACCTCCTGTCATTGTATATGTATGAATAGGCCCTCAAGGTCTCTACCAGCACTTCATTTCTGCTTTTTCCTCTGGTAGAATTCAATGACTTCCAACGCAGGAGAGGAATTGCAAAAGGAAAATAAAGCAAGCAGGGAGAGAAGACAGAGACAGGCGGACAGAAAGAAAAGGAGTTTGTGTGAAAGATTTAGAAGCTGAGATTGAAAATGCATAAAGGCAAAAGCAGGCTTAGCTCCAGCCCAAAACGTTTGGCTATTTCTCTGACAGCTAGGATTTTGAATTGATTTCAAAGAGAAAGAAGCATTCACCAAAACTACTTTGAATACATTTCACAAAGTAAGTAAGCATATTTGAAAGAGAAAAAAGCTCAGGAGACACAAGACCACTCTTTATGTCTATAACCTAAAGCAAGTTGATGTGACAGTTTACCCAGGAGACAAAAGCAGCTCTGTCACTGGGCTTTTATTTCCATCCGTTATTTTCTGGGTCATATTGTTAAATTATAGAAAGTTCTTCTTGACCATGCAGACAGCAGGTTGATGAAATGTTCTGAACTTAAGGTCGGCTTACAAATTTCCCCCTCTTTCTCTTGTGCTTTCGACTGCGTCTCACATGTCTACGACTACATCTGAAGGACAGAATACCAGCCATAAATATGATATCAAATGCAATAAAGATGAAACAGAAGGGATCCAGCTGTCAGTGAACATCACACCCAGAGCTCGGTCACAGTATCAACTGTGTAAAGAGCAAAAGGTCCACAACCAGGAGGCAGAGGACGACCAGAGAAAGATCAAGGAGTCTGTCCTCATCCGACGCCAGAAGGCTTTCAGCGATCCTCTGCGGCCTGCGAGTAGAGGCTCACAGATGGCTGAGCTAGCACTACTGCAAGCTAATCTGTTAGCATTGTTGCTGCCTGCTGATCATTAATGGTTTTGTATTACATTGTTATGTCATAGATCACACGGACAATGCTTTTGTATATTCGTCTTCTATGTCAATTTGAACAAATTACTGATATTTCAAAATCAACTTACAATACAAATGATTTAAAACATATTTTGAAAGAAACATGTTTCGAGGACCATAGGGAAGTGCATATCTTCACTAACCAATATATAGTACAAGAAGACAAGTTGGAGAAAAGTAGCCAACAGACGCATGTGGCTGTTCTCATTTGTTATGTGACCTTCGTCTTGCAGGTTGTCAGTTTAAACTGTGTTTCAGTTTAACAAAGATTCTCTTCCTATATATTACATTTTCATATATACTTATGTGTTATACTTAAGTTACATTACTGTTCCATTACTTGGTTGAGAAAGACCGTCAGATGCAGTTGAAAGCAGAAAAAACACGTCGTTTCAGATGTTTGTTCCAAAGTGGACTCACTGAACTTTTTGGACAGTGCCTTGCTCAGGGGCGCGGCAGGCTGTAAGTGCTCCTAAGCATAAAATGCAGTTTAATTAAAGTGTGGCCATGCATGCTGGGAAGGGAGGTAAAAGAGGACATGTGACTGTGACCTAGTGCCGATGTGCTACCACCATTACCCATTATTTAAAGCATGATTATGCAAATTGATAAATAAATCTCATCTGTATATAATGATGCCTTTTAGTTAATGACTAATTAACACACAGTTGCACATATCAAGACTTAACCAGACATGGTTTTTTTTCAGCTGAAAAGTGGACTAATTATAAACCCAGTATTTACTTAGGGTTACAAAATTACAAAAAACACACGGCAAGATTTAGTGCTCATCTCCGAGCCTTCTCTGGCTCAATGTCTTCTCACTTATCCAGTTTGACCTGAATTATTCATATAAGCAGAGATAAGGAATTATGTAAAAGAAGCAGCACATAAATCTCTGTGGTTAGGAATACTTAATCAGAGCGCGTCCCAAAGGGAAGGTGATAATGCCAGGGAGTGTGCATTTAAGACGGCTTCTCAAAGTTTCTTTTGCAGCTGTGAAGCTTACTGTGTGGTCCAGTTGTGGACATGTTAGCTGGTGAAGGGTAAAGTTAGGGATAGGTGCTGATAAGGGTTGAGTAAAAGTCAATAATGAGTTCACACATGGATTGAAAGGCTCATCTGGATAATAAAAGGCTTAACAGAGAGGAAAATAAGAAGAGACGTCATGGCGCTGAATCTGATACATAAATCAAATCCATTTATTTTGATTCTAACACGTAAGAGCGTCACCCACAACGTGTGATTTCACCCGAGTGCCAGATCAGGCTACCTGTGCATCTTTAGTTCACACATAAAGACACCAGCTGCACGTCCACCTGCTTCGTCCTATCTGCTCCGGGAAATATCTCTCTGCAGAAATGGTGTGGATTACGTTGACCTAGTGTGACACGGGTTACTGGAGCAAAACGAGTGTCAAAATGTGACAAATCTGGCTGAGCCCTCAGTTCCCAAGTCCCCTTTGTCCATTCCCACCTCCATGCTAAAGAGGCAATCTGTCACAAGAGGCAGTGGTGGAGGCTATGGCTGATTTAACAGCAACACTGTGGTTTTCTGCCTTTAATATAAAAAACGGGCTCCGCGAAAGATACCTTGGAAAATGGATATACTGGCAATAAATACATGTTATATAATGTCAAGAAATGATAAGGAAGTTTGAGTTATAATGATACTCACCGTACTGAATAGTTCATGATACGTGCTGGAGACCGTTCGTCTGAGAGCACCCGGGGGAGCTTACGCAGGTAGAGACGAGAGTTGTAAAGCCAGACATGTGTGTGAATGGAGATCTGCTCCGACACACTGGCCCTGAAGTGTGAGGCCAATGTGGGCACAGGCCTGTCAGGTCGTAGGCAGAGATGGCTCCTCATTGGACTGGTGTTAATTATGGGGCCAAAGGCTTTGCCAAGACCATTTTTCATAATGATAGCTCTGGCAGGCAGTGGACACAGTTTGGAAATGTATGATAGCCCACAAAGAGGAAAGAAAATGAGAATCTTTCAAGCTCTCCTCCATACAGGATGTCATAATCCTGTCTTTTCCACTGCATAAACTGTCCTGGACACTTTTGTACCAGAAAACATAATTATTTGCACAACACTATTCGGTTCAGGCATTCAGCAGGTTACCTTTAAAACATTTAAAGACTTGGAACCATCACTGGTTAGTTATTTATTATTTACAGGATAGGCCTTTTCTTTCTGCTCCCCAAAATATGACAGTCCAAAATATTCCCCTATAAGAGGGCTGATTCAGAAGGTGAAGGACGTCACAGCGCACTTCCTCAGACCATTACAGTTGTACTCTAAGTGCAAACACTCTCCACATGAGTCATCTTGGCTTTTTTTAGTCCTGCTGAAAACGAAACATGGACAGTTTTTACATGTGCAAAGTTCACAAGGACACAATGAAAATAAAAAAAGACATGCAGTGTTTGCTGTTCCCGTGATCCCTCACTGACAGATCCTTTTGATACTGGATCCATGTTGAGTGGAGGGTAAGCCTTGCATGTTTTCTGGATGGCCTGTACATCCGTCACCTGTCTCCTGCTGAAGCCTGATGGGCAGAAAGGCCATCTATCTGGATAATTAAAGCTGTGACGGCAGACGGACATGCCCTGTGGTGAGAGGTGAATGCTCACAGAGGCAGAAGTCCTTCTGTGTACAACCTCACCTTCTACCTCATTTACTCAGACAGCTCCAGTCTAATGTTACTTGAGGATAACCTGAGAAACTGATGAATAATTAAAGATAACTTGACCCGTAAACTTACGTAATTTGTTGTGAGCCTACTGTGTATTTATTTCATTGTACAGTGCAGTAAATGGTAATTTGTTGGGTGCGTTGCACAGGCAAAACATCGCCTCTAACCCCCCAGAGTTAGATGAATCCAACAGAACAGCAGGTATAATTACATTTCTAATTTGGGGCAGAACAATCAATTACGGAGTCTTTCCAACAGTGAAAGCCCAATGATGCTGTGCACACATGAGCAGTGTGGATGCTGACACCGTGGCTGTTTCTCTGTTTGTTTCATTCGGTCACAGTGACATCACAGAGCAGATGTTCAGGCATCACATCTCCACAACGATCTACCTGAGAGCTGTGAGCGTGCATGCATTCACTCGTACGCTCACAGCCACGCTCTTATCTCTGCTGCTGCATAAATGCTTCCTCATGTTCTCCACCTCTTTCATCCCATTGTCTCCCTCTCATCCCTCCCCACACTGAGGGCATAACACAAAATGAAAAAAAAGTGCTGACTGTGAAAGGGATGACGCAGTAAACATAGCTGCTCTGAATATCTAAATGAAAAGGGGCCTTGTGTATCGTTTGAATTATTCATAATGGTAACTGGATGCAGCTGCTACTACGGCGCGAGAGAAAACCTCTGAGTTACAGTTACAGTCGGTTAAATTACTCCATTTAACCTGCTAACGTGTTCAATGATGGCTAATGTATCTTGGTTCTATGAAAATATTAGAGACGTGGATTAGATCAGTTTTATTATTCAGCACACAACACCCCTCCACAATTAATGAGATACTTCAAAAAGCTGTTAATATGCAAACAAACCTACCAAAGTACACTTAGCAGATTATAACAGACTGAAAAATCCTTATCCACAATGTACATGCGGATAATGATTTTCAGGATTCACATAAATAACACCAGAGACGATAAAAAACACCTAAGTCTAATAAAAGTCCCATCAGCCTCAGTTCTTCTGTTGATAAGCAAACATTGGCATGCGCAACTAAGATGGCTAACATGATCAATATTAGCATGCTAGCATTGTCTTTTTGGAGGTGTTAGCATGCTGATGTTTAGCATAAAGCACCACCGTGTCCAAGTAGAGCCTCACAGATCCACCATCATGGCTGTAGACTTGTGTTACATAATGAGGCAGAATACACTCTTCTCGTATAAGTATTAGGAAAAACATGAAAAGCCGAATCACTATTCTCTTTGCCTTAATAAATGCAAATAAAAGCAAACTACGACACTCCTGCATGTTTCTTTTGCTTACCACCGCACTGCTTAAATATTAGACATATCACCTATGGCATGGTGTCAAACAGCGCAAATTAAAAGCTTTTAAGTGCTTCCTTGTGCTCATTAGCATAAGTACTGAATGGCAGGGACTGTGGCAGCTCTTTAGAAGACAGAGATAACCTCCCGAAATGACAAGCCTTGAACTTCACCTCTTAAAAGGGATATGGGATAGAGACAGAGGGAGTCATCTCAGCTGCCGTCTGAATGAGGGCACCTGGTGTGGGCCGTTGTTCTATCAACCCCTCCCATAAATCTCATCCACTTCATGAGAGTCACGTCTTCACTTAGATAATGAATTATGGATCCCAGCCAGGGTGATATTCAATTTTAGATGAACTGCATATCTTCATTTGGTGACAGGGCCACCGCCGCCATAATGCACAATCCCCTTCTAAGAAGCATGAACTCAGATAAAGAGAAAAAAGCTCATTACTATCTATATTCATGATGGGGACTTATGCAGAGTGCTTGTGCGTGTGTTGTGCTCATGCTGTGTGTAGGGTTTGTATATGTGAGCGCTGGGGCTTGCACAGGAATGTGAAAACAGACGATTTGCTGGACTCTAGAGCAGGCAGGTTAATTCTGCATGGTCTTTCTAAATGGGGAAGATAGTCGCTATAGTCACTACAAAATGCACCAGGCTGTTGTTCCTTCTGCCTGAATTCACATGAGTGGCTAGACTGATCTTTCCACTGCTCTTTCTGCACAGAAAAAGACTAAGATGCTGAACACAGACATTTATAGTACATTTAAGAAAACATGGACCAAAACTCTGTCTGAAGGTTCAGTGGAGCGTTTGCAAATGCAGGAAAAACACGGTGACGAGTGGCCTTTTTAATGCTGGGCCGCTACTTTGCCGTAGATGTTATTATTTGTGTTGATATATGTAGGCCATTACTTTGCCAAAGTGATCGCCTGGAAATAGGCAGGCATTTTAGAGATTAAAAAGGGTATTACATAATACTCTATAACTTGAGTTGCATAAAATTAGATGGCAACAACGGCAAGCTTCTTTAAAATGCTTTTAAAAATAGCTCAGGAAAAATACAGCCCATTTGACAAAGAACAAAAACACTCAATTGATATTTCACGACAAATTCAAATCATGTAAAATGCTCAGTCTTTATGCTCTGTGGCTCTATATCGTCACATTTTTCCACATAGACCCTTTAAGCCAGCGAAAAAAGCAAGGACAATAACATAAGAAATGTGTGTGTGTGTGTGTGTGTGTGTGTGTGTGTGTGTGTGTGTGTGTGTGTGTGTGTGTGTGTGTGTGTGTGTGTGTGTGTGTGTGTGTGTGTGTGTGTGTGTGTGTGTGTGTGTTTGTTTTTGTTTTTGTATTTTCTTAATGTTGTTAAAACAAAAAGCTGTGTTTGGAGGTTGAAGTGTTTGTAATTGTTGCCAATCAAGAAAAGAATAGTAAACCAAAAAATTCAAAATATATTAATTACATAAACAATAGGCTAATTTAATTCGGCTAATAAAAAATGAAAAGCCCTGAAAGCCTGATTAAATTGAACGTGCCATTTGGTGCCTGTCTTAAAAAGGAGTCATACAATGCCTAAGAAAACCTCAATTTAAAACTTCAGAGAAAGGTTAAACTACTGCAATCTCTGATGAAACAGTATGATAATCCACTGGAGATGAACTTTGATGCCACAACCGTCTCCCTTGTGGCTATCAGAGAAAAAAACTCATTTAAAAAACAACACATCTCGCTATGCACTAAGGCAACATTAGACGTTTTAAAGAGCACGGTGTGTATCTGCCAACTCTCGGTCCTCATTTTGGATTCAGTTCAGGAAGATAATTATCCAAGCATGCAATTGCATTCACTTCCAATTCTAACAATGTCTAGAGTGTGTGGATCAAACAAACCAAAACTTGCATTTCATATGGATTTAGGACACGGAGCCTCCCTCACAGCTCTCCTTGGCAGTATATTTTGTATTAACGCCAAGATATACTTTCTCAGCACACACTTTCTCAGACTCACATGTTCATACAAGAGCACACAGCCTGTATACATTCCTCAAAAAATACGAAAGCAAATCCTCTTCTCACACACACACACACACACACACACATACAAACACACACACACACACACACACACACACACACACACACACACACACACACACACACACACACACACACACACACACACACACACACACACACACACACACACACACACACACACACACACACACACACACACACACACACACACACACACACACACACACACACACACACACACACACACACACACACACACACACACACACACACACACACACACACACACACACACACACACACACACACACACACACACACTGCAAACAGGCATTTTAAATGACAAAGCCTTGTCCTTGGATGCTCAGACGCGCTTTGCCGCAATGTATTTGAGCAGACCTCCTTGCTGTCATGCTGCAGTAGTGCAGTCTACTCATTATCTTGTGTCATGTGACAGCGTTTCTGAATCATTTGGCCCTGGGAGCTGAACCAAAAGGGGAAAAAACTCACAGCCGCCGCTAAACTCAGATGACAGTGAAAGTGAGAAATAACAATGTCCTTGTCCCTCCACGGTTTACCTAAGAAATTTCACCGACGTCAATCATACACTAATGGGCCCAGTCCTCTGTATCTCTGGAGAAAAACAGGTACAGCGTGCGAGGCAGATTTTGAGACGAGCATGTATGTGTGTGCAGTAATTCCACTCAGAGGCTCTTCATTATAATTTAAATATGTTAACCCTGTCAGCATAATAAAAACGTTCTATTCTTATCTTTGTGCGACATATTTTTTTAAACAGGCTCCCAAATCCTGAGCTAAAGTCTGAGGTGTCGGGATGAGCACCAGGATACATTTCAACCACCTCCCACTTTGTCAAGGGTTAAAGAGAGCAAATGGAGCTGGAGTGCAGAGGGGCTTGAGGGATAACAGATAAAACAGCCAGTGAGACAGGTGAGCTTTAAAGATCAACATCAGAAAACAGATAATTGGATTCAAAGGTGAAAATCTATCAATTACAATTTACCAAAGAGCCTCTTTTTTTCCTATAATTAGACAGTTAGCTTAATGCAACTGATACGCCGCAGGTAAAGAGCACAAGCATTTCAAGATGGTTATTTTTTATTGAAAACTGAAACTGAAACTCTGTTAGGGCTATAAGTGCACCCTGGACGCAGACCTCTGCTAAGGCCATGTGCTATCCACCCAGTCATTTGGATAGGATCAGAATGTTATGGGTTCTAACGTAAAATGTGTATATATTTTTTTCTGTTAGATTTTGAAAACCAATTCACAAATCAAGACAAACACCAAGGAGATAAATGATGACTTCACATCAAAAGTTCACTTCAGTTTTACATTGACAACATTAAACCTGGTGATATATCTTTGATTTGGGGGTAGGTTTTACAAATATATATTCTTATTCCCTCTGCTGAAAATGTAAGACTGTGATAATCTGATATTAAACACTACAGAAAGAAAACATGGACAGCAAAAACAATGCCATAGCAGATGCCAGCCATTGTAAGAGTATAGAATATAAAACATAGCAACACGCAACCACCAAGATACAACATGTTAGTTTCTCAAATTCAGTGTACTGCAATAAAAATCCTCTTAAAATAGGATCATATGGAGATTTCTCAGTTTCATTGGTGGTAATTCTCCTTGGACTGTCAAGTCCCAATGGAGAATGGAATTTTAATAAATGTTAATAAGATCATTTGAGGGAAATAAGAAAAAAACGGAATCCATTTCACTCTAAAGAATGACTCCACTGATTATCTTCAGTATGATGCATGTTACTGTAAGGGTTTGTAATGGTGGACTTTCCCTTATTCCCTTTTATTGCCATCAATAAATCCTTCCTTTCACAAACAAGAAAACTATAAAAAACCATACGGGTACAAAGCAATTGCTTAACCATCTGGCCCGAGTCTCTTTCATTATCGCAGCCATCTATAAGCAGGGATGCATGATGTCGGTGACAGCAGACTCAGTGAGCCAGGATCTGAGGGAGAGACTGCAATGACAATTCACATGACATTGGAGGACATGACAGCAGACTGCAAACAGCTTAGCAACATCAAGGCGCTGCACAGGCACCATGCTGATCAGTTACATCATGAACACAAATA